>NC_056527.1:69546855-69597562 GCF_019175285.1 Sceloporus undulatus | reverse complement strand
TTATTATTATTATTATTATTATTATTATTATTATTATTATTATTATTATTATTATATAGCTAGGACTTTTAAAAAACAAATACACAAGGCAAGTTATGCAAATAATACCATATTACTGAAACCTAACATTTTGCAATTTAAAGGTGTAACATGCTTTTAAAACAGGTGTACACGCTACATCAAAAAACTCACCATGGAACACTTTCAGCAGAAAAGTGAAGCTAAGCTCTGAAATCTCCACTCAGATAATCCAGTTTTTGAAATGTGTATTCAATTCTATATAAAACCTCATCTGGTTACTATCCTGTCACAATTGTTTTTGTTGGAACACTTGTGGTCCAGTCAATCAGAATACATGAAATGAATATGATGAAACAAACTCACATACTGACAAGCACATTTGGCTATGTGACAACGTCAAAGTACAACAGGAGTTGGAAAAATGTATTGCTCAAAAGAAATGTGAGTGCACTTAAGACTCACCAGTTTCAAAAGCTACCAAGTTAGCCATAGCAAACTTTTCATATTAATCTCAATGGGGGTGAAATACAATTAACTTGCTCAGGATCTAACCTTATGGTTATGTTCACATGGAATGAAACCTGGAAAATCTGAAGAGTTCTGGCTTACAATAAAATATCTGTATGTGTGTATATATAGTCCATCTGTGCCCTCTTTGCTTTAGAGTTTAAGATTAAAAGTCCCTTAGGATCTCTAGCATGGCAAATGATCAGGAATTGGGGAAGCTGCAATTCAACATGTAGAGGTCCTAGACTGCCTATCCATACCTCAGGCCCTATTTTGTTCCTCTGATTGAAGCCAGGAATTAGAAACCAAGCATAATCCCTAGTGAGTGATTCAAGTTTGTGAAGTAAGCAATAAAACAGGAGCCCTGGTAGGGATGACCATTTCTAATTTGTTTAGCAATTACACTAGCAAGGGAAGCAAATACAGTATATTCATTCACAATAAGCCAGAGTTCCTCCAAATTGTGGCTTATCATTCCATGTGAACATCATAGATGGGGGTTGACTTTGCTCTAAATGGGCACTGTAGAAGTGCTTCAAATACATTAAAACTTTGCTGCAGCTTTCCCCCATGAGATTTGAAATTTTGGTCATCTGACCAAAAAAAGATGACGTTTTGCAGGAGACAAGATATCTACAAGCAAGAAATAAAGTGTATGTGTTAATTACATATCTATACAGTGCGTTCTTGCCTTACGCGGGGGATCTGTTCCAGATCCCTCCGCGTAAGGCGAATTCCGCCTATGCTCGAGTCCCATTGGAAATAATGGGGTTCGTGTGCGGCGGCGTGGCTGCGTGCAGGGCGCAATGGCCGCACGCGCCCATTCAATTGAATGGGACGCACCGCCCCTTCCGCCCCGCGTGTGCCCCGTGGCTTGAGCGCGTATGCTCAAGGCCGCGTATGGCGCGCCCGGTGCGGGTACACTGTAGTAGCATCTTAAAATTCTGTTAGCATTATTTATTGTGCTACACTACAACAAAGGAACCCCATAGACTCTAAGACCAAATTTTAGATATTCTGCTATAACAATTGAGTTGCCTTAATGCATTTAAAAAGATTTTAATCAACATAAAATATGGCCACAATTAATCTTAGACAATTACTATATTAAAATTATAGTACTTACAAAAACTCCAGGTACTATCTCAGAAGGGCAAATATATCTTCTGTCTCCTAAAGGGGGGGAATGCTACCTCTAAGATAGTGATTGAAGCAATATGTTCATATGTCATCTAATGTCACAGTATTTTTCCTACTTTATTATAATGAAATGTATGCAGATTTCATCAATTCATAGATCACATGTGATTTATCAACTCATATTTATAAGCAACAGCCCCAATTATTAAAGAACAGAGGTTGCAAACCAGAAACATGTATTTGTTCTGCCCCTCCCTCAAATATATGTCTCTCCATTTTAGGAGCAAAGAAACCAAGAGGGAGGAAAATGTGCAACACCTGGCAGGACCAAAAGAAGTCACAGTAGGCTACATTTCATTGCTATAGACAGGAAAACAAAAGTACCTGTACCTCAAGATGTATAATATTCCTTGTACATACTTTGTCTAAAAAATTATCATCTGAAGACTGAGAACATCTCAAAGTTTTTGGCTACAATTTTATTGAACTAATTTGTGAAATCTCACCCTGAAATAAATTTGGTGACTCAAACTCATGCTTTTTTATTACTCAACAGTATATTTTGAGAGTACTGAATTACATTCAAAGACTCTACCAGTTTCCCAGATCACATTAATCCCTGCTAGTATCTTCTTTTATAACTATTACATACTAAAAATTTATCCAGCTTCAACCAAACTCAAAAAAGAGGAATGCTGAGTTCTTTAATCAAAGCAGTGGAAAGTTGTCAAAAGTCAGGGTTCCTCAAAATGAGATGCAAAATAAAAATCAAGAAGAGGATATTATGCAGCACTTTAAGAACGAAAGCCAATATAGCAGAAGAAGAAAGTAAATAGAAAATAGTATGAATTTCATCATAAATATATCTGCTTTTAATTGAGGACCATGTTTTGATTAATAGATTAACTTTAATGTCAAACATTAAAGTGTCAAACACTTATTAAAAACAAAATTACAGTCACATCTCTATCATAAAACAATTTTGGACAAAAATATATATACACAGTGAGCTTCAAGGAAGATTTGCAGGTGCCAAATAACAGCCTCTACTGGCTAAAGCATGCTGGATTCAAGGTTTTGGTTGTGGAGGTGGTACCCTGATATCAACCTTGCAACCTTTCCCACACTATCTAATTACTTAAGGAAATGCATGCCATATTAACGAGTTAAATTTATTTCCTCACTGAATATTCTATTTTAGGATCATGTACTATCACAGCCAGAAGACACAGGAGCATGTACAGTAAAACACTTTAAAAGATCAGAGCACACAGCTTATCAGCCCAGCTCTCGATTAATGCAAAGACATAGGCCTCTTACAGACTGCCAAAATAAAGCTGCTTTGGGTCTCTTTAGAGGTATGCTATTTAAATGATGCATGGGTCCTAAGAGTCTGGAGGTCGCACCAAAGCCAGACTCCATTCCTAAGCACTGGAGTGCAGCTTTGGTGCAGCTTCCGGATTCTTAGGATGCATGCATCATTTAAACAGCATACCTCCAAAGAGACCCCAAGCAGCTTTATTTAGCCATGTTAATCTCAAAAGTGCTACAAGATCCTTTGCTGTTGATTTGAGCGTCTCATGGAATCACTGAATAATATGAAGCAGAATGCAATCAATAAAAGCATATACTCTCTGTGTGTTGTTTGCCTTCAAGTTGTTTTCAGTTTATGGCAACCCTAAGGTGACCCTATCACAGGGTTTTCTTGGCAAGATTTCTTCACAAGGGATTTGCCATTGATTGCCATCCTCTGAGGCTGAGAGACTGTGACTTGCCCAAGGTTGTCTAATAGGTTTTCACAACTGAACAGCAAACCCATCCCTCCATATTTCACAGAATCAGAGAGTTGGAAGAGGCCGCAAGGGCCATCCAGTCCATGCAGGAACTCTCAGTCCACGCATCCCCTGGCCATGACTTTTGCAGCTTCGATGATTTGTGGATGGTATGAGTCTGTTCTCTCTGGGAATCTCTGGGTCCTCCACTGCAACTCTATGGCCAACTTTAACCAAAGGTTGCTCTGAAAGACCCAGAGATCCCTGGAGGGGACACTCTGCCAGGCCCTGCAGCTCCTCCAGAGCAGTTCTATGGTCGATGTCTGGCAGATGGAGGACCCAGAGAGTCCTAGAGGTCTTCTTCTGTTTGTGTTGTTATCTGTGGCTTTCCCATTTATTTCCATGGGGTCCTGTGCCCAGCCCCAGCGAAGCTGGAGGGAGGAGGAGGAGGAGGAGGGGGAACGTGTCTCTAGTACTGAACGTGCCACAAGACTTCATTATTCCCGGTTTAACAAACTGAGCTGTCTGTATGGAAAGAGCCTGAACTGGTTCTCAAAAATTACATTGAAATCAGATTAAGAAAGCGGAGTAACGGGGCTTATCAAGGGCGGGGGGGGGCACATAAGAGACAAAACTTAGTTTATCGCACTAGGGAGATCCCACAACAAACTCCAACTCCCAGAATTCCATAGCCCTGAGCCGCACAAAGACTAGTGAAAGCGGTCTCAAAGCGGATTATTTGTGCAGCGCGTGGCGGAGAGAAGAGAAGGAAGCGCTGCTGGGCTTCAGCTCGGACCTCGCTTCCTCCTCCTCCTCCTGCTGCTGCTGCTGGGCCTGCGCGCGAGACTGGGGCCTACAATGGAAGGAGCCTTGGCTGGAAGCGAGGAGGGCGACGGCGGCGGTGGCGGCAATGGCCGCCTCCCTCCCTCCCTCCCTCGGCCCCCGTTTCCCTCCGCCTTGTCCACCGTCCGCCCACCGCGTCCTGAGCCCCTCCTGAGGCGGCCTGGCCTCGCTGCGCCACAACCAAGGTCCGGGCCTGGCGAGTCCCTCCGCCCGGCCTCCCTCTCTCCCTCCCTCTCGCCTCCCTTCTGCCGCTCCCTGGACCTTTTTCCCGGGCGAGAGGGGCCCCTCGCTCGCTCACTCACTCGCTCGCTCGCCCGCCCAGAGGCCTCCTCGGTCGGCGTCGGCGCCCGTCCCCGCAGAGCCAGCCCCTCGCTCAGTCAGGCCCCGGTAGCCTCGTCCATCCGCACCCAGAAGCCCTCCCCTTCCGGATCCGCCAGGGCTCTGGGCCTCGCGAGCTTCGTCGTCGCCGCCCCCCGGCCTCCTTCGGCGGAAGAGGATGGAGCTCGGCGGCTGAGGAGGAGGCCTCAAGGAAACAACCCCAGTCTGAGTCTGCTTTAACTGCCCTGGCTCAGTGCTAGGGAATCCTGGGAACTGTAGTCTTGTCAGGCATTGGGTCTTCTCTGCCAGAGAGAGCTCTGGGGCCACAATAAACTACCGTTCCCAGGATTCCCTAGCGCTGAATTAAGGCAGTTCAAGGAGTTCCCTGTGTCCCTGTTCTTGGTTGTAGTTTACTGCCGCATCACAACCCACCCGCTTCATCATCACAGTTATTGCACATTGCTTACCAGCCAGGAGATAGATATAAACATACATACATACAAAGATAGATAGATTAGATAGATAGATAGATAAGATAGATAGATAGTCAGCCAGTGCTTCTTTGCCTTCATGGAGCTTCAGGAAGCAATAATAATAATAATAATAATAATAATAATAATAATAATAATAATAACAACAAATTATTCTAGCAATAAAAACATATCAAATACATTCAATAACAACAATAGCATATTATCAATACAATAAGGTTAATAAAATACAATTAACTTTCAAAAAGCATACAGTACTAATGGAGCAATGAAATACTGTGAAAATGGTATAGACTGCAGGTAACTATTTGGCTGAAGAAGGAAAGAGAGACTTCTAGAGGCCTCACAAAATCCTCTCAGGTCCAAAATACACAGTCTGAGTCTGCTTTAACTGCCCTGGCTCAGCGCTAGGGAATCTTGGGAAGTATAGTTTATTGTGGCCCCAGAGCTCTCTCTGACAGAGAAGGCCAGAGGTCTGACAAGACTACAGTTCCCAGAATTCCCTAGCACTGAGCCAGGGCAGTTAAAGCAGACTCAGACTGGATTATTTCTGCAGTGTGTTTTGGACCTCCAGCCACTAAACTCCATCCTCTATACAATATATTATAATATTATATATTATAGTATTATATATTATTACTGTTACCAAATGCCCTTTTGGGAACTGGAAACGCAGGAAGCTGGGGGAAGGAAAGAGAGATGTCACACTGCAGAAATAACCCAGTTTGATGCCGCATTTAACTGCCAGGACTCAGCGCTATGGGATTCTGGGAATTCTGGTTTCTTATGGCGCCAGATCTTTAGTTATAAGGAAAGAAGGAAGAACAAGGGAAAGTAAAAGCTAGGAAATGATAATTTAAACTCAGGCCTTTTGCAGATGAGTTGGTTATAACAGCAGAGGACCTCAACCGGTGACCAGTGTTGCCAACAAGCCTCAAAGATATTCCCCGGAATGTTTTACCAAAATCCCAAATCCCCTTAATTCCCCAATATTTACCAGAATATTCTTGAGCAGATAATAATAATAATAATAATAATAATAATAATAATAATAATAATAATAATATTTATTTGTATTCCGGGTTTTCACAAAGGGATGAGGGTGATGGTATCAATCAATTTTGGTATTGGTATCAGTGGAGGTGTCAATAGAGGGGGGGAGGCAAGATAATTAAACAGAGTCTGTGAACAACTAAAAAGCAATGCCAGAATCACAAAAAGTCAACATGGGCTTCAGAGAAAGACATCATGCCAGACAAATCTGATCTCTTTTTCTGATAAAATTACCAGCTTGATAGATGAAGGGAATGCTGTGGATATAGTATATCTTGATTTCAGTAAGGCCTTTGACAAGGTTCCCCATGACATTCTTGCAAACAAGCGAGAGAAATGTGGGTTAGACAAGGTAACTGTTACATGGATTTGTAATTGGTTAACTGGCCGAACCCAAAGGGTGCTCAACAATGGCTCCTTTTCATCCTGGAGAGAAGTGACCAGTGGGGTCCCAAAGGGCTCTGTCCTGGGCCCAGTGCTATTCAACATCTTGGAGGAAAAAATTGGGGGCATACTTATCGAATTTGCAGATGACACCAAATTAGGAGTAGCAGCTAATACCCCAGAGGGCAGGATCAAAATTCAAAATGACCTGAATAGACTAGAAAGCTGGGCCAAAGCTAACAAAATGAGCTTCAACATGGAGAAATGTAAGGTTAAAAAAATGAAATGAACAGATATAGGATGGGTGACACCTGGCTGAACGAGACTACATGTGAAAGGGGTCTAGGAGTCCAAACAGACCACAAATTGAACATGAGTCAACAGTGCAATACGGCAGCTTAAAAAGGCCAATGCAATTATAGGTTGCATCAATAAAAGTGTAGTGTCTAGATCAAGGGAAGTAATAGTGCCACTGTATCCTGCTTTGGTCAGGCCCCAGCTGGAATATTGTGTCAAGTTCTGAGCACCACAATTCAAAAAGGACATTGAGAAACGAGTATGTCCAAAGGAGGGTGACTAAAACGGTGAAGGGTCTGGAAACCATGCCCTATGAGGAATGACTTAGGGAGCTGGGTATGTTTAGCCTGGAGAAGAGAAGGTTAAGAGGTGATATGATAGCCCTGTTTAAATATTTAAAGGGATGTCATATTGAGGAGGGAGCAAGCTTGTTTTCTGCTGCTCCAGAGAACAGGACCCAGAACAATGGATGCAAGCTCCAGGAAAAGAGAGTCCACCTCAACATTAGCAGAAACTTCCTGACAGCGAGAGCTGTCTAACAGTGGAATATGCTGCCTGGGAGAGTGATGGAGTCTCCTTCCTTGGAGGTCTTTAAACAGAGGCTGGATGGCCATCTGTCGGGGATGCTTTGACTGAGAGTTCCTGCATGGCAGGGGGTTGGACTGGATGGAAATGCAGTCTCTTCCAACTCTACAATTCTATGATTCAGTCAAAATTCCTGGAAAGAAATTAATTAAATTCTCCGGATTCCAGGGAATTCCCTCCAAATTGGCAACGCTGGTTGCGACCCCCTTTGGGGGATGAACATGTTGATGCAAACGTGAGCGCGCAGAGTAAACTTGGAAGCCTTGTGTGAAGATAATCAACCGGCAAGCTGTTGGAGCATGCCAGGAAAACAGCTGCCAGATAAAAGGCACATCGACGCCTGGCTTAACTCCGAAGAGGCACTTTGTTTATTTGTTGCAAAGACACACGAAAGAACAATCACCAACACCATCCACCAGCTACAAACCCCAACACTGTAGAAAGATGATTTGAGCTTATACACACTTTTGCCATGTGGCAATCTAGCTCAACCCCTTCCTGTACAATTTCCTGTGTTACCTGGATTACTCTCCACCATTCCAAATGACACAGCATATTTACATAAGTGCTATGTGCTGCTCTCTGGCACACTCTGCGACCTTGGACAATCACCTGCTGTTTGGAGCCACAGCTGCAACCAATTCCTGGTTAGGAGCAGTGAGTGTCCATTAGCTTCTCTGCCACATCTGAACATTTTTCATGCTGCTCCATACCTCAACAGAACAACCCTTTCACAGGAGTTGGCTAGGACCATTGTCAAACTCATATTTCCGATGGTCTTAGGAAGTGAGGCAAAAATAATTTTATGGTTGGGGGTCACCTCAATATGCGGAACTGTATTAAAGGGTCGTGCCATTAGGTAGGTTGAGAACCAGTGTTCTAAATGGAATAGGATTGTTGCTGCAAAAAATAAAAGAATAGGGTACATTTAAAAGTTTTTAAACGTAACTGTGACAAACCAAGGTACTAATGATAACTATGAATGTATTAGAAGAATTATCCAAGAGAACAGGCTTCAAAATTCTTCAGAAGGTGAAATATCACGGAGTGATTGTTTTGCCCCTCAAAAATTATTTATGTTATTTATTTACTGTATTTATACCCCGCTCTTCAGCCCTAAAGGCTCTCAGAGCAGCTTACAGATAGTTATTCAGACAGTTCCCTGCCCTCAGGTTTACATTCTAAAAAGACATGACACAAAAGGAGAAGGGAATGGTGGTGGAAAAGGTGGGAGGAAATCAAATATTATTTGAAAACAATTACATAAAAAAATACTCCAAGAGAAAATTCCACTTTGTCCAGAATTGTATCCCTTAAATATATCCAATGTGATAAATACCGACACTGAGAAGAACTACAGAAGACTGGTATGCTATACATTGCCAGCATATTCTGTGCAAAATACTGGAAGAAAGAGAAGATACCTTCTTCAGAAGAGTGGCTAGTCAATTTAGAGGAAATGATGTACCTAGACACTTTCATGGCCTTGATGAGAGATAATGCATTAAAATAAGCAGAGAAAGATTGGAAACCAATAAAAAAAATAATTGGAGTAAGAAATGGCCAAGTCTATTATGCATTGTAGTTGGAAAGCTAGCTCTTGAAGAAAGCTAACCAAAGAATAAAAGTCATGAACAATTCCATAAGAATAGAAGATACAAAGGTTTACTAATGAAAGAGAAGTCGCAGATAAACTCTCAACAAGAAAGTTCAATACAGTGCGCCCGCATTATACGCAGGCGCACTTTACGCGGTCTTGAGCGTATGTGCTCAAGCTGCGGTGTGCGCGTGCAATGCAAGGGGCGGTGCATCCCATTCAAATGAATGGGCACGTGCACCTGTGGTGCGCCGCCGTGCACGAGCTCCATTGTTTCCAGTGGGGCTTGAGCATAGGTGGAATTCGCCTTACACAGCGGGGTCCGGAACAGATCCCCTGCATAAGGCAAGGGCGGACTGTACAAGCTGAAAGGAAATGAACCAAAATTAATTGCTTCACAGATATATTTGGTTTTATTGATATTTATTATACAGATTTTCAGTGTAAAATAATGGTACATACTTGTAAGAAAAACTGTAACAATAATAAAAGTGTATTACTGGTTTATATACATACAGTGCGTCCTTTTTATATGCGGGGGGATCCGTTACGGACAACCCCCCCACGTAAAAAAAAACCCTGCGTATGCTCAAGCCCATTGAAAGTAATGGGGCTCGTGCATGGTGCAGCGGCACGTGCATGCCATGGGCGCATGCCCCATTAAGCTTAGTGGGATGCACCGCCGCTTGTGCCCTGCACACTCCCGCAGGCTCCCTCGCAGCTTTCAGCGTATGCTGAAAGCCGTGTATAGTGCACCCGCGTATGGCGCGGGCGCACTGTATATACATTTTTTTCCTTTTATAATGAGGCCATCCCACTTCAGAAATAATCCAGCTTGACACCACTTTAACTGCCATGCCTCAGTGCTATAGAATCTTAGGAATTGTAGTTTATTGTTGTACCCGACAGAAGGTTAAATCTTTCACAAAACCACAATTCCCAGCATTCCTATTATTATTATTATTATTATTATTATTATTTGTTTCCTACAGAAAGTTGATTTTTTTTTGTAGTAAGATTAGATGGTAAGAAAGAATAGAGGAGAAGCTTGGAAATATATCTAGATCACAGAGAGTAACTAAAAGTATTTTTTAAAAGGGGGGACTGAGATTGTCCATGTGTGTTTATGTTTGTGTAACTGTGTGTATAAGTTATTTTTGGATATTGCATAAAGTAATTTTAATTTTAAAATGTATTATGCAGTTTGCTGAATATTTCCATGTTTTTCAGTGCCATTCTATGGATGTTTGCTTCAAGGTAAGTCTGCTGTATTAAATGGGGCTTCTCCAAAGACGCAGATAGGGTTGCACCCTTAGTCTGAGGGACAAACCACGCTGCAGAAATAATCCTGTCTGAGACTATGGCCTGTTACAGACTGCCAAAATAAAGCTGCTTCGGGTCTCTTTGGAGGCATGCTGTTTAAATGATGCATGCATCCCAAGAATCCGGAAGCTGGACCAAAGCTGCACTCCAGTGCTTAGGAATGGAGTGTGGCTTTGGCGCGACCTCCGGTCTCTTAGGACCCATGCATCATTTAAACAGCATACCTCCAAAGAGACCCGAAGCAGCTTTATTTTGGCAGTCTGTAACAGGCCTATTTTAACTGCCCTGACTCAATGCTAGGTAATTCTGGCAACAGTAGTTTTGTGAAACATTTTTTCAGAGAGCTCTGGTGCCCCAACAAACTATAGTTTCCACAGTTCCCTATCACTGAGCCAGAACAGTTAAAGCGGTCTCAAACTGGATGATTTCTGCAGTGTTTTGGCCCTCAGTATTATAGCCCCTTCTCTTCCATGTGTTCCTAGGGTTAAATGGGCCTTAAATGATTCACTGAATTATTAAAATCCTTTGATGTCAATGCATTTTAGGCTTGACTAATTTTATGAAGATTGCGTTGAAAATACAGATTTTTATGTTGGCAAGTAAATCACACCTAAAGATAGATGAATGCTCATATAGCACATTGAAGCATTTGGAATGTATATGTGTGTGAGTGAGGGCTTGTCTACACAGGTGGAAGATGCTGCACTCACCCAAAGCCAGAGTTTCACAACTGTTTCCAAGGAGTATAGTTATTTCCAAGGAGGATCTGTGGTTTTTGGCCTTTAACCCAATTTTGCTCCAGAGTAAGCAAAGTCAAGGAAAATCTCACGTTTTCCAGGAAACCGCAGTGTGTGTCTGGTTATTTTGTCCATGTAGATAGTTAGATCGGGTCCAATTTGGCTGATCCAGCCACACCATTGCCTTACCCTATACTGTGTGGCACAGGGAAGAGCTCCCACTGCTTCCTCACGAGCCGAGCAGCCCTATGCAAGCTCTTTGCCAGCACACTACAGCTTCTGAAGAGGTCAGAATAGGACACCCATGTGATTGATGAGGAGAGGGTAGTGACCCATCTCCTAGAGCACATAGCTGGAGGACTCCTAGAGCTGGATGTCAAGGCATGATGTCAAACCTCCTTGGTGACTTTCCTTATTATTCATTAACATTAAACCAGACTTAAGGTAACCACTGAAGTGGGGGGAAAGTTTAAAATGAAATCCTGACCTTTATAAAGTAGAACATACAACCATCTTGCTAACCGTTTGGCCAGGCACATCATCAGTACTGTACATCTATACCAAACAGATGTTAGAATGCTTTTGTTCTCTGTTATTTCATTTGGCAGTTCAGGAAGAATTTATGTTTGATGGTGTGCCATGATATAACCATTTAGAATTGTTTGGAAAACATTTTGTTTTATATAGTGTGCTACACCTGCCATCCTCCTCCTAAGCTTAGTTTTCTTCACCAGTGCTTAACCTATGAAGGAAATAATTGGCAATTCTCTGCTGACAATAAACCGTGTCCTGTTGTCATGGCAATATTAACAGATTTATTTCTATATTTATACCATTTCAATTAAGCAGATCAAAAATGTGATTTGATCATTTTATGATAAGCAGTTGCTAAAGAACCAGTACCTTTTTCTGAAAATTAAAGTCATCCAATAATTACATAATAAAGTAGGCCAATAATTACATTTCTGTTTGTTATTGTGTGCCTTCAAGTCATTTCTGACTTATGATGACTCTATCACAGGATTTTCATAGCAGAATTTGTTCAGAGGGTTGTGTTTACTCTCCTCTGAGACTGAGAGAGCATGACTTGCCCAAGGTCACCCAGTGGGTCTCCATGGCCAAGTGGGGACTTGAATACTGGTCTCCCAGGCTGTATCTACATGAAGGCTATATCCCAGCTCCAAAGTGCAATATCTTGCACTGGTTTGACCCCATTAACATCATACCCAGACATTTTAATCTGAACTCAAATTGGCCTTGAAAGCCACACATTTCTCCCACCTGAAGTCACATCACTACAAAAGGGTATTTCTACCATCTTCATGTGTTCATTGCATTGGATTATGTTTGGTTACATGACCACAGTGGCTGTGGGGGTTTTTTCTCCTCAGCATGCTTACAAATATGCGTATATCTTCATATTCATATCAACCAATAGCCTTTCTTATTTTCCTGTCAATTACTTTCTACCTGCACTCTCATTGGATGGCAGATATATAGCTACTTCCCAGGGTTGCTTCCACCCATATCCCAATTCAGGGAGCAGGACGCATATTGCAAAAATTAATTTAAAAAAATTCCTGGAAACTAGAGTGAAAAGGTTTTTTTGTTTGTTTTAAAAAAGACATTTAAAAGCCGTTAGGTGTCTGAAATAATTGTTTCCCTTCAAATATCTGACTTTTTTTCACAATCTGGAAACCCAATTTTTCACAAGAGGACTTTTCCATCTTTGTCATACTTTAAAGGTCACCCACACTGACCAAATAAAGCGGCTTCTAACCCCTTTGAAGGCTGGTTGTTTACACGATACATAAAGCAAAACTGGGTGGGAAGTGAAGCAAAGCTGTGCTCTGGGGCTCAAAGCCAGAACAAAAAGGAGCTGTGATATTCTGATGCAAGGTGGAAAATGTCCACCATCACACTGGCATGTAAAGAGCCTGGTGCCAGTGTGGGAAGGCCAAGTTGGCATATCAAGGCAGTCTGGAGCATGCGCCCTGCGTCTCACAAGTCACTGACACTTTTCCTGCCAGATGTTCCACTCAGATAGAAAATTCTCTTTCAACTTTCACTTTCTGACCTCTCCCCACAGCTGCCATTGTCTTTGGCTTCCAGAAAACAAGTGCACATGTGCACTGTTCTGCACTTTCAGTGCCCATCACCCATGCACAGTACAATGAGTCCACGAGTCAGGAGAAAAGAGGGAGAGGGGCCTCTTGGTCCTTTCAAGAGACAGCTGACCTCATGGCCATATGGGGAGAGACCACCTTGCATCAGGAACTCGGGAGATCCCATCAGAATATTGAGACGTCCGAGAAGGTGGCAGAAGCAACGAGGGCCAAGGACTATCAATGCATAGCTCATGAATGCAGGACAAAGAGAAAATCCCTCAGAGGGCAGTACCAAAGGGTAATCAACCACAATCTGTACTATGGCTGGGGCGTGGCCACCATGCCCTTCTACAAGGAGCTCCACGCCTTCCTTCATGGAGATGCTACCATATGCCCCAAGTGAGTGGCCAGCAGCAATGAAATCACCCGGGTCTCAGTCAGCCAGGCATCCAGAGCCAAAGGAGGGGATGCCTCCCCCTGAGGCAGAAAGCTCCCAGGAGCTATTCAATACCACCCCAAGTATCAAGCACTGAGAGCCCGGGGAAGGGATGGAGGAACAACCATGTAATTACATGGTGCCTCCCTGGGTACTTCTGCATGGCAGGGGGTTGGACTGGATGGCCCTTGTGGTCTCTTCCAACTCTATAATTCTATGATTCTGCTGACATGGAGGCCATGGTGGGCACAGGGGAGCCATAACCCCACCCCCCCCCATTACAGAGGTGACCAGGAAGACCTGCATCAGTCAAATGGGCATTGAAACATCTTCGGTAACAACTTCCCAATGGGGAAAGTGACCGCCACCTCCTTTGCACATAGGGCCCGCCATGACCCCTGCAATGGGCGACTGCAGCACTCAGCAATGACAGCCAGGGCGAAGAGGCAGCAAGTGATGTCAGCTACAAGAAGCTGTGGAAGACAGCAGCAGCTGAGCAGAGTACACTTTCTTAAAAAGGGAGGGGGGAGGGGAAGACAAGTAGTGCACAAGTATGTGTGTATGAAAGCTAGAATTCACTAGACATGCAATAGGGCATCACTGTTGCACACTTCCTGCTACCAACCTCATACTGCCATTCCAACCAGGCATGTTCAGGGGGCTACATTCACCACTCTAAATAAGTTAATTTAATCATAGAATCGTAGAGTTGGAAGAGACTACAAGGGTCATCCAGTCCAACCTCCTGCCATGCAGGAAATCTCAATCAAAGCATCCCTGGCAGATGGCCATCCAGCCTCTGCTTAAAGACCTCCAAGGAGGGAGACTCCACCACTCTCCGAGGGAGTGTGTTCCACTGTCGAACAGCCCTTACTGTCAGGATGTTCCTCCTAATGTTGAGGTAGAATCTCTTTTCCTGTAGCTTACATCCATTGTTCCGGGTCCTGTTCTCTGGAGCAGCAGAAAACAAGCTCTTTCCCGCCTCAATATGACATCCCTTTAAATATTTAAACAGGGCTATCATATCACCTCTTAACCTTCTCTTCTCTAGGCTAAACATCCCCAGCTCCCTATGTCATTGCTCATAGGGCATGTTTCCAGACCCTTCATCATTTTAGTCACCCTCCTTTGGACACGCTTCAGTTTCTCAATGTCCTTTTTGAATTGTGGTGCCCAGAACTGGACACAGTATTCCAGGTGGGGCCTGACCAAAGCAGTGGTACTTCCAGGTGGGGCCTGACCAAAGCAGTGGTACTATTACTTCCCTTGATCTAGACACTATACTTTTATTGATGCAGCCTAAAATTACATTGGCCTTTTTAGTTGCCGCATCACACTCTTGACTCATGTTCAACTTGTGGTCTACTTGGACTCCTAGATCCCTTTCACACATAGTCTCGCTCAGATTGATGTGCATAGGATTGAACTCTGAAAGTATCATATTATTGAAGCTCTTTCCCTTATCAAGGAAGACGAGGAAGAGCAGCATGGAAAGACTTCAGGAACAGAGCAGGGGAGCCTGAGAGTTCCACCAGAGGGAACAGTCGCTGTTAAGCCTCGGAGAAGGTGTGTTTTGGTAGTGGGGGACTCACAATTGGACTGACATGTAAGTAGAGATGCATAAAATTTCATTATGAAATTGAAGGAGTACTATTGCTAGGAAGTAGACTCCATCTAGTGGATGATTTCTGAAGTTTAATAGACTAAAATGGATTTAGTATCTACCAGGTCCTAAATACTGTACCCTAAATTTAAAGCACCAGACCCTGTCTGATTTTGGAAGCTCAGCAGGGTCAGCTCCACTGAACGCTAAGATGGGAGACTGCCAATGAATACTAGGTGCTGTAGTCTATATGTCAGAGGAAAGAACTGGCAAAGCCACCTCTTGAATATTCCTTGCCTATGAAATTAATGGAGTCATCTTAAATTGAAAGGCAATTCAAAGGCACACACATACACCACTGAAAGAGCACCACCACCATATGTCTTTCTGCTCACTCCCGCATAATGTTTACTACATTTCTGACAATGATTGCTAATGAAGTAAAACAGTGTCAGGGAATCTTACAATGACAACTCATGCATGTTACAGATTTTAGTTGGGTCAATAAAGGTGTCATTGTTTTGTAGATTTTGGATTTTGTTTCATTTTCCTGCATTGCCAACATGGCTACCCCTGAATATGTTTCCTGGATTTGACAATATCGAGTTTAGTAGCAATAGGGGAACCTTTAACAAGAGGAAAGTAATGGATTAGGACTTAACTCTTTGGGGTTTCTACTCTAATGAAGGTAAAACTCTTTCATTTGATGATTTGACAAAAATTGACGATGTTATAGGCCTGCATTTTGTCAAAATACTGTTGTTGGTGTTCTGAACATGGAGGGATATCTACACAAGCAGGCCACTGAATCTCATTATGCTGTTAGATAAAACATTCCATCTGCAGTCCCAATTTTTTGTTAGAAAAAGTTTTTATCTTTATTGGAGATAGAAACACTGAATAGTAAAGTCTTAGTCCATTGGCTCCCTCTTTTTTGCAGCTGAAATGTGGTAACTTCACATTCAGGAAACATATCTAGGAGCAGCCGTGTTGGTCATAAAGCAAAGTACAATAACATTCAAAATTCAGGATTCTCTGTCTAATAAAGGGGTTTGTGGCCTCACAAAGGACTGAAGCATCCTGGATCTTATGCGAAGTAACATTTTGTTACTGACCCCCATCTCTGGTGTAGCCCTGGCCCCAGAAGGGCCTCTGTAGCATGGTAGCTCACATGGTGCACTCAGCCATCACAGCTGTTTGCTCGGGCCTTCCCACCCCACCCCTGCAACATCCTGTGCAGCTGTGGCCCTGCTAGATTCTCCACAGTGCAGTAGCCCATGTAATGTGCTCCACTTCCACTGCCATCCAATTCGTCCTTCTGCCCCCTGCCAACTTCCACTGCAAGCATGGGTCCAGCATCGCCATTCAGGTCTATTTCTCCTAGTCCCCACTGCAGAGCAGGGTTTTGTCAGTGGCTGCTTGGTCTCCCAGCACGGCAGCTCCAGGCAGCACCTCCAGATTCCATACCCACACACTTGGGTATCTTGAATTCCTCCTCCTAGAGGCCATAGCAGTGGATCACCCCCCTCCCTTCCAAGCAGCTTGGGTTTCTTGCACACCTGATCCTGCTGCAGGCCAGGTGGCCTTGGAGAGGGATCAGCTTCTGTGGCTAGTTGCCTGAAGCACTCCATCTGCTGTTTGGAATAGAACAGAGTAGAATTTCCAGATTTCCACAAAGGGAACCCTTGCCTAAATCCATTCTGCTACTACAATTGGGAAAAAATCATGGAAGATCAGATGGTCTCTTCCCACTCTATTCTATTATTCTAAGTTGTCATCTTGGAGCTCAGCTGGAGCTGAGTGGCCATGGTGAAATGCCTTGGTAGAATTAGGGTTGACATAAGTCAGGACCCCCAAACCGGGACAAATGTAGGACAAATGTAGGACAAAATTTTCAAATGTTGGACACATTTTTTAAAATGGAGGACACGGAAAAAAAGTGATGATTTAAAAAAATTTTTTCATATAAATCCATGTTTCTTAGGCATGATCAAAATGGAGGACATTTGGCATTATTCCTAGACAGATGGCAGAAATGTGCTTCCCTTTCTGGCCAAAAACCAGAAGAGGAGGAAGAGTGGAAGAAGCAGAGGAGGAGGAAGAGGAGAAGAAGAGGAGGAGGAAGAGGGGAAAAGGAGGAGGAGGAAGAAGAGGAAGTAGAGAGGAAGAAAAAGGGGAGGAAGAGGGGAAGGATCAGGTGGAGGAGAAGAGGAGGAGGAGGAAGAAGATGAAGAAGAAGGGGAGGAAGAAGATGAAGAAGAAGAGGAAGAAGAGGAGGAGGAGAAGAGGCAGAAGAAGAGGAAGAGGAGAAAGAAGAGGAAAGACTCTTTCCCCTCCCTGGCCTCCTCCGTGGCCGGTGGAGGAGGCTGCAAGGCAGGGGAAAGGGGCCCCGCTGAGGCGAGACCCTTTCCCCCTCCCTGGCCTCCTCCCTGGCCAGCGGAGGAGACTGCAAGGCAGGGGGAAAGGGCCCTGCCGAGGCGAGACCCTTTTCCTCTCCCTGGCTGCCTCCCTCGCTGGCGGAGGAGGCTGCAAGGCAGGGGAAAAGGGCCCCGTCGAGGCGAGACCCTTTCCCGTTGCCTGGCCGCTTCCCTCGTCGGCGGAGGAGGCTGCAAGGCAGGGGAAAAGGGTCCCGCCGAGGCGAGACCCTTTCCCGCTGCCAGGCCGCCTCCCTCGCCGGCGGAGGAGGCTGCAAGGCAGCGGAAAAGGGCCTCGTCGAGCTGAGACCCTTTCCCTGCCTGGCGTCCATGGGGGGGATCCCGGGGGCGGGGCCAAACTGGGGCGGGACCGTGCGGACCCGCCCCAAACTGAGAAAGTCCCGCCCCCCGGCGGGATATGGCAACCCTAGGTAGAATAGGGCTGAGGTGGAATGGTCTGCTGAAGATGTTGTTCAAGGAGAATGCAGGGCCTCCTCCTGATATGATGGTAAGCCATTTGGGTGGGAATTACTTGGGCTTACTGATAGGCAAGGCCCTCATTATGCAGGCTCTGCATGACCTTTTCATCATACAGTCTAGGTGGCCAGGTGTGGTGCTGGCATGGTTGACAATTTTGCTGTGCCAAACCTGGCATAGCATTGGGAACCACCATGCTTGGAGAATGCATGAAATGGAGAAAGATAAACAAGATAAAGTGTAAGGCCATGAATGAAAGGTTGGACCACTTCTTATCACATGCAGGCATTGTATTTCACCGTATAGCAGGTAGCAGGACAGAATGTAAGAATTTCAGTACACCTTGGCACCCTTTCAGTGTAGAGCTCTGGAATCATCTTGCTAATCTTCTGTGACCCAGAGTTGGAGAAGGACTCTGCCCCTGAGGCAGATCTGGTGGTTTTGCTCCTACTTGTAAGGTTATATGGCTTGGGCGAGTGCCTGGGTTTGCCTTATAGCAGACGACCAGCTAGGAAGCAACACAGCCCAATCAACTGCCACTGGGGTTAGGTGTTTTGCCCAAGGAAAGGCTGGGGAGGTAATCAAGGGATGACACCTGGCCTCAGTTGAGCCTACATCAGGTTTCTTCTCTCCATCTTGTGGTCTTCCAGGATTGTAAATATTAATTCGGTTAATAAAGTGGCTGTTGTTTAACCCAGTTTCTCATATCTAGTCTCATTATTCCATAGCAAATCACCAGTTGCATAACATAGAATAAATGTTTTTAATGTCTTTATACCAAATGCTTAAGAGTAGAGCAATCACAGATGTCTTGAATATGGTTTTATAGGTAGTAGCCATTTTGTTCCATTAAGGGGCCATGACATGAAGTACTTCGCACAACCTGAACTTGTAACCTCAAGGAAAGGGTAGAGAGGTACAATCAACTTCCCCTACCAAGCAATGACATTGTTCCACATTCTAATCTAGCTTGCATGCCCACCAAATGAATAGTTTATATAAAATGAAAGATATGTTTTCTATCAACCCAAAATGTTCTGTATGTAAACCTTATACTCTAAAGCCACAAGTGAAACCAAAATAGTCACAAACTGTATAAAGCTACTGATTGTAAAACAAGAGTTTTGTGATAGTGATAGTGGAACATCAGTGAAAGTACTTCATCATACTCATTGGATTTTGTATGTACTGTATACTGAAATCTGTTCTAATGAGTTGTAGGAGTAAATCTTCAGAATCAAATAGGAATGCCAGAATTCAATTTTCAATATCCAATATGAATTTCCAATATCAGGCTTTAACACTTAGCAAAATCCGGTGTTTACTACACAAATGTATCTCAAAACAGCTCGGATGGAACTTCAAAACAGTCTCCTCCAGACACTGACCAGCCTCACTTAGCTTTAACAACTTACAGTGGCCCCATACAGACAGGCCAAAATAAAACTGCTTCAGGTCACTTTGGAGGTATGCTTTTTAAATGATGCATGTGTCCTAAGAGTCCGGAAGCCATGCCAAAGCCACACTCCAGTCCTAAGGATTGGAGCTTGGCTTTGGCGCAGCTTCCGGACTCTTAGGACACATGAATCACTTAAACAGCAAACCTCCAAAGTGACCCAAAGCAGCTTTATTTTGGCCTGTCTGCATGGGCCCAGTGAAAACTTGGTCTCTGCTGGGGTTTGGTTCCAGGATCTGAGGATGCTCAAGTCCCATTAAATACAATGGCATAGAAAAATGGTATCCCTTATATAAAATGGCAAATTCAAGGTTTCCTTTTTGAAGTTTTTAAATATTTTCAAGCTGTGGATGGTTGAATCTGTCAATAAAAACATCTGTAGATATGGAAGGCCAACTGTATTTTCTTTGCATGTTTCAGACTGCCCTTTGGATTTTACTTTCTATCATATGCTGAAATGAGTATCTGCTGGTATCTGTAGAACCAGCTTTTCAGTGGGACATCAGCAGGAAGGTTTGGATATGTTATCATGATACCCCTGGCCATTTTTCTATGTTCAAGTATAGAGTTTTATGTTTGGCAGTCTGTACTGTGGCTCCAAGCCATCTTCCCGTGTGATACAGAACATTGTATATCAGCAGTATCTACTGCTAGTCCCATTGCAGCATTATATCTTGGGCAAATTCTGGGTATCCAAGAGCCAGAATCCAACCAAAAAAAGGTTTCTTTGTGCCTATTTTATTGAATATTACTAAAAATGTGGCTTTCACATTATGTGAAATGTTAATCTTAATATTCCATTAAATCCTTCCCCAACGTTTCACTGCAGTAGTTCCTAAACTGTTTGCCTGGGAGAACAATTGTGGCACACCTCTCTGGGAATTCATTGAGAAACATTTAAATGTGCCTCTAATTTTAATTCAGAAAAACTAGCTTTCTTCAGGCACCAAAAGTAATGGAAGAACAGTGCTCTATCAAGTTGCTCCTGTATTTTTCTAATGTCATATCAAATTTCTGGTTTCCACTAAAATTCAGTAATTTTAAGAGCAGGCACTAATTAAAAAGCAAAAGTACTCAGAGAAAGGAAATTACAAACATGCAAACTTTTTGTTATAGGCCAAAATATGTTATTCCTAAACCCACAGCTGTAGAGCCTGAAAGACTGTAACAGCTGAAGCTATTCTATAGCATCTGAATAAACTGGAGATTGCCATGCTACAACAGACTAATACAAAGGTCAATTCTAGACATCTCCATAAAGACATTTATACACTTATTTGCACTGAAGATAGCAGACTAAAGCATCTCCTGTTTCTATATGTACCTCCATCTCAGATTTTTGTTGCAAAAACACTTGGAAAATCCATCTATAGTTCTGAATGAGATGGTGGAACAAATGTTCATAGTTTTGGTGGAACAAATGATCTTGGGGCTCATTCTTACTGGAAGTATAACCCATGTTCTGCTCTGGCTCCACTCTGCTAGGTCAAGCGATTCCAAAAGGTCCCTCATTCTCACTACGAAAAGGGCTCCCTTGTGGAATTGCTTTTTTTGGTTGGCACGCTTATCGTTCCCATTGGAGCCGGGGTAGGTGGAGCAGCCTTTCATCTGGTCCCCCCCCCCGGAAACCCTTCGGAAGGCTGTGGCCCTGACTGGACTGTTCACCTCTGGCAACCCCAAGGTGCTTTGTATCCTCCAAAGTCCCACTCTTTTTGCCTGCCTTTGGAGGGAGGCAAAAAACACCACCACGAACTGCCAATGCCTGGCTGGGGCTTGGGAGCTGCTGATCTGCAGTGCCTGGTGTCTGCAGCTGGGGACCGCAGCCGCTCCGAGCCATGCCACAGGTATGGGAACTCCCTCCCTCCCCACTTTGAGTCCTCCCTCCCTTTCCACCTCTCACCTGCAGGTGCCCCGGTCTACCTGGGGGCTCGTGGGAAGTGGCAGCAGGATGAGTGTGAGTGTGTGAGTGGCTACCTGGGGTCTTGGGGGTGGCGGCAGAATGGGCAAGGAGGAGGAGGGAGCACAAATTACAGAAAGATTCCAACTCAATATTAGGAAAAACATCCTGAAAGTAAGAGCTGATCGACAGTGGAATATGCTGCCTTGGAGTGTGGTAGAATCTCCATCTTGGGAGGTTTTAAAACAGAGGTTGAATGGCCATCTATCAGGAATGCTTTGATTGTATATTCCTGCATGGCAGGTGGATGGATTTGATGGCTCTTGAGATTTCTCTATGATTTTATGTCTGGGAGCAATCTGTTTGGAAAAAGACTAAAGCAAACAGAATTCCTCAGCCAGCATGGCCAATTATCATAGTGGCTGAGGATTGCTGAGAGGTGTAGATCAAGGTGCAGTTTATTTATAATGCCCTTTCCCACCAAAGAGCGGAATATTAAACAAATATAATCAAAAATGCACTCACCCCATGCACCATCTCCATGCATTGCACCTTCCCCCATGCACTCTCTCCCTGTGCATGTCCTATCCTTTTCTTCATCAGAAAAAGGATGGGGCGGCACGGGGGAAGGGAGCATGTGCATGTCCAAGGGTATTAAAAGAACTGGCAAATGTATTATGGGAGCCATTGGCAATAATCTTTGAGAATTCCTGAAGAACAGGAGGAGTCCCAGCAGACTGGAGGAGGGCAAATGTCCCCATCTTCAAAAAGGGGGGAGGGGAGAGAATCCCAACAATTATCGTCCAATTAGTCTTACATCAATACCAGAAAAGATTCTGGAGCAGATAATTAAACAAAGAGTCTGTGAAAATCTAGAAGGCAATGCCATAATCACAAAAAGTTAACATGGGTTTTAGAGAAACAAGTCATGCCAGACAAATCTGATCTCTTTTCTTGATAAAATTATCAGCTTGGTAGATGAAGGGAATGCTGTGGATATAGCATATCTTGATTCAGTAAGTCCTTTAACAAGGTTCCCCATGAAATTCTTGCAAACAAGCTTATAAAATCTGGGCTAGACTAGGTAACTGTCACATAGCTTACACGGCTGAACCCAAAGGGTGGTCAACAAAGCTCCCGGTGCTTCTTTTCATCCTGGAGAGAACTGACCAGTGCGGTGCCACAGGGTTCTGTCCTGGATCCAGTTGTTAGAACATATACATTTATTAAATTTTGGAGGGTGTGTGGACTGACCTCAAACTGACCTCCTAGGGCAGTGATGGCAAACATTTTAGAGACCGAGTGCCCAAACTGCAACCCAAAACCCACTTATTTATCACAAAGTGCCACATCCCTCTGGCTTTCCAGTAACAAACTCTGGCGAACTCTGTGCTGGGGTGATGAGAGTGCTCTGAATGCCACCTCTGGCACTCGTGCCACAGGTTCGTCACCACTGTCCTAGGGGCACCGCCATTTCTCCAAAGCGAGGAGGTCAGGTAGACAGCTTGCGAAGAAGGGGCCAGACCCCTAGAGATAATAAACTGGAAAATCCACACAGAAAGTTTGGGAGTTGCTAAATGGGAAAGCCATCACCTCCAAAACAAACACAATGTTGACTGTTTGTTTTCAGCCTCAAACTTGATGGGCCAGTGATCAAATCAATGACCCACCTATATGTCTGTCTTCCCCGATTGTGTCAAGACCCAGATCCTTACACCCTTTGTCTCGGCTTCAGCCAAACCATCTGTCATAATTTGATTTTAGTTCCGTCGGCCGTTTCCGCTCACGTTCCTGTGGCTGTGTCTCTTCCATCATCCACATCTGCAATGGACTCCTGGAGAAGCCTTCGGAAGTATATCCCATAATTCTGGCTCTCTCAACTCTTTCCTGAAATTCCCTCCTTTACCTTAATTTAGCATTGAGTGTGTGTGTGTGTGTCCTTTGCTTCTTTCCCTTTTAAAAAAAATATTTGGACTTTAATTGGAGCAGTTGGTCTCCATGTCATCTTTTATGGGATCATTTGGCCCTCTGGCAAACACTAAGGGACAAAACCTTGTGAGGGCATTGTAGAAATTTCTTAACAGTGCTATTCAACATCTTTATCAATGACTTGGATGACAGAATTGGAGATATACAGTGGACCCTTGTTATACACTGAGGTTTGGTTCCAGGATCCCCCGTGGATAACAAAATTTGTAGAACTGTCTAACTAAAAGGTTGTATGTACAGCACTGTGTAAATTTACAGCGCTTTATAAAGGTTAATAATAATAATAATAATAATAATAATAGATGCTCAGGTCCCATTAAATATGACATAGCAAAATGGTGTCCCTTTTAAAAAATGGAAAATCAAGGTTTGATATTTGAAATTTATACTTGTTTGAACATTTTCAAACCATTGATGCTTGAATCCATTTATAAAAAATCCGTGTATAAGAAGGGCTGACTGTACTTAACAAATTTGCACATGACACCAAATTAGGAGGAGTAGCTAATATGTCAGAAGAGAAGATCAAAATTCAAAATGACCTTAATAGACAAGAAAGCGGGGCCAAAGCTAACACAATAAAATGCAGGACAGA
Source organism: Sceloporus undulatus (assembly GCF_019175285.1). Classification (NCBI taxonomy): domain Eukaryota; kingdom Metazoa; phylum Chordata; class Lepidosauria; order Squamata; family Phrynosomatidae; genus Sceloporus; species Sceloporus undulatus. The sequence continues at coordinate 69,573,519 of NC_056527.1, read as the reverse complement.
GAAATGTATGGTACTGCACTTAGGGCAGAAAAATGAAATGCATAGACAGAGACTGAATGTACACCCCTCAAATGTGACCAGGGGCAGATATCTGCAGATCCCATTTTTGAATCGTGTATGTCACTGTGATTAAGCTCCAGATGTTCTCCATCATATTGTATTGCTTTGTCCATTGTATATAATTCCGAGGGGGAAATTGTTCAGAAGGTTATTGGAAATGAATATCTCTTTGAATGAGTTATCAGTGGAATACCTATTGGAAGATCGGAACCCACATATTACCAGGTTAATGGCCAATTTTCTGGTGGAGGCAACAAGATTATGGTTTAAATTTTAATAATGATTCTGAAGTTTTATTGTAAATGCATGTTGTTGTTTTTATGCCTAATAAAGGTTGACTGGCTGACTGGCATAGATATAGGATGGGGGACACCTGGCTTAATCAGACTACATGTGAAAGGGAATTAGGAGTCTAAGTAGACCACAAGTTGAACATGAGTCATCAGTGTGAAGCAACAGCTAAAAAGGCCAATGTGATTTTAGGTATCAATAGAAGTAGAGTGTCTAGAGCAAAGGAAGTAGTAGTGCCAGTGTATTTTGCTTTGGTCAGGCCCCGCCTGGAATACTGTGCCCAATACTGTGTCTGGATACCACAACTCAAAAAAGAAGTTGAAAAACTGGAGGTCCAAAGGAGGGTGACTAAAATGGTGAAGGGTCTGGAAACCATGCTCTGTGAAAAATGGCTTAGGGAGCTGGGGATGTTTCGCCTGAAGAAGAGAAGGTTAAGAGGTGATATGATAGCCCTGTTTAAATATTTGAAGGGATGTCACATTGAGGAGAGAGCAAGCTTGTTTTCTGCTGCTCCAGAGCTAGGACACGGAACAATGGATGCAAGCTATAAGAAAAGATATTCCACCTAAAATTAGGAGGAACGTCCTGACAGTAAGAGCTGTTTGATAGCGTAACACACTCGCTCGGAGAGTGGTGGAGTCTCCCTCCTTGGAGGCTTTAAACAGAGGCTGGATTGCCATCTGTCAGGGGTGCTTTGATTGTGTTCCTGCATGGCAGGCGGTTAGACTGGATGCAGGGACGTAGCCAAGGGGTGGGGGTTCTTGGGGTCCGCCCCCCCTTCCATTAGAAAAATGAATGGTGTGTGCTGCTGCGCCGCCGCGCCCAAGCCCCATTATAATGGTGGCACTTAGTCTGGACCCCCCTTCCTAAAATCCTGGCTACGTCCCTGCTGGATGGCCCTTGATCTCTTCCAACTCTTTGATTCTGTGAGTCTATGCTGCCCTGGAAGTCCCACCCCTGGCAGTCTTGACCCCTCACCGGGTGATACCTAGTGCAAGGACACCACTGTTGGTATCTTAACTTTACAGTATACCATAAAATGATCTGATATCCCTGCATCTATAACCTTATCCAGCTCAGTAGCTAGGTGCCTAAACAGGAACAGATTCAAAATTCCTCCAGCTGCCTGAGTGGGAGATGCTTCCACAATTTCCAGGTTAGAAACCTCCAAAAGGGAGAAAAAAGTCTGAGAAAATGAAGAAATATCTCTATGGATATTAAAATACCCACACATTTCTGCACAAATATGGTGTGTATTGGAACTGCAATATTGAGATGTATGCATGTTTTCCTGTGAGTAAGCCACACTGAACAAAATAAATAACAAGCTCTGTGGAACACAGTGAAGCTTACTTCCAAGTTGTCATGCATATTTACATACAGTCTTTAGAAATGAACATTCCTTTGCATAATTACTCAGAAGTCATAATTACTCTGAACTTAGACTTAGTGCTAAGTAGACGTGCAGAGGAATGGAGACTTCAATAGTCTTGGAATCTGAACAGGTTTACTTGGAGATGAAATCATACACACACGTACACACACATAAAAACATACACAACCATTAGGGGTTGAGTGCAGTCCTGTGCAGTGGCGTCACAAAGAGGATGCGGGTTGTGCAGAATGCACTGGGTTACAGCGCCTGGTGAGAATGGCATGGCTGTTGGGCAAGAGACAAAGGGAATTGTACCCCTTTGTCGCTTGCCCAGTAGCCATGCTGGACTCCAAACAGCCTTCCAGAGGCTGTAGCGCCATTCTCTCAACTGGCAGCTACTACTATGGGCAGGTACTGCCTTCTGTTTAGGCTCCAGCGTGGCCCTTTGCCCCAGTGCTGCCCAGACAACCAAATGGCTTTAAATAAGAAAACTCTATCTATCCCTCCTTGGAATAGCATGGGGAAGGGGAATGGGGAGGAGGGGATAGTGACACCATGTGTCTGGTGACTGCATAACTGCCCTAGGAGTGACATTTCACACCTGGGGATTTGTGTGATTGCTGGACATTCATGGATTTCCCCCGTCAGTGAAAAGGGACAAGTCAGGATCCTGTCAATGCAATGAGTATAGTTAAAGTCACTTCTTTGCTGGTGAAATTGTGGTTTAAAAGCCACCTATAAATGTCCAGAGTTCTTTCTCTTTCTCCAGTTTACAAGGATTTTGCAATATCTAAACCAACACAAAAAAACACAGCCCAAAAAAGTGAGGACTCGACTAAAAGAGAATAGTAGTCTTTAGTACACTGAACTACAGTTATTTTGGATTTCCAGTCAACCTTTCTGAGAATTGATAATAGAAATGTTTCAAAGCTGTGCATACCAAAATTGTGAGCAGATGGGTTACATGGATCCACAGCCATCATAGGCATAAAACCATTTCACAAGAAATAATTCAATTTGTAAAACACATGATAAGCAAGAGACCATAAAATTGATATATCATCAGTAAGTTGCACTATACAACTTTCCATAAGGCTTTGTTAGTGGAGGATATTCTTAATCAGCAGTTGAAATTCTTGAAAAGAAAAAAAACCCTGACCATCAAAGAACATCACTGTGTGATCTTGTATTTACTGTAAGGAAGGGCCTTTTTTCCAAGATCAAGTGAAAGTGGTTGTTATGAAGGGATATGAATCTTCTACACAATTAACATTTAAACCAGATTCAACAGGATTCATACATGTTTAACTGCCACAGATCTCAATCAAGTAACACAAAAAGTTTCAATTGAGTGAAAGGCCCAGAAATGGACAACTAAGAATTCACATTCATAGAGCTACAATTTTGCAGGATTCTTTGGGAAAATTTTGGTGGTTCAATCAGTTTAAAACCATTTCAGATTTTGCAGTGCAGAGCAATGGCTCTGTCATAATTTGTTAAGCACAACGCCACTGCTTGGGACTGCATTCACAATACAAGAAAGCTCAAGCCACAGTATATATTCTAAGACAGCCCTTTCACACAACCATGGCTTTCAATTGGTCCCAGATCTCCACTTTAGTGATGTGCACATATAAACTAATCTAATGTGACTCTTATCCCTGAAGCATTTGTTATTGCCTTATCTGCCCTCTAATTGGCTTTAACAGAGATTATGATAAAAATTGGCAAATCTGTGTATTAAAAAACAGCCATGCTTTGGGTCTGTATAGTTCTGCAGCTTTCTCTACACATAGGACTAACCAATTTCTTTGTTTCTGCCTTTCATCTTGAAAGAAAATGGCTTCACAATAATCCTTCACAAGATTTCAGTGAGAGATTAAAAAGAGAAAAAAATAGTTATGTATTACATGAAATCTCATGGATCAAACATGGTTGCTAAAAAGTGTAGTAATATTTCCGCAACAGCCTATATATAAGAAACAGAAGCAAATAGACTTGTAAAATCTGTTTCTAATTCCATATTATATGTCTACATACATACAGCATATGCCATTATGTTACAGGTAGAACTGATGTGCCATGATGTGCTCAGCAGAGTTGTAAAAGAACTAAATGGAATCCTCTGATTTGAGCAAGAAAAGAAGTAAGGCTTATGTTTTAATATACCTCTCTCTGACAATGACAGAAATGATAATACAATTTTTTTACATTATTTATAACTACTATACTGTACACATGTGCCCACATCAGAAACATTTCAAAATGCTGGCACAGGTTGATGGTTTTTTGAAAACAGGTGAATGTGATTTTTTCTCTCCTACAGTCCAGTTTTCTTGTTTTATAGGGCAATTCTATATTACATCAGCTTTAAGCTAGTTAATAGTTATGGCTTTCTCCAAAGAATCCTGGAAATTATACTTTGATGAGAATTCTTTGTTAGGGCTTTCCCAATATTACTTTTAATGGTGTGGCAGTTTAGCCATCTTGGTTTTTTCCACCTTCATAATTCAATAAAGTTGGAAAATCCCAATCACATGGGAGGAGCACACACCCTAAAATGCCAGATTCAGGGAGATAAACAGGTGTGGTTTCTTCCCATGTTGCCTTCAAGATCAGAGGTGATCAGGTCATGATGCAGCTATTCTCACACCACTAAAAGGTGACATCAGAGGTTCTCTGTCATAGAACAAACGTTGGCACAATTTGCTGGGATGACTGAATGACTGTTATGCCATTTTAAGTCTGTTGTGCAGTCAGATGAGCCTAAGTTTGACCCTTTTAAATCATGCATTAAGATGAGTAGCACTGAAACATTAAGTGAGCACAACCTAGCTGTTACTGTTTCCTCTCTATGAAATGATCTATGTAAGAATGTTAGAGAAGAATGGTTCCAGGCTTCAGAGATTGATTTGCTGTTCTTGGGAGAGAAATATTTACATCTTAAGAGGCTTCTAAAAATATATAGAAAAGTGGGTCCTGTTATAACAGGTAGATTTGAACATCTCTAGCCACAGACAAAGAAGACAAGTGGTTATTGACAGGCATGAACCAATTTTGAACCTCTTAAATTAAGATCTTGGTTAAGATGGATACAAGAAAGGGCAATTCACCGTAAATCAATATTAAAAAGTACTTTTTTGAAATGCTGTTGTGTTTCCAGTCTCAGTGTCTGTCATTTGCTCCTCCAGTTGTGCTGATCACCTTGTTTTAAAAGTAGATGTGCTCAAGAGTCCATAAGAGAGCTCTCTTTTTCTTGCTGAAAAAGTCTTCCCAGTCCCACCCCATCCCTACTTCCAAACCAGCTTCTCCCACCCCATTTTAGATAAGCCACTCTTTTTTGCTTTCATCAATGGTTTCTGTAAAATTAGGGTCATTATTCATGATGGCGGCATCAGCACTTTCAGCAGATTCAGCTCCTTTGGCTTCATTGGTGTGGTAGGTCCCCTTGTGGCGGAACATGTAGCGAATTAGAAAAACCAAAGTACAGAGAATGGTGAAGATCACAACAGCAATCACACCTGGGAGACATTGAAAGAGAAAGAGAGGTTTTAGCACATTGATCAGAGAGAGAAATCTTTCTTCAATTGATCTTGAAATTAACCAAGGATGAAGAGTTCTTTTTAAAATATTACTACCAGAATTGAAGTAGCTAAAATGTTCACTTATCACCAGGCTTTCTCTGTAATCATTTTTATTGTAATGGGAAAACCCTATGGCTACTGTTCTGTTTTTATATATATAAGGTAACTAGCAACTATAGTTTTTTGTGGGTTTTTTGGGCCATGTGGCCATATTCTAGAAGAGTTTCATCCTGATGTTTTGCCAGCATCTGTGGCTGGCATCTGAAGATGCCAGCCACAGATGCTGGCAAAACGTCAGGAAGAAACTTTTCTAGAACATGGTCACATAGCCCGAAAAACCCACAAAAAACTATGGATGCCAGCCATGAAAGCCTTTGACTAATTAGCAACTCAAATGATTGCATTTGTGCAAATAATACTGCAGAAGATTTTATTCTACTCTACAGCCTAATTAGGTTAGTGACTTTATAGAATCATAGAATAATAGAGCTGGAAGAGACCGCAAGGGCCATCCAGTCCAACCCCCTGTCATGCAGGAAATCCAAATCAAAGCATCCCTGACAGATGGCCATCCAGCCTCTGTTTAAAGACCTCCAAGGAGAGAGATTGCACTACACTCCGAGGGAGTGTGTTCCACTGTCGGACAGCCCTTACTGTCAGGAAGTTCTTCCTAATGTTGAGGTGGAATCTCTTTTGCTGTAGCTTGCATCCATTGTTCCGGGTCCCAGTCTCTGGAGCAGCAGAAAACAAGCTTGCTCCCTCCTCAATATGACATCCCTTCAAATATTTAAACAGGACTATCATATCACCTCTTAACCTTCTCTTCTCCAGGCTAAACATCCCCTGCTCCCTAATTCGTTCCTTGTAGGGCATGGCTTCCAGACCCTTCATCATTTTAGTCACTCTCCTTTGGGCATGCTCCAATTTCTCCACATCCTTTTTAAAATGTGGTGCCCAGAACTGGACACAATATTCCAGGTGGGGCCTGACCAGAGCAGAATATAGTGGCATTATTACTTCCCTTGATCTAGACACTATACTTTTATTGATGCAGCCTTAAGTTGCATTGGCCTTTTTTGCTGCTGCGTCACACTGTTGACTCATATTCAACTTGTGGTCTACTTGGACTCCCAAATCCCTTTCACATGCAGTTTCATTCAGCCACATGTTCCCCATCTTATCTATGCATTTCATTTTCCCACCCTAAGTGCAGTACCTTACATTTCTCCGTGTTGAAATTCATTTTGTTAGCTTTGGCCCAGCTTTCTAGTCTGTTCAGGTCATCTTGAATCTTGATCTGTCCTCAGGGGTATTAGCTACTCCTCCTAGTTTGGTGTTATGGGCGGGGCTGGTGTAGCAGGCTGCATGTTGCCCTAGGAAAAGGGGAAGTTCTGGCCCACGTGCGAAACAAACTTGCTGGACTCACGTTTGCGGCAACAGTGTTCTTTAATGCACCAACAGAAATACTCTTCCCCTTTCCCCTTGTGCTAAACAAAACCAAGGCCTACTGGCCAATAAGCCTCACTTCCTTAAGTCCATGGAACCAACACCTTAATTCCCTCGTTCCCCGGCCTCGGAGTCTTCAGGGTCTCAGTCTTTCCGCCCTCCCAAGTGCTTTTCTAGAGGCTCCCTGTCGGCCTTGTTGTGGTCCTGTGGAGGAGGACCAAACTCCCACTTCTCCCCTTTAGGGTCCCACCACTCGTCTTCCAGATCCCTGGTCGGTGGTCGCGCCCACTCCTCCTCGTCGGAGTAAGTATAGACCCCCTCCGTCCAAGGGTTCCTCAACTCTACCTCTTGGTGAGGCCCGCGCTTTCAGAAGCTGGGTTGGGCTTGGAAACATACCGGGACTCCGTCCCTCCCAGGGCTCCTCTTCACCTGCACTGCCCCTCTCTCGTCCGCAACTCCCCGGCCTTCTCTTCCGCGACATCTCCCTCTCCCCGTATGCCACTCTCCCTCCTCCTTTATTCCCCCCTCAGGGACCCTTGGCTCCTCCCTCTCTAGCCCCACCTCTTGGCAGGTCCCTCCCTCCTTCTCCACCTGGCCCACTTCTGCCCTCTCAGCTCTCCCAGCCTCAGGGTTCCCCTCACTACAGGTGTCATCTGCAAATTTGATAAGTATGCCACCAATTTTTTTCCTCCGAGTCATTGATAAAGATGTTGAATAGCACTGGGCCGAGGACAGAGCCCTGTGGGACCCCACTGGTTGCTTCTCTCCAGGATGAAAAAGAGCCATTGTTGAGCAACCTTTGGCTTCGGTCAATCAACCAATTACAGATCCATGTAACGGTTACATTGTCTAGCCCACATTCCACTGGTTTGTTTGGAAGAATGTCATGGAAAATTTTGTCAAAGGCCTTACTGAAATCAAGATATACTATATCCACAGCATTCCCTTCATCTAACAAGCTGGAGATCAGGTTTGTCTGGCATGATGTCTTTCTCTGAAACCCATGTTGACTTTTTGTGATTATGGCACTGCTTTCTAGATGTTCACAGACTCTCTGTTTAATGATCTGCTCCAGAATCTTTCCTAGTACTGATGTCAGACTAACTGGATGATAGTTGTTGGGATCCCCTTTTTTCTCCTTTTTGAGATGGGGACAACGTTTTGCCCCCTCTCATCTGCTGGGACTTCCCTGTTCTCCAGGAGTTCTCAAAGATATTGCCAAGGCTCCGATATTACATTGCCAGCTCTTTTAATACCCTTGAATGTAGTTCATCTGGTCCTGGAGACTAAACTTATTTAGATTAACAAGGTATTCCTGTACCACTCTTTACTTATTCTGTGCTGAAATTCCCCTATTCTGTCTTCTGCTTCATTATCCTCAGGTTGAGCACTCTTTTCCTTTTCTGAGACACTGAACAAAGAAGGTGTTGAGTAATGCCTTTTCTCTGTCTTCTGTTAGCATTTTGCCATCTTCTCCACGCAGTGGCCCACCTTTTCCTTCTGTATTGTATATTTGTATTTAAAATGTTCAGATGTGGCAATAGTTTGCTAAGTAAAAATTGGTTACAGACTAAAGGCCAAAAGATTAGGCCCCAGACAAAGTGTTCAAGTATACGGACGAAAAAAATGTAAACAAGACATGTTTTTGTTTGTACTGTGATTGGTTCCTATGTTGCATGGCAACTTGCGAGAAGAGGCTGGACTTATGTGATAACTTCGTGGGAATGTTTATTCTTATGAGAACAAAAACTGATGTTACGTTCTAGTTTTTTCTGTGAGTATGGACTCTGAAAGAGAAAGACGTGTTGTACAGTTATTAGCTTATTAGCTCGTGTATAGAGCAACTAATAAAATAAAAGTCCTCTTTGAGTGAAACCTGCTATAGTGTTTGTTTCTTTAAGAAGCAGCTGTTTCACTAGGCATTGTTCCAGCAAGCTGAAGTCTGTGTTGGAGTTTGGCTTGATCCTGAGTTCCAGAAGAGACTGCATCTGCATCCAGTTGGTACCAGTTGTGGAACCACGGGGCAAGAGACATCACCCAAACAAATTTTTCTAACACCTTCTTCTTCCTTTTGCTGCGGACATATCCAAAAAGCCCTTTTTATTGTTTTTAACCTCTCTAGCAAGCCTGAGTTCATTCTGTGCTTTAGCTTTTCTGACTTTACCCCTACATATGCTAGCTATTTGTTTGCATTCCTCTTTTGTGATTTCCCCATTTTTCCATTTCTTATACATGTCCCATTTAAAACTTAGCTCAGTTGAAAGTTCCTTAGTCATCCATCCTGGTTTCTTGAGACACCTCCCATTTTTCTTCCTCATTGGAACTGTTTGAAATTGTGCCTTCAGTATCTCCCTTTTGAGAAAGTCCCATCCGTCTTGAACTCCCTTATTTTTTTAGTATTCCTGACTGTGGGATCACCCCCAGTATTTCTCTAAATTTACTAAAATCCACTCTCCTAAAATCTAGAAGGTGTGTCTGACTATGCCTGGCTTCTCCTTTCCATTGTATAACAAACTCCAGGAGAACATGGTCACTTCCACCTAAGGATCCCACCACTTCCACTCCATTAACTAGGCCATCCCTGTTGGTTAGGATCAGATCCCCTTGTTGCTTCTTCCACCTTTTGGACAATGAAACTGTCTTATGATGTTCTTAATTCTAATTATGTTGCTAACATGTCACTTAAGAAATAGAAAGAGCAATTAAAGTCCTGAATTTGTAATATGGGCTTTTAAAAATGGGAATACTTTCTCTCTGTTCATTGCTCTTTTTTCACATATGAGTTTATCTCATGAAGGAGACTCACATTATTGATTCTTGGCCTAAGATTACATCCACCTTAGACTTCGCTAAAGAAAAGTACAAAAATTATGTGGATCATAAAAGGGGCACCTGAGTGGAAATTCAAAGTGAATGACTTGGTTTCCTTGTCAGGTAAAATGTTAAAATGCATGCAATCTTCCAAGAAATCATGACCAAAATACATGGGACCTTTCCCCATAAAAAGGATTATTAATGTTGTAGTCGTTTGAGTTAGACTTGCCCAAAACATGTCATAAGCATCCTGTGTTTCATTCTAGCCTATTGAAGCGTGCAAGCATGTCAAATGTGTGGCATCAAGTTCCTCTTGTTTCTCCGATTCCTGTTCCTATGATGTTAGATGATCAAGAGCAGCATTGCAAGGTCAAGCAAATTTCAAATTCCAGGCAGTACAAAGTCCATCTCAAATACTCTGGGCAGTGGAAACATTTTCCTGCGGGACATTTTGAGTGGTTGTCATACATGTAATGTGCTCCTAAGCTGGTTGGAGACTTTCATAATACGTATCCTGAGCTGGGTCCTGGCTAATGTGATTCTGTTAATAAACAATGATTCTTTATTATTATTTTTTTAAACCTTTTTTGTATGATATTATCTTCTTCATAATGCTGATGTCTCTGCTTTGCATTAGGAGGGGATATTTAGCTGTGGGGGGCAAATGTCAGAGAGGCCATATATTCAGGCCTCTCTGATCTTCAAGATTGCACAGCCACTTCGGAGCCATGTTGGAGTGGGTCTGAGGATGTTTGGTGTGACTTGATTCTATGAGAGGCCTGAAACAGATGTACAAAATAAAGTGTCATCCAGGCATTTTGGGGGGTGTGGCATTCAAATGATGCATGATCCTAAACTGTACACCAAGGCCGCCTAAGGCAGCCCAAACCCACCCACAAAAGGAGTGGCAAAAAGCAGCTATTTGCTGGCAGTGTGTTCGGGACCATAGTAGCAACTGGCCTTGGGACCACGGCATCTGGCCACCAATGATCAGGGCAGGAGAGGCCTCTGGCTACTCCTTTTGCTCCAGCTGCATGACTTCAAATTCACTCAGTTGCTTGGGGATGTGTGGGAAAGTGTGCAGGCCTCTAGGAGTGAGTAAGTGAGATGTGGAGAATTCTTAAAGTTAAGCTTAAGTGGTAGCCTCAGATCTGGCAAGGAACTTGTTGCTGTGCTGAACATAATTTTCAATAAAACTTTCCTGGATTCATGCATGAAGTCTGTTCTTTGATTGAAAACATTCTATTCCTGTCTTCAGCCCACTTACACTAAGTATTGCCATGTTTATATGTTCCAAATTTGTTATTTTACAATGTTTAATTTTCTCTGATTCCTGCATCCCCTATTCCATGTTTCTATTATATGTATTGTACAGCTTTGGATTTTCCTTTCACATCTGAACATGTCACCAACTGAGTGTCCTTCTGGACTGAATCCAGTTGCATCATTAGACACAATGATATTTGCCCCATCAGGGACGTAGCCAGGATTTTAGGAAGGGGGGGGTCCAGACTAAGTGCCACCATTATAATGGGGCTTGGGCGCGACGGCGCAGCAGCATGCACCATTCATTTTTCTAATGGAAGGGGGGGTCAGGACCCCAAGACCCCCCCCCCCTTGGCTACATCTTTGCCCCCATAGCGGCTTGACTGTCTTCTGACCTGCAGGTCTAATCTTTCACTTTGTTTCTTGCTTCATGTTACATTTTTTCATCATAGATATTTCAATGTAAAAGATATCCAGGGGTGGTTTATCATTGCTTCTTACTGCACAGCACTGACAAGAGTTAGCTAAAATGCCACTGCAATTGTCTCTGAGAGGTCCTCCATCGGTGTCAAATTCACAGACCCACTATTGCTGCTTCCCAGTAGTTTCCCTTCATGGCACTGTTGGCCATACCTCTTTTTTTGGTTGAACATATATTTAAGGAGTTCCATGCTCACATATTTGTGTCCTTAAATAAGTTAAGCAGTAAAGGTACTGGTGTCCTCCTTCCAAACCTGCAAAGTTACCTATTTCTCTGAAGATGCCAGCCACAGATGCAGGCGAAATGTCAGGAGTAAACTCTTCTAGAACATGGCCACATAGCCTGGAAAACCCACAAAAAACTATGGATGCCAGCCATGAAAACCTTAGACTTCACATACCCTTAACTCTTTAAGATGTAACAAGATACCCCAGAGGTTGAAATTATAAGTGATTTTTTGTTCATTATTAACTGTATTTACTTCACTGTCTTACAATTCTTTTGTTAATATATATGACAAAATTTACGAGATGGCACAATATTTTAGAGAAGTTTATACCTTATAGAATCTTTAAGGTTTATAAACTTTACCACATGTAGCCACACTTCATGAGAAAGTTTAGCCCTGCTAAATTTAGAACTGTATATAGATATTTTCCAATTGGCCCAAATTGTTAAATTTATAAAAGCTGATAACTCAATTGCATGGAATTTGGCTAATGTAAAAACAAAAACAAAAAACTGCAAAATAAAATAGTGAATCCATTCATAGAAGGAATGTTCAATATATGGTTTAGCTATAAAAACATTCTAACATTCTCTCTTAAAACATAACATTTTAAACAGAAAGACAAGTATAGCCAATTCAGAAGGTGGAGAGAGAAAGGAATATATAGAATAAAGAAATTATGCTTGAATCAGAACAACTTAAAAGCAGATTTAAACCAATAGACTCATAGTAGATGCAACTAATGCAAATAAATTCATTTCATGCAAAATTAAATAGAACAGACAGCACCAAAGAGCTTTAACTCTATTGGAATCATATTGCAAGACAGCGCAAATAAAACAACAGGACATGCTTCAAAACTATACAAAATAGAAGTGGCAAAATTTGGCAGATCTAAAGGGATGAGACTTGTTTGGGAGTCAGATCTGGGGATAAAAATAGCTGAAAAACAATGGGACTCGGTTTGGAAAATGCCACCCTATAAATCAGTGTTGTTAGCTGCTTTGAAGTTGACCTCAACTCATGGCAACCCTGTGAATGAGATGTCTCCATGCCCCACTATCCTCTACCTCCCTGCTCAGTTCTTGTAGGCTCAGGCCTGTGGTCTTCCTGGCTGAATCTATCCATCTGGCATGCTGTCTTCCTCTCTTGTTGCCCACTGTCTTCCCCGCCATTATTGTCTTTTGTAGTGAGTCATGATTTCTAATGGTGTGGCTGAAGTATGGCAACCTCAGTTTGCTCATCTTGGCTTCCAGAGAGGGTTCAGATTTGATTTCTTCCAGGACCCATGCCGGTTTACACTGGAGTAAACAGGCACACGGCAGGGAGGGAGGGTGCTCTTCACACTTTCTCTCCCTCCTATGTGCCATTTTACTCTAGTAAACTGGCATACAGCAGGGAGGGAGGGTACCTTTCCTCCTTCTCACGTGCCATTTTACTCCAGAGTAAACCAAGCACCCTCCCTGCCATGTGCCGATTTATTCATGAGTAAAATGGTGTGTGGAAGGGAGGGAAGGGGTGTTTCCTCTGGCTCCAGCCCTCGCAAGGTGGCTCAAGAGAGACTTTGGAAAAAATGATTTTCAAAGGTTATGATTAATATGTAAGCAACATGCAATTATTTGGAAGACAATCTATATTTAAGGTGATTGGCAAGGATAAGGCTTATGACTCTATGATCTGAGAAAGAGCGTAAAGAATGGAGGAATAGAAGGAGATTAAAAAAATCTGTATAGGAAGAACAAAATATTGTATATATAATTATTATACTTGTTAAATAAATAATATTAAAAATCAGAAAAGAAGACAAAAGATTTGTATTAAACAAAGGTAAAGGAATACATTGCAATTTCTCAGTACGCAAATCTATACCAAACCTGTAAAGGTGCATGCAACTTCCTTACCTCCAATAATTGCTGAATTCCTGTTAACACCACCTCCTATCACTTGCCCATTATAAGGGATATCGGCACCTGTTGAACAAAGAAAGGCATAGGACTCTAGTTATAACATTAAATTCTCAGTATTTAGTCCTTTATTTGGCATCCTTAAAAATATCAACACTTTTATTTTTAATTCATTTTATATTCATTGTAAGTACAGATATCTTCTTACTTAGCATCATGCATCAAGACTAAAGTAAATAGACAGTCCAGAGGCACAATTAAATAGCAATTACTGGAAATTTGGAGCCATAATTTCAGGGGTAGGCAACCTGCGGCCCGTGGGCTGGATGCAGCCCAGCGAGGCCTTGGGACTGGCCCCAGCCTGGTCCTACCGCCGATTGCCGCCGGGGCCTTTGGCCTCTTGCGCGCAGGGGCAAGGGAGGCAATTGTCTATAGATGCCTCAGAAACATGCCATTTATATTAACATTTTTTAAAAAATCAGCAAATTTTTTTTGCGTGTCCTCCACTTTTTTTAAAAAAGTGTCCACCATTTGAAAATGTTGTCCTACATTTGTCCCAGTTTATTTATTTATTTAAATTATTTTAAAATTATTTAATTATTTATTTTTTGGCTTCGGCCTCCCAGTTGTCTGAGGGACAGCAACCTGGCCCCCGGCTCAAAAAGATTGCCTACCCCTGGTTATGGGTGTCTCTATGCAACTGCCTTTGGGCCCCTGATTGTGGAAATGGGCATAGTCCTTGTAAATGGGCCTAACCCAAATGTCTGAATGACCTCTCTCAGCAATTTTACGTTAAACAGAACAGCATCACAGATCAATGACCAGGGAGTTTAAAACGGGTCCCCCAGCAATACCTTCCGAGTTTATCCACCCAAAAAGACCAGAACCACTGCTATAACAATGCCTCCAAATCCTATTCCAGAGAAATAGCTCAGAAGGATACATTAGCTGCTGGTATCAAAACTGTTAGCCCAGCAGAACCAACAGGGACATACACCCTCTGTCCAGTTGTAGTCAGACTTGAGCAAACACAGAACCTCTGTTCATCACAGAATTCATTGTATTGAAACAGCAGAGAACTTTATTGAATACACAGTCAGAAATTCACCAGTCAGCATTTAAGCCAGAACTGCCCCCCAACAGCCAAGCAATACATTAAAAGAAATAGTAACACCACCTCCCTGGTCTCAGCTGCTGCTGTACAAAGAGTACAAGTTGACTAAGCTAAGAGATTGATCTCCCACAGATTCATCCAGCCATGTGTCTGTAATACAAGCCAGGTTGGCATGCTCATCCAGGATCGATTACTGGATAAGGGATGCTTTTCCATTCATCATCCTGGCATTGAGCAGCAGCATTTTCACCCCAGGAGGTTTGTTGCCAAGGCTATCCAGACTATTTGAAATTGGGGACACCTTGCTGGATAACCAACACCATGTAGCTCTCCCTTCTACCATGATAATAGGACTGTCTCCTCATACCAGATCTTCCTTCTCTTACTGTCATAATGGCTGCTTCCTGGGCTTCCCCTCTGATGCCTTCCTTGTAACACATTTTAATTGCCAGATGGGCAGGTTATTATAAAAATTATGGAACCTATGCATTCTTACCTCTCCCAGTCGAAGGGACCAGCTCTCACCCTCACTGAACCCTTGGATGAGTTGAATCCTTAAATGGTTTTCAACTGTCAATTCATGTTCAAATGATTGACTAGGAATTGGAGACATTTCATCTTGCTATGTGGATGAAGTGAATGGAAAAATAGAAGTCTCTTCTGAATTTGTATCAACTTGTATCAATGTACTGGTCAATAACATGTGAACAGAGACCGTCTGTGTAGTGAACAATTCCAGAGATGGAGGAAGCCTTGAGCAGATGCCAACTGAAGTTGTTTGCAAGGGTCATTTTTCAGCAACCAAACCCAGAGCTTGATTTAGCTTATCCCACAGGAGGACTCAAAGAAAGATTCCTGGAAATCTGAGGATCACTGAGCTTGACAATGCTGACAATTTTTGTGTTCTTTTCCAAGACACAAAAACAATGGGAATGACAGTTTTATAATGTATCTTTCTGTCAACCAGTATACAGTATTAAATTGGGGCAAAGGCCAACTCCCAGAACTGTCTGGGTAAAAATCATCCAGCTACAGCCAAAACAATGTACACAGCAGAGTATAACACCCCCCCCCCCAGCTATTGGTATTGGCAATGCATTGACCACTTTTCACACTTAAAAGAAACAATCACAGACAGTTGATTCCCCCTAAGTCCTGGAGTTTTTTAGCTTTAATTATAATACATACAATATAAAACAGTGTATGTGTATACACGCACACACACATACATATACACACACACATTCCTCTCTGACTTTCAATCAACTTTGAAGTCTGTTTCACAGCTACAAACTAAGGATCTTACCACATTGCCCCTGCGGATGTGATGGGGGCGTTATGAAAGGGAGCAGGATGAGAACAGAATAGGTGGTATCACCCATTCTACTACACAGCAGAATGCCACTGCTGCTGCTGGAAGTTCCCATTGCATTCTGGATCTGTCCCAGGGGAGGTGATTTTCAGGAATGCTTCTAAATAGTTCATGAAAATCGCCTCCTGTGGGATGGATCTGGAACGCAATGGGCGACATTCTGCTGTGCAGTAGAATGGGTGATAGCACCCATTCTGTTCTCATCCTGCTTCCTTTCATCAAGCCCCCATCACGTCCCTGGGGGCAATACAGTAAGGTCCTAAAATACAGTAGCTCACAACAGTAGCTCACAACCAAGCGAACATTCCAACTGTCATCTGACATGTGACCAGTCTCCTGGTCCACTAATATAGAATATTGGCTATAAGTCATCTTTCAGTCAATCAAAATATTTTTCTGTTGTTTAAACAACAATTTCCTCAGGAATTTAGACATCCCTTAAAATTCTCTTTTGTTTTCTTTTGAACCAATAGGTTCTTGGAAGGGCTGACCAAAATCAAGAGGAACAATTCTAAATGTAATATAAAGAAAGCCTGAAAATGTCTCAAAAGATAATCAATAAAAAGGAAAAACTCAGAGGAGCAAGTTTCTGTTGCTGCTGCTGCTACAATATAAAGGAACTGAAGGACTGGGCAGGTCCCATACAGCAATACTAAGAGGGAGCATGGCTACCATCAGAATGATCACTCAGCTCTAGAAGGTTCTGAATTATGTTATGTCCTATATATGAGAGTTACAGATACCACAAATAAGAATAATTGTTCTGACTCTCTTATTGTTCCAAATGGCTTCCTCTGTTCCTTTCTCTCCCCGCTGCCCTGATCCTGCAATTATCTCCCCATCCAGAGATATCAGCTGGCCATTGTAGATAATTAAGAAATATTAATATTTTATATTCTGATTAAGATTTGATGAAACAACAGTGACTGTACATAGAGTACTAAGAGGGCAAACTCACAACATTTCAATTTGAACAGTGGTGTGACTATGTTACAACTATTAGGAGTATCTCTAATAACATTTAAATTTACAGAATAATATGAGTGACTACAAATATGGAGATAAAAATCTGGTGAATTAATATTTTCCTTAAAATTTAAATTGCAAAGAGAAACACATTTTTGCATAACAGTTAGCATTTATCTTTCACATGAAATTGGCAAATAGTGCCACAGAAATATGGAACTGACATACATGTAGATTTGATCATTTTATTGGACAGCTATAATCCTGGGTAGTTTTTAATACAAAATATCCTATTTTAGTATATATGTTTATACTAGTCATTTTTAGAGGAATAATGAAGATCAAAATGAGTTTTAAACAGAAGAAAGGGCTTGAATCTGTAGAACTAGGGGAAATGTTTTTTCACTGTTTGCTGCTTTTAATTTTTGAGGAAAAAAAAGGTGGAGGGAAGAAGATATAAAGGGAGTAAAATTATACTTATTAAACTGGAATTGCATGCCTCTTCTGATATGGCTGATAATTCCATGAATGCAGGATTTCTAGCAATGTTCTTTTGTGAAAAGAGATTTTTCTCATTGTAGAGAAGCATCTTTCTTTGTGTTGGAATCTGGTTTATCTTTCTACAGCATTTAAATTCTACTCAGCTTGAAATGCAGAGTCTTTTCAGGCAGTGCCATGAGTATTTATGACTTTGGCAGGGAGCACATCAGCTGTCTGTAGCTTCTTATGAAATGTCAGGGGTGGAGGATGGATTGTAATTAAGTTGGGTGGGAGGGGCAAAGATGTGCAGAGGCATGTCAAGAATCAAGCAAGACAAAAGGTCTTTTAAAAAATCCTTGAGTTCCATTACAAAAGATTTATGAGAAATTCAGGCACCATCATTAAGTCATTTGGGAACAAAATAATGGAACTGCCAGACCTCAGCCAGAAATAAGACTTGCGCTCATTTTTTATAGGAGCAAGAAAATTAGGGTCATCAACTAATTCAATAACTTTTACAGATTCATTTTTGGCATATAAAATAATTAATAACATTTCACCTAGCACCAGAATTTCAGTAGATGTGCCCTTTTGCTACTTTGAATGAAGAGTGAGAAGGGAATACAGGAAAATGCATGAGTAAGCCAGACCCATTGTTCTATATTGATGGGCAGTACCTATCGTTTTTTTGACTGAACTGGAACATTATTGTTGGATTACAACTCAAAGAACAGCTTGCGGAATTTTGAGCTTGTAGTCAAAAAGTAACTTTTCTAAATTCTGGCTTTCCCATCCTTAACCAGAACTGCCAGAGATTATGGATCTTCGGCATGTAAAGCATGTGATCAACCACTGATAAATTGTACAATACTTTATTTTTCTTTACAGAATAATTTATATCCTGGCATTCCCACATTATGGGTAGATAACCAAAGAACAATATAACACTTCCAAAAATAACAGTGGCTAAACTACACGTGATACTCCCACAAAGAAAAGTGGGGTTTTTAACTTCTCAAAAGGGAAATATAGGGTATTTACCCTTACACACTGAAGTCTCTAAACCAAGTAACAAGAAAGAGTAACAAGGAAAGTCTCCTACTTATAAAAACTTATTTAACAATAATGCAAAACATTTACTAACCTCATAAATTGCATGTTTACTCCAATAATACAATTGAATAATAATATAGTGGAATAATAAAACCATGTAAGCCATCATATATAAAAATACCAGTAGGCATAGCAGTTTGAGTGTTGGACAATGGCTCTGGGAGACTAGGGTTGAAATTCTGGCTGAGGCCACTGGGTAATCTTGGGCAAGACACACTCTCTCAGCCTCAGAGAATGGCATGGCATTCTCCCTCTGAAGAACTATGCCAAAAAGTCCCATGATAGGTCCCCATTAGGGTCGCCATAAGTCAGAAACCCACCATAACTCATTTAGAAAATAACCATACAGCAAAAATATTTTAACGTGACCATAATGGAAGGTTAGATTATTTTCTAGATGGATTATGTGGTTTTACTATTCCACTGGTTGGTTTAAATTGTATAATTGGAGTAAACATGCAATTTATGAGTTTAGTAAATTTGTACTTTATTGTTAAATAAGTGTTTATAAGTACCAGACTTTCCTTGTTGGTCTTTTTAAAACTTTCCCCCTTCATAAGTTTTTTGTTGTTGCTGAAAACACATCTTGCATCATTGCTTTTAAAAAAATAACTCCCTTTGTTATTTGAGATCACGGGGATATTGTTACCATTACCTGCTTTGCAAAAGTAGCTTGCATTGTGTGTTAATATCGTGTTACTGTAAGGCTGCTGGAAGTACTAATGATATAATTTCTGCCAACACATTGAGACAGAACTCTGTAGAGTTATATTTCTACAACATTGTACATTTATAGGATTAAAGCAGAGATGGGCAACCTCAGTGGGTCTGGGGGTCTTCCCCCCCATAGAATTATAGAATTCGAAGAGACCCCAAGGGCCATCCAGTTCAACCTCCTGCCTTGCAGGAATATACAATCAAAGCACTCCCAACATATGGCCATTTAGCCTCTGTTTAAAAACCTCCAAAGAAGGAGACTCCATCACACTCCAAGGCAGTATATTCCACTGTTGAACAGCTCTTACCTTCAGAAAGTTCTTCCTAATGTTTAGGTAGACTCTTTTTTCCTGTAGTGTGTATCCATTGCTCTATGTCCTAGAGGCAAAGCAGAGTCAGGGACCGCGGTGACCAGACAGCCCACTCTGAAAGTGGGCCACCACTGCAATGCCAAATGAGCAGCCAGCAGGAGCGTTTTTTTACCACTCCTCTTGTGGGTGGTTTCAGGCTGCCTTAGGAGTTCTTGCAGTAGCCTCCGGACAATCCGGGGCATGTGTCATATGTATGCCACATCTCTGAAGTGGTCAGAAGTCACACTTTTTGGCCAGTGTGTTTTGGGCCCAAGTGTCTGGAGCAGCAGCAAAAAAGCTTGTTTCTTCTTCAATATGACACCCTTTCAAATATTTAAATATGGCTATCATGTTACCTCTTAACCTTCTCTTCTCCAGGCTAAATATTTCCACTTCTCTAAGCACTCATAAGGCATGGTGTCCAGACCTTTCATCATTTTGGTTGCCCTTTTCTGCACACATTCCAGCTTGTCAATATCCTTTTTGAATTGTGGTGCCCAGAACTGGATACAGTATTCCAGGTGAGGTCTGACCAAAGCAGAATACAGTGATACTATTATATAAATGTATATAATATAATGTAATATAATATAATAATGTAATATATTATATGATAATATTATATTATATTATATTATATTATATTATTATGGAGTGGTACGTGGTGGCTTAGCAGTTAAGATGCTGTCAACTGCAAGATAGGTAGTTTGAGATCCAAGCACCACATGATGGATTGAGCTCTTGTCACTAGTCTCAGCTTCTGCCAACATAGCAGTTTCAAATCATGTAAAAGTGCAAGCAGATAAATAGGTACCATTTGGGAAGGTAACAGTATTCCATGCAACAATGTCTGCCACAAGACCACGGAGTTGTGTTTGACAATGCTGGCTCCCTCGGCTCAGTAAAGGAGATGGGCACTGCCTCCTACAGTTGGACATGATTAGACAAACTTGTCCAAGAGGAAACCTTTACCTTTTTTATTGCTTCCCTTGATCTAGCCATTGTACTTGTATTGAAGCAGGCTAGAATCATATTGGCTTTTTTAGCTGCTGCATCAAACAGTTGGCTCAAGTTCAGTTCATGGTCTACTAAAACTCTTAGATCCCTTTCACATGTACTGTTGTCAAGCCAGGTGTCCTCATCCTATAACTGTGCATTTCATCCCCCCCCCCCCCCAGTATAGTATCTTACATGTTTCTCTGTTGAAAGTCATTTTGTTAGTTTTGGCCCAGCTCGCCAATCTGTTAAGGTCATTTTGATTTCTGACCCTGTCCTACCAACCAATATCTGGCATACCATTTATTCCATCACCCTAGTTTAAAACATAAAGCTTTTAAAAAACAACCTGCAGGGGATGTGTTGTTTTAATGTGAATGGTTTTCGAGTGCTTTTATCTTTTTAATTGTATTCTGTTTTTAAACAAATGATCTGTTTTAATATTCCAATAATTAAATTCCATTTTAATTGTCACTTTTGTAAATTTTTAATTGTAAGTTTTTAGACTGTAAGCTGCTTTGGGTACTAATTTTGAGAGAAAAGCAGGATAGAAATTGATATAAAAATAAATAAATAATTGTGGGAAAGGCAATTCACACTGCATTTTTTATGGAAAAGGGCAGTCCAAGGGATTATGGGTGTGTCAGGGACTGAAAAAGTAGCACATACATCCCCCAGGGCTACTTTTTGCACACTGCTCCTACAGAGCAATAAGGTCTCTCTCTGAAACCTCTAAGAGCTACCCACAGAACAACTAGACTAGATGGGTAATTAGTCTTCCCCTGTGAAAGGTTATTTTGCTAACCAAAAAGTGATAACATGAGGGGGAAAAAAGCAGAGACATTAGTCTGAAAGCACCTTCCTTCACTCTGTTCAGTACTTATTTTTAACTCCAAGGCTGATCTTTGAGTAAAATGGTTCTTACATCTGAAAGGGAATGTAGTCAGGGATGATATTGACTGTTCCCCACCCCAGCACCAAGCTCCTTCAACCAAATATCTGGAGTAATTGTGTACTTCAGAAATAACCTTAAAACATAAGGTGGTTAATAAAGACATGCATGAACATTTATGTGGTATTTTAAAAAACAGGACAGCTTAACTGAAATATGAGTGTATGTGTGTAGTGGTGCGCAGGGCAAGATTGGTAACTGGGCAAGTACTGGATTCACTGATGTTCACATCTGTCGTTTATGGTGTGACTTGCTTTTATATTATGCCTGCCTAATTCTTCTGCTGAACAAATTTAATTTTTTTATTTATATGATACTTTTTAAAAGTGAAGTACAAATGGTATTTAAACCCAGATAAATTGGCTGAAATATATAAATATGCATTGGGTATATGCAAGAAATAAAAGAGCAAATAGGAACATCCATTCATGTAAGGTGGAAGTGTAGGAAAGCAACAAATAAACAAATAAATAATGGTATAAGAGTAATAAATGAATAGGAAAAAATTAGGGTTTGGAACTAATTATGAGACCGAAATTGGATTTATTGAATATGATAAATGTATATAATAAAAGAGGACAAGAACATAGAATCTTGATGTTTTTTAGTAATTGTGGCAAGATTGGTTTTTGCAAGAAAATGGAAAACTAATAAAATCCCAATATGCATGGAATGGTTGGAGAAAATCATGGAAATGGCTCAATCTTATAAATTAAGAAATATAACGAGGAGAAAACCAATAGAGATATATATGAAAACACAGAAAACATTTATAGAATATGTTAAGCAAAGAAGAAGGCATACCAGTTTGTCAGGGTTCAACAGTAAGAAAATGGGCTTTTAAAAAAATCTTTACCTTTGTTTGTAGACTGGTAATAAAAGGAATGGAAATTATTATTATTGAATATAGGTATAGCAGTTACATAGAAGCCAAAAAGCATGAACCTGGAAAGGTCATGATGATCTTTAAGTGAACTTCTCATGAGTGGTCAGATAAAACGAGAGAACATGTGGAAAGGACCTATGTAACTTAATGGCTGTGAGCACTGCTGCTTCTCAACCCCTTGCCATGTGCATTTCTTCTTGAAGGTCAAAGACAAAGAAGCCTGTCAGCATAAAGCAATAAGCCAATCTCTCGGCTAGCCTCCACTATATTTCCCAACACCAACTCCCTGGGATTGTTCTGCTTTTATCACTGCTTGATTAAATCAATGTCACCACCATCAACCAAAAATATCCCTTTTGTAACTCTGAAGTTAAAACCGTCAACCAGTTGGGAATCCCATTGTTTTTTGGATTTCTGGAAAATCAACTCCAATAATTTCAAGACATAGTGCAGCCCGTAAATATACCAAACTTTGGGCACACCTATTTTGGTCTAGTTTGGAATAAGGCAGAAAGCCTGTCAGATGCAAGCTAGCCACCTCAGTACTTCTGTCTGTTCTTCTGTACTTCTGGCTGTTTGTTTTCTTGCCTATGAATATAGGTAACTTCACCTGCATCAAATGCAAGTGAGTAACCCTCTTGGAATAGAAGGTCCAGCTGCTGGGGGCCAGGGTATTTACACTTCAGCATATTACAGAGAGCAAGAAGTCTTCCTGGAAAGAATGCAACAGACGGTTCTAGATGGAAACACATACAGGAAGTTTCTACAGAGGATGTCTCTTCACATACACAGCAGATAGACAGTTGGAGGAATGTGACACACAGAAGTAGGGAAACCAGGGATCATTCTGGGAGCTTGCAGCTACAGAATTTATTTGAAGCTCTCTCCCTTGTCAGGGATGACGATGAAGGGCAGCAGGGACAGTCCTCAGGGACAGTGCGGGGGACCCTAGGAGTACCACCACAGGGAATAGTAGCTGCTAAGCCTCAGAAGAGGTGTGTGGTGGTGGTGAGGAGGGACTCCTTGCTGAGGGGTACAGAATCAGTGGTTTGTGGGTCTGCTAAGATGTCTCGGGCGGTGTGTTGTCCCCCTGGGGCAAAGATCCATGATGTGGCAGACAGGCTGACAAGACTTGTCAAGCCTACTGACCATTAGCCCTTCCTTTTGGTCAATGTAGGAACCAATGATACTGCAAGGCACAGCCTTCAGAATATCATAAGAGATTATGAGTCTCTGGGTAGGAAGCTGGCAGAGCTGGATGCACAGATTGTCATCTCATCTCTTCTCCCAGTTGAAGGGCATGGTCCAGGAAGGGAAAGGAATATAGCAGCTGGCTTCACAGTTGGTGCCGCTGAGAACAATTTGGATTCTTGAATCATGGGCTGCATGTTTGGGAAGGGATGGGTTCCACCTCATGTCAGCTGGCAGAAATGTTTTTGCCAATAGTCTCAAAAATTTGAACAGGAAGGCTTTAAACTTTGTTATGTTACCATATAATTCAGTTCCTGATTCAAACTGATGAATTGGATCAGCCAAGACTTTCATTCCCACTATTTGTGCCAATTTCATTAATTCAGATCAGGCACCTGGGTCCCTTCAGTGCAGCCCCGTTCCAAGGGGCCCAGGGGAAGGCCGTCCATGGCTTCATCATGCATTTTTCCTCCTCCTGGGCCACTTGCCCTGTGGGGTTCTCCCAGAGGCATTGCGAGCTGCCTGGACTGCCTCTCCCATCATCCCCTGTTGCTGGCATCTGGCGTGGCAGTGTGTGGTGGCACAGGGCCCATGGGCCTTGGTGCTGGCGGCGGGGCGGCCTTGGCCCTGGCCGGAGCCCTCTTCGCTGCCTGAGGAGGAGGAGGAGGAGGAGTGGGGGCAGTCTTCTCGTGCGGCTGGAGGTAGGAGACAGCGGAAGGAGGTCAGCAGCATAGAAAGCAGAGTGGCTGTGCGGAGAGGCAAGAGGCTGGGTGGAGAGGCCAGGGCAGATTTGAATCTGCCTGGTTCCCATTGGACTGAAGCAATTTATTTAAAAATATATTGATTCAGCCCAAAAGGAACGGAAAAACCCAGTGTCTTTTTGACACAGGTTAAATGGGGGAAAACCATGCCCCCCGCTTGCTGAATTGGTACTAAACCGATTCCCAAGTGGGGACAATGGTGGTTTAAACCATAGTGGAAATGACTCCTTAGTGGCATGAGTCCCATGACTGGAATGTAGCAATAGAGGGGAATAACATTTTCAAGTGAAATAGGCCAAACAGGAAAGGAGGAGGAAGAGTATTATACGCCAGACATGTCTACACCTCAAATCCTGGAAGCCAGGTGGAGAGCATCTGGATGAAAATTAAAGGGAAACAGCAGGGATGTTATTGTGGGAGTCTACTACAGAGCTTGAAGTCTGACTGAGGAATTGGATCATACCTTTCTAGAACAGATGGCCACACACTCAGAAAGAACAGATATAGTAGTGATGGATGATTTCAATTATTCTGATATTTTTTTTAGTTTTTTGTGGGGTTTTCGGGCTATGTGGCCATGTTCTAGAAGAGTTCCTTCCTGATGTTTCATCAGCATCTGTGGCTGCCATCTTCAGAGAATGCTTGCCTATTGGAACTCAAACTCAGCCAAGACATTAAGGTCTAGCAAATTCCTTACTTTCCTGGAAGACAAATTCATTGTCCAAAAGGTGGAAGAGGCAACAAAGGGATCAGCAATTTTCGATCTCATCCCACCCAACAGTGATGACCTGGTTAAAGGGGTGCAAGTGGTGGGATCCTAAGGTGGGAGTGATCATGTGATCCTGGAGTTTGTTATACAGTGGAAAGGAGAAGCCAGGTATATTCAGACATGCATTCTAGACTTTAGGAAAGCTGAAGTCAGTAAACTCAGGGAAATACTGGGGGTGATCCCATGGTCAGGAAGAGTAAAAGAGAAGGGAGTTCAGGACAGATGGGAGTTTCTCAAAGGGGAGATATTGAAGGCACAATTTCAAACAGTTCCAATGAAGAGGAACAATGGGAGGTGTCTCAACACTAAGGAAATGTCAACTGAGCTATGTTTTAAATGGGACATGCATAAGAAATGGAAAAAGGGGGAAATCACCAAAAAGGAATTCAACCAAATAGCTAGCATATGTAGGGGTAAAGTCAGAAAAGCTAAAGCACAGAATGAACTCAGGCTTGGTAGAGAGGTTAAGAACAATAAAAAGGGCTTTTTTGGATATGTCTGCAGCAAAAGGAATCAGAAGGAAACGGTAAGGCCACTGCGTGGAGAAGATGGCAAAATGCTAACAGGGGACAGAGAAAAGGCAGAATTACTCAACACCTTCTTTGCTTCAATGTTCTCAGAACAGGGTGCTTAGCCTAAGGAAAATGGAGCAGAGGACACAATAAGGGAAATGCAGCACAGAATAAGTAAAGAGGAAGTAACAGGAATACCTTGTTAATCTAAACAAATGTAAGTTTCCAGGACCAGAGGACCTACATCCAAGGGTATTAAAAGGGTAATCTCAGAGCCATAGACAACAATTTTAGAGAACTCCTTCAGAACAGGAATAGTCCCAGCAGGCTGGAGGAGGGCAAACATTGTCTCCATCTTCAAAAAGGAAAAAATAAGAGGATCCTAACAATTATCGCCCAGTTAGTCTGACATTAATAACAGGAATAATTCTAGAGCAGACAGAGAGTCTAGAGCAGACAGAGACTTTGCAAACATTTCGAAGGCAATGCTGTAATAACAAAATATCAACATGGGTTTCACAGAAACAAGTCATGTCAGACTAATCTGTTCTCTTTTTTGATAAAATTACCAGCTTGGTAGACGAAGGGAATGCTGTAGATATAGCACATCTTGATTTCACTAAGGCCTTTTACGAGGTCCCCATGATATTCTTGCAAACAAGCTAGTAAAATGTGGTCTAGACAATGTAACTGTTAGGTGGATTTATAACTGGTTGACTGGTTGACCAAAAGGTGCTCAATGATGGCTCCTCTTCCTCATTAGGAGGAACTGACAGTAAGAGTTGATCAACAGTGGAACACACTCCCTTAGAGTGTGGTGGAGTCTCCTTCTTTGGAGATCTTTAAACAGAGGCTGGATGGCCATCTGTCAGGGGTTCTTATATTGTGAGTTCCTGCATATCAGGGGTTTGGACTGTATGGCCCTTGTGGTCTTTTCTAGCTCTATGATTCTATGAAGGCAGATGAGTCCCATTCAACCCCTAGCTTTCCCTAAGACTGGAGCCTGGCTCCTGGAACTCGTAAGCATTGCCCATT
>NC_056527.1:69523729-69546845 GCF_019175285.1 Sceloporus undulatus | reverse complement strand
GCCATCCTTTAATTTGCTATCCACAAGTGGTAGCCTTTTATATCTTAGTGTGTGTGTGTGTGTGTGTGTGTGTGTGTGTGTGTGTGTGTAAGTGCTTTGTGTAAATGTTGTCAGCTCTCGTTTAAGTAACAAAACTGAATTGTATTTAGCACTCAGGAGTTCTAATTTTTTAGAACTGGTAAATATAGGCTTGTGCCCCAGCAGGAGTTACTCTGGCCTTCTCAATGCTCCTTACTGAGCTAAAATAATTTCCCCATTGAATTCAATTTGTGGGCTGCTCACTTCCACTCCCAGACCCTAGGGCAAAGCCGATTAATATAGCTATTTATCTCACAATGGAGGTGTAGACCAGTCTGAGCCAGTTCAGCAGCGTCTCCACACAGAAGAGATGGACAAGACATTTACACACTGATTGCTTGCTATCAATGAAACATTTCCTTGCCAGCAAATTGGGGGGGGGGGGGGGGGGGGAGGGGGGTTTTTATAGTTTAAAATGAGGGTTGCCCGCAACTTCACCGGCACCAATTATACCAGGCCTGTCCTGGATTGTGCGGCACAGGCACAGTTTCCTGCTGCATTCAGGACATGCGCCATCTCAATGCTAAGCCTCGAACGTGGGTGGAATCTGTGTTATTTGGCCCATGTGTTTCAGGCCAAAGATGTACAAAGGGCTACAACCAAATCCTTTCCATTATGATTTTTTGAAGACCTAGGTAACAGACAGGTTTCCTGTCTTATGTATCAAAGTCTAAAATTTATATTTACTGAGCATACTTCATTACAATCCCTATTAAAGTTTTCCCCTATTTATATGCAACCTTTCCCTTAACTCTGTGCAATCATTTCCCTATCAGCTTTCCGTCACAGACAAGCCTCTGGTTTGTATCCTTTCTCCCCAGTAGTCCCCCCCCCCCACACACACACCTTTACAGCATTTTGTGAGCTGTGGTTGGCTGGCTCCTATCAGACTTGCTCAGCTCCTCTCTTCACAATCATATATTAAAAAATTAAAACAAGGAAAA
Source organism: Sceloporus undulatus (assembly GCF_019175285.1). NCBI lineage: Eukaryota > Metazoa > Chordata > Lepidosauria > Squamata > Phrynosomatidae > Sceloporus > Sceloporus undulatus. Next base: position 69,545,823 of record NC_056527.1, on the reverse strand, counting down.
ATACACACAAGATGATCAGCAGATATAACTATGATTGCTTAGAATCTAACATTAGTGCCTGATGGGAAAATGTAGCTATAATGACATTTTAGGAGAACGAAAATGATAAATGTAAAACATATATAAGCCATCAGAAATACACACATAACAAAAATTGTCAGTCTTACCTTACTGTCTTTCAGAGTTCTATTGTAACCATAATTTCTGTAACCAACCTTAGTTTCCAGAATTCCTATTTATATTTAAAGATAAATAAAAGTAACAAATGCGGTTGCTAGAAATTAAGGCCAATATTACCTGAATCTGAATGCCAAGGATCTGTTGCTGAAGACATTGGCTGAATGGTTTGTGGATTTGCTCCACAGTTGGATTCCACAAGTTCTCCTTCTGTGTGGATATGAGAGGAGATATTCGTTGATCTCAAAGCTGCCTTTAGTGGGGCAATCTGGTTGAACTGCACTCGGGACAGGCAGCCAGAAAATCCTGGTGTATTATATTTACGGATCTCTTGATCAATCTTTCCAAGTTCTAAAAGTAGAAGGGGAAAAAACAACTCTTTAACAGAATTGAATGAAGGGTGTGTTTGTGCGGGAGCATCAATGAAGCAGGGGAAAAAGCATCAATCTATTGAGTTTTTAACTTTCCTTTTCACGTAACTGAAGTTATTAAAGTAACAGCAACTATTGCTGTTGTTATGTACTTTCAAGTTGTTTCCAGCTTATGGCGACCCTACAGTGAACTTATGGGGTTTTCTTGGCAAGTTTCTTCAGAGGGGAGTTGCCATTGCCATCCTCTGAGGCTGAGAGAGTGTAATGTGCCCATGGTCACCCACTGGGTTTACATGGCTGAGCAGAGATTCAAACTCTGGTCTCCAGTCATAATCAAATGCTCAAACCACTACACCACACTGGACAATACACATTAAATTTGGGAAGTGTCTTTAAATAAGAATGAATATAATGACATGCTGGAGTTGTCTATAAGAGACCTTAGCAGAATGATACTCTTGGATCCTGAGCATCATATTATCTCCTCAGCATTATGTACAGCTGCAGTGTGTTATATTCTTTCTTTAAAGCAACTATTTGATGATTCCCCACCAACATTCCAAAATCTGGGAACTTCAGTTTTGTTTTGCTGTTGCAATGAGAAGAAATAGACATAATATTCCTGATATTGGTCAAAATACATCATTTATTTTCCAGTTAATAATAATAATAATAATAATAATAATTTATGTTTCCCCGCCTCACCCAGTGGATCAAAGCGGGGTTACAGACTAATTAACCTGCCTTATGCCAAAGTAAAGTACTCAATCATTGCTTAATCTTGCCCTTTCTTGTCAGTCAGGTGGTCTGCTTTTGCTTTTTAAAAAGTGATACATACATACTGATACTTACATTTATCTTTTCCAAAATGAAAAAAAATATAACATTTTAAAAATATTTCCTAGCGTCTTTGAGCCTTAATCCAATTACTAGTGTCAGCTAGAGGAAACCTAATGAACCCATGGGATTTACAGATGTGGTCAGCAAGAAGTTCATTCAGAAGAACAACAATTCAATTTAGGTACAAAGTTTAACATCTATTTTTAACATGTTTAAGAATTTAATTTCAGTTGACACATAGTAAAGTATAATGTGTAGTATAAAGTATAGTACACATTTGCAAAATCCGATGATTTGCCTGAACAGGAATGAGAAGACTGAGACAAGATTCAGGGAAGCAATAATGTGATAGACACCCACCAGACACCAAAAATCTAGCTTCGCCATGACAGTTTAGACAAATAGAGGGGTCTTCCTTTAAGCCTCCTCAAGTTATTTTTTTTTAATTCCAAATTATTTTTTACCCCAAACTGCCCCAAAGAACAAAAGAGTTATTTCTTCCTCCCCCTGGAGCCCAACCTACACCTTTAAATTCCTCTCTCCCAAGTCTGAAAATGTCACATCACGTCTGGTTTCAACTTGATGTGGCAAGTGTAGCCCATCAGGGGTTCAGGGATGTATGAAAAAACAGACACTGCCCCCAACACAGTTACCTTCCCTGGTCCAGACATTCATATGTCTGGTTGCTTTCCCCTGCCTTCTGAGGAGGAAATGAACACACAGATGCTGTCAGGCATCTTCAAGCTGACTGCTGTTCTTAAAATGTTATGCTTGTCTTCTATTGCACTTAAATGGGACAAGTTTAAATTGCTTCCCAATAAGATTAGTTGAAACAATAAAAATAGCATCTAAAACATCTTATCTCATTCATATTTTTTTTAAAAAAACAGAGGGGAAAAAAATAAAGAAAGGGGGAATGAAAGCTAGAAGGGGCTGTTCTTGTGATTGCTTTTACAATAGTGATTAATCATGTACAGTATACAACACTAAAACACGCTAATAGCTTTATAATCATTAACTCATTTGAACCTCAAAACAATTAATAGACAGCTATAATTTCAATTTTCAAGATGCAAAAGTCAGACTGAGATTGTGTTTGTGATAATCACAAAACGAGAGAAAACCCGCTAGATTCCATTGACAATGACATTCATTTAGAGATGGATATGCTAATCTGATTTCTCATTTAAAAAGGTCTACAGAAGGCAGATATTTCAAGGGCAGAAAAACAAATTTGCAGCTCAGGAAAACATATTTGCACCTAGAAACTAGACATTCATTGAACACTGAGCAGCAACAAATGTATTTATTGTTTAATGAAAACGTAGGAATGAAGTGGTGTGGGGGAAGAGTTAAAACAGCATCAGGTCAAAAGATCTTTTTACTAAACAGATTACACTGGATGATGACCCATTCATAACCAGGTTTATTTAGGCCTTTGGTTGAGATCAAACCCTTGAGCATTCTCATCTATGGAGATGTCTAATGGGCATCAGCATTACCATGATTATCTAGCAACACTGTGATTGCAGATGGATGAACACAAAAATTTAAAACAGGATGATGCACAAGTTACTTATTCGGAACCACAATAAATACACCTACAATTCAAAACTTCTTTCTGAAAGGCTAGAAGATATTCTTGGATGCAAAGTGCAATATGGTAACGAGAAACGGAAAAAAGAAAGCTTTAGAACAAGAAATTACCAGAGAATTTTGAATGTGGAGGCATTATGAGTTGACATAATGTATGTGAAGTGGCTTAAATACCCTAAATATAAAATGCTAAAATATAATGAAATTTAACAAAAGGAATGTTGGTCCCTCATGTGGAAAATCCAAGGTGGGGGTCATTGTGGCTTTGCTGCAATTAGGCTAATACCGGCACAAAGCATATTGCGGTCACAATTCACCTAAAAAGAAGAAAGACTAGAGAACACTTGTAGCAGGGGTAGAGAATCTATGTGCTTCCAATCTTGCTGACCTGCAGTTCCCATCATCTCTGAAAACTAGCCATACTGACTGAGACTGATGAGATGCTTTGATTGAGAGTTTCTGCATGACAGAGGGTTGGACTGGATGGCCCTTGTGGTCTCTTCCAACTCCATTATTCTATTATTCCATGATTCTAGAGTTTAAGTCCAGAAATATCTGCCAGGCTACATTTTTTCCACCTTAGCTTAAATTCTGGAAACATGTAAGATGTGAAGGCTGGAAAAGGATACAAAACAACAAACATAAACAGAATATTAACTCAACCATATAGAGTTTTTCTTACAAAAAGGTGATAAAGACATGTTTCTGTTAATGAATCTTGAAAATCATGATTTGAGATACATTTCTTTACTTGTACAATATGTTGGCAGCAGTGTATTAACACAACTGTTATTCTAAATCTGTATGACATAGGAAAATTAACATTTCAAGGCATTATAGTAACTTCAAATAGTACATTTTTTTTTGCAACAGGGAATCTGACTTCATTTTCTCCTTGACTGTGCAGAATAATTAAAAAGGAAACTCATCATGGCAATGTTCATGCTGTATCCTCAGTTTATTTTAGAGGCACTGAATGTTGATGCAAACCAAGTCCAAAATCCAGACTTGACTGGTCGAGGCAGCCTGATGGGCTCTAGAGTCATTGTGTTTTGCCACAACTGCAGCTCCCTTCCTGGTCCCAGGATTCCTGGGCTGCTTTCTCCTTCCAGCAGTTCTTCTTCACATGGCCAGGCTTGTCACAGTGAAAACATCGTTTTTTCCTGGACGCGGCTGCCATCTCCGGCTGTAGTTCCCTCGAAGCCTCTGGTGGGTTCGTGGATCTTGGCATCACCTGCTGCTGTCTCTGGAGCCCTGCCTTGAACCGGCATCGCTGACTTTCTTCCAAGACACGCACTGACACCAACTCCACCATCATCTGGTGTTCAGACACCCTGAAAACCATGCAGGATGTGTTCGTAGTCCTCAGTAGGGCTGCCCAACAAAATGTACGATTTTTGGTCTGGTGACAAGTTGACACCTCGCATTTCCACTTGGGCAAATAGATCGTGCATTATTTCCAAATGCCTTTCTGGATCCTGCCCCTGCTGCATCTTGCAAGCGTACAGCCTCTGACACCAGATCATCTTGGATAATGCTGTGCTGCTCTGATGAACTTGCTTGAGAGCATCCCACACAGCCTTTGCAGTCCTCTTATTCCAAACATGATTAATCTGGCTCAGTTCAAGGGTCAACAAAATAGTAGCTCTCACTTTCCTGTCATTCTCAATAGTGTCCTCTGAACCTCCATGCTGGACTACATGTCAAAGTCCCTCCCTGACAAGGGGAGTCTCGCAGTACTCAGCCAGGAACTGTAGTTTGTGTTACTTAATTTGGGAAAATTCACTGCCTCCATAATTAGAACAGCAAAGTCCTGGCAGTTTCCCCAACTCCCACAGTTCTATCTCTGTTTGCCTTCCGGCACCGGACAAATGAACAGCAACAAAAACAGTGCACTCACTTATAGCCAGTTGAATTCTCCAGCTCACAGACTGGGCACCATAACCCTTGTTGATGCAAACGTGAGTGTGCAGCGTAAACTTGGAAGCCTTGTGTAAAGATAATCAACTGGCAAGCTGTTGGAACATGCCAGGAAAACAACTGCCAGATAAAAGGCACACCAACTCCTGGCTTATCTCCGAAGAGGCACTTTGTTTATTTGTTGCAAAGACACACGCGAGAACAATTACCAACGCCATCCACCAACTTCAAACCGCACAAACTGTACAAACAGACATCTGGGCTTATATACACATTTGCCATGCGGCCACCTTGTCCAGCCTCTTCCCGTACAAGTTCCTGTGCATCTTGGAATATCTTTCCCCTTGCAAAGATAACACAGTATATTTACACATTGCTACTAGCTCTCTGGCACACACTGTGACCTTGGACATCGCCTGCTGTTTTGAGTCCCAGCTGCAGCCAATTCCAGGCTTCTGCAAAGTGAATAACCATTTCCAATATGTTACATCTGAACATTTTCATACACTCTATACTTTAGCACTGAAAGACAGTAACACAGCTGACAAGTTCATTTAAAAAACAGAAACAAAGGTGCTTTACAGACCGCCCAAAAAGGGTGATCTGCCGGCGCCTCCGTTTCCACTGTTGGAAAGCCTCAGCCTCCCAACTGTGAGGTTTCTCGGCGGCTGAAAAAGAAGTCCCCAAAAGGGCCAATGGCGCACTCGCGGCGTCATTTCTGTGATGTGACATGCGGACACTCAGCATCTGCTATGTCAAAATGGCGGTGCCCATGTAGAATGGGTGCCACCATTTTGTACACGCTCAGCACGTACTGGGGGTAGGGGCGTCCGGAAAGGATGCCCCTTTCTAATCCCAGTACGTGCCGAGCACGTACTTTCCGCCCGTGCAGAACAGGCCAAAGAAACCTTTTAAGCTGTTCTTAACCACCCTTGGAAAGGGATCTTGTAGGATCTTTGAGACTAACTGAAGGGTTTTCTAGCCTAGCAAGGAAAATCATAACCACCTCACAGTATTCTCCCCTGGATTCACCCCATTAGCACCACATCTATTTCAAATAAACTGGACTCAAATTGTATTGATAGCCACACATTCCCATGCCCAAATTCAATTCACTACAAAAAGGGAATACACACATAAATCTATCAGTCAATAGCCTTAACTATTACCCTGTCAAACTTACCATCCACCTTCCACTCATTGGATGTCTGCCCCATCCAGTCTCCTTTTCCCCTTCATGCCCCCGTGAGTGATCTAAGGGAAAGAACATTACATTTCTTTCTCTCATTTTTTTCCTATTAGAAATCTGATGGAGGAAGGAGAAGAAGGCAAGGGAAAACAACTCTGGTTCCTATGGCAACATCAGGACTGGGGAAGTCTGGAATACGACTTTGCAAAGTCAAAATATCATCTGCACTCTACTTGGACATGATGGTTTCCTCCAGATTCCCAAATGCTTTATTTATTGATGTCCTTTTATTTTTACTGCCTGCTCACCTGAGCAGAGGGTGGGGAAGAGTCGTGGGTGCACTAGAAAGGTAGACACACAGGACTGAGTTAAGATGGCAAATAAGACTGCCTGTGGAGTGCCTCTGTGACCCATCTCATGGGGTGGGGGAGTTAATGCCATGACTGGCCTCCCAACTCCAGTGTTTAAACAAGACAGTAAATCAGCAGTAGTCTTGACTACTAAGTATTCCACAGTTACCCAGACTTTCTCCCAAGTAAGTCTTTCCAGCTATTAGGGCTACTTTCCTAAAAGGGCAGAGCCCTTTGTGTGAACAGAACTGCAGGAACAGGAGTTTCTGATAGTGGTGGAGCAAGAAGAAGAAAGAATTGTAAAAGTCCCTCCCTTAGATCACTCACTGGGGCAAAGTGAGAGAAAGAGGGGACAAAGGGGGGGGGGGGAGACTGGATCATGGAGGCATCCAATAAGAGTGCAAGATGGATGCCTTACTCAATCTCACCTGCCCTGAAACTACCCCACCCCTGATGCCAACCTAATCCTGATAGGACACACTTAGCCAAAACCATTCTTTAACCTGGAAAATGCAGAATAAAATGTGAGGTGTTTTTTTTAAAGGAACTAACATGTAAAAAAAGTGGCTTCACTGAAAGAGCATTCATATATTGTGTGTTCCTAAAGCCACAGAATTGAAGTGGGTATGAATTTTTTCTGGTAATGCAGACAACCCATAAGAGAAAGAGGTTGGTAGCATACGCTTTCGTAGACTTAAATGTACTTTGCCATCTTTCTGTATGTATATTTAAAATAGCAAAATACCACTTAAATGAACACGAGGTAGAGTGGTATATCTGTATAATGTGTCTTAACTAAGTGTGAGCAATTAATGAAACTAGTCATTTTTACTGGATTGACTTTATCAAATCTATGCCTTCTGAACCTCTACAGATACGGATGCAATTTGGGGTCAGAAATCTGTACATACCTGAGTTTGCAACAGATTGCAGAAAAGAAAATAAGGTTGTTGGTCAATTACACAAAGTAAAATTTCTGAAGTGTACATAAGCACATTTCAGTTAATAGGTACAAGTACTCAAAATATGTGCATATGAAAGAAGGTCATGCCAAAAGATCTACTGATTTCAGTTTGGAGGAAAAACCTCAAGGAAATGGGGAGGAACAATTTAGGTAGGGGAAACACAAATACGTGAAGACTGGTGGGTTTGTCAAATCCTCTCAACTCCCCACTCAATCCCATAAAGAAGAACAATATCATCCTGTAAAACTGAGAGAACCTGGATGTGCATTTCTTAGAATCATAGAAAATCATAGAATCACAGGGTTGAAAAAGACCACAAGGGTCATCCAGCCCAACCCCCTGCTATGCAGGAACACACAATCAAAGCATCACCAACTTCTGCTTAAAAACCTCCAAAGAAAGAAATTCCACCACACTTTGAGGGAGTGTGTTTCACTGTCGAACAGCTCTTACTGTCAGAAAGTTCCTCCTAACGTTGAGGTGAAATCTCTTTTCCTATAGTTTGAATGATCAAAGTCCTATTCTCTGGAGCAGCAGAAAACAAGCTTGCTCCCACCTCAGTACAACACACCTTCAAATATTTAAACAGGGCTATTGTATCACCTCTTAACTATCTCTTCTCCAGGCTAAACATACCCAGCTCCCTAAGTCTTTCCTTGTAGGGCACAGTTTCCAGATCCTTTACACTCCAGCTTGTCAACATCTTTTTTTAACTGTGGTGCCCAGAACTGGACACAGTATTCCAGGTGAAACCTGACCAAAGAATAGAGTGGCACTATTACTTCCCTTGGTCTAGACACTATATCTCTATTGATGGAGCCTAGAATCACATTGGCTTTTTTAGCTGCCACATCAAACTGTTCACTCATGTTCAACTTGTGGTCTAGAAGGACACCTAGATCCCTTTCACATGTAGTTTTATTAAGTCAGCGTCCCCATCCTATACCCATGCATTTTATCTTTTTTACTTAAGTACAGTACCTTTCATTTCTCCATGTTGAAATTCATTTTGTTAGTTTTGACCCTGCTTTCTAATCTATTAAGGTCATTTTGAATTTTGATCCTGGCCTCTGGGCTATTAGCTATTCCTCCTAATTTGGTGTCATCTGCAAATTTGATAAGCATGCCCTCTATTCTTTCATCCAAGTCATTGATAAAGGCGATTAAAAAATGTGTACATTAAAAATATATATAAATGTGTGTCAGTAAATGTATGGATACACATAAACAATACAAAAAACTTTGAAATTGGGCCACAAAATGCACAGTTATTTTAAAAATATGTAAAGTCTGACATTTCCCTGGGGGTGGGCTAACAAATGACCAAGAATTTGGTGGAAATGGTTGTGACAGACCTTCCTATTTATTAACTGTGGAATTCGGCCCTGTCCATCTCTCCATAAAGAGTTTATAGAACTAAGCTAGATGGACCAGCTAACCCAGCCCAAGGCAGCTTCCATACCACAAAAACAAATTCCTTTATATTCTTATTTATATTACTTCTTGGCATCTTCTCTATTAGAGCATTATGCATATTTTCTGTAATATTAAGTCACCAATTGTGAAGCAGATAAAATATATCCATTCAGTGGTTTCATTAGGCTTGATGTTGCCCAGTGAAAGTGCCCATAAAGTAGTGCCAGGGTGGGGGGCAGCAGTGGCAGCCTACCCCCACCCTCCCTCCTATTGCCTCCCTCACCTGCCCCTTTCCCCTTCTGCCTGGTGCCTGGCCAGATCCAGAAAGAGCTGTTGGGTGGCAGTGGCAGAGTTGCCTATCCCTCCCCTCCTGCAATCCCTCTCATTTGCTAGTCTGCCTGCCCACCTGTTGGGCAAGTGAGGCAGCAAGAGGGTGTGGAACTGTTGTACTTGCTCTGTTGGCTTCCTCCTTGCAGGGAGAGCCAGGGCAGTGGAAAAGCCATGAGGGTCTTGCGCTGCCCCTCCTCTTCCCTTGTCTTGATTTACGCCTCATGGAAAGAGCTAGGGCAGTGGAGAAGCCATGAGGGGTGCCTCACCCCTCCTTTTCCACTGTCTTGGCTTCCTTCACAAGAAGAGAGCCAGGGCAGCATAGTAGCCATGTGAGGATTGTACTTCCCATCCGCCTCCACTGTCTTGGCTTTTTCCTCATGAAGAGAGCCAAGGCAATGGAGAAAAAGAGGTGGACGCTGGGCACAGCAACACCACATGCCTGCAGTGGGAGGACGGCCTGACCTGGTGTCACCCCTCCTCTGAGCTGTCACCTGTTATGGTATGTACTCCTCGCACCCCCTAGTGATGCCACTCTATCCATTACAATTTTTTCCAAGGACACTTGACTTGGGTTTGCTACATTAAGCAAAATCACTCTTGTCTCTCTATATCAGTGGTTCCCAACCTGTGGGTCGGGACCCCTTTGGGGGTCGAATGACCCTTTCATGGGGGTCGCCTAAGACCATTGGAAAACACCTATTTAATTACAGTTATGAAGTAGCAATGAAAATAATTTCATGGGTTTGGGTCACCACAACATGAGGAACTGTATTAAGGGGTCACGGCATTAGGAAGGTTGGGAACCACTGCTCAATGCGCATTGTTGGAAGTGCAGTCACGTCAGAACTGAGCCGGAAAATCTCCAGAAAGCTCCGTGTGATATAATCCTTAGTTCCTGTCCCATTTGTCAGGCTAAAATACTCACAGGATAGTCTTCTTGTTGGTGAAGCAGGATGAAAATACAATAAATAAATTAGGTTAGGCTGTTGTGGCTTCTCTCCAAAAAGCCTTTGGAATGTTAGTTCTATGAAGACACTAGATAGAAATGCTTTTACAAAGCCTCAATTCTGGGGCTGGAATGGATGAAAGGGGCAGTAAAACTCTGCAATTGCTATAACAATGAACATATTATCACAAATGGTCAAAATACTGTATCCTTGATTTATGTCACTCAAATTATCAGTAAATAGACCCTCACAGCTTGTGGGTGGGCTCTTGAATCCTGCAGTGCTAATAGAAAATCATGTAGATATTGTGGCTAGCAGTGCCTTTGCCTAGTTTCATATATTATGGGCCAGTTTAACAAACAAGATCTAAATCTGAAGTTGAAGGCTTCTTTTAACTCCCTTCTTTTAACTTCTTTAGTGATTTTATTTTTAGCATGTGGGATGCCACAAGGAGAAGAAATTGCAGGGCCATAATTCCAATCTAGAATTTAATAACACAACAACTACTGTACCTAGTTGGATCAGACTGTACCTTTAGCCAATCCAGTGCTCTATCACCAATAATGGCTGACCAGATGTTAAGAAGCCATCACTCTCTCTAACCAGGTAGGTTCCATTTGGTTTACCAAATCTCCATTGTTTGCTTAATCCTTTTTATTTAGAACTATCCAAAAATGTCACTGTCTCCACATCTAGTGGTAGCAGTATGAGCCTCAAATAGAAATGTTGTTAACAACACAAAAAGAGACTTTGATTTTTTGAAAGCTAGTGGCTTCGAATTATCTGATTTTGTCTGCATGCCTTTAGTAGTGTAGTCTATTCTTCACTTTTTTCTTTTAACTTATGTGTAAATCTCACATTTTGTAAGAACTGGGAAAGCTAGCATGAGACTGCCAGTCTCTTTTTAAATCCTTATCACTCCCACATAAGACACACATCCATGTGCACACATGCACACACGCACCCATTGAAATATTATAGGGGTACATTGATTGCCCACATTAAAGTGGACCACGCATAGACTCCTTTTGTTTCCTGCTGACATGCTTGATTGTGCTCAGAAAAAAAAGGATGAGGTTTTAAAAAAATCTTAAGCAATAAGTCTCTGAGACTCAATGGATATTCTGATGCCAGTGATGCCTAAATGATTCAGCTTTATTGAGACAGAAGATGGAGCTGCATTTCTGTAAAAGCTCACAAAACAATACATTTAAGGTCCCACAGGGCTGTTCTGTAACAACAGCTTTATACTGACAGCCTTTTAGAGATGGTAAAACAGAACCTTTTTTAAAGATGGTAAAAAGGCTTACAAAAGAGTTTAAAGAAGGAAAAATCAGTCTGGTTTAATATATGGACAGCAGTATTAAAACAACCTGTGCTCATTTTACTCAAACCACTTTAGTACTAGAGGAAAAGAAGCCAGCACCTTGCCCACTCAGAATAACCACCCCATAGCTTACCTGTTCTGTCTACTTGCTCATTGTGTCCTCCTCCTTTGTAGCAAAGAGGAAGTGCCAAACTTGGACCACCTCTGTATATGAAGCTCTCCTTTTGTTGGCAAGAGGAGTTCCTTCTGTCTGATGGCAGCCAATAGTAACACACACACTTACACACTAGCACTGCACAGAGAAATGCAGGTGAAGAGCAGATAGAAAAACCTGGAATGGATTCTCCACTTGACTGAAGTTCTAGTCTTTGCAGAACTTAGGTTTAAGCAGCAGTGCAGGCAAACTGGAAGACATGGGCTGGATTTTTCTCTTTAAAAAACTACACATATATGTCTTGGATCTTTTTGAGGCTTAATGGTATTATAATTACATCGAGTAATTAAAACCAGCTGATATTTCATGCATGGCATTCAGCTTAAGCATTTTCCAGAAAGGCATTTTTTAGGAATCAAAAACAACATAGCTGAGGCCAGCATTTCACAGATGATAACAGGATGATTTTATAATCTTCTAATTTTAAGATTTACACAGCAAGTAACACTGCCTGAACACAAAACCTACAGATCCCCTATTACATATTGCTGAAATGTCTTCCTTGCTTTTTTAAAACTGTGTGTTTGGAAGCCAGGCTTTGAATCAGAGCAAAATGGGGTAGGGGAGAGCATGTTAGGAAGCCAGCTATATCTAGGGCCCTGTCTACATGGGCCAAATAAAATGCCCTCCCACAGTCCTCTCAGCAGTGAGTCCAGATAATGCATAGTCCAAACCCCAGTTTTGGTATGAACAGTCTGGATGACATCCAGGCCATTCAGCACAAAAGCCAGGGTATATCCCCCTTACATTTAATTTTAAAAACTCTCTTCTTTCTCCAGAATCACCCAGAAGATCCAGAGTCATTGGTGTGATATGGGACAGCTGTTTACAATGTTGTCATGCTGTGCTGCTGGATGTAGCCACAACATGTTGCTTCTTCTAAGGTCAGAACGAAGTGCCCAGCTATGTGATCGACACACTAGGCACATCTTGTTCTGACCTCAGAGGGAGTGATATAGAATCATAGAATCATAATTGTAGAGTTGGAAGAGACCACTAGGGCCATCCAGTCCAACCCCCTGCCATGCAGGAAATCCAAATCAAAGCATCCCTGACAGATGAAGCAGCAGTGGCCACACCTGGTGACACATTAGGGCATGCATGTGAACAGCTGGCCCACATTACAGCATGAGTGCCGGGTAATGGGGGATGTTGGGGCCAGAATACTCCAGGCTGCCCCTGGAATATTCTGGCTTATGCAGAAAGGACCTTGGGCAGTCAAGAAGGGTCAGGACCAGTTTTTCCCCCTTTACACTCTGGTCATCCCTGGCGGTGCAGTGGTTAAATGCCTGTACTGCAGCCACTCACTCAAAACCATAAGGTTGCGAATTCAATACTAGCCAGAGCTTGCAATTCAGGCTTGCATCCTTCTGAGGTCACTAAAATGATACCCAGCTTGTTAAGGGCAATTAGCTTACAGTTGTAAACCGCTTAGAGACTGCTCAGTTCAGTATGAAGTGGTATATAAATGACGCTGCTATTACTATATGCAAAGTTATGAATCTTTAAATCTTTGCTTGCCTTAAGATGTTCTTTTAAGTATAGTGTTGGGGGGAGAGGGTTTCAAGGAACAAGCATTATAAACCACTTTCCTGGGAGTAAGCACTACTAAATTCAGTAGAATATACTTCTGAGTAGGTCTGCCTAAGATTGTCACATACGCCTTCAATCCACTTTCCTGGCACTAAGCCCCACTGAACTGATTGTGCTGTTAGGGCTGCAATTCTGTACAAGGTTTGGGGTGTGTGTGTGATGCCAGTGATGCCAATGGTAATGGCACAGCAGATGGAGAACAGTGCTGCCAAGTGAGTGAGCACACATGAATATCTGTGAATATGTACATGCATTGTGGGAAAACAAAACAAGGTTGCAAAACATGTGGTTTTTTTTGGTAGCCACTGTGGACATGAAAATAATTATATATATATATTTGGGAAAGCAAAACAAAGATGCAAATAAACCTGATTTTGTGATATCTGCTATAATGGGGGCTAAAATTAATATGAAACAGCCAACACATGGCCACAGGCTATGCCCCCAAACAGTTCCCAGTTTGTCTTCATGATGGAGAACTTGTGTAGCTTGTCTTATGGATTCCAGGTTGGATCAAAAGGGATGCATGTGACTCAAAAGGAGTCAAAATGAGACAAAAATAATTGATACTGGAGCTGGTAGTAGTGTAGACTCACCCATAGATAGGGCAGCCCTGTTGGTCTATGCTAGCACCAACATTGTAATCCTCTTTCTTTCCCTCAATATCTGGTGACTATTAGTAACATTTAGATTATGATTTTTTGATGTTTCAGCAACTTCACTTTTATTTACATATGCTTGCCAGTGAAGGACTCTGGTTAATGGGTTGTTGTTGTTGTTGTTGTTGTTGTTGTTGTATGCCTTCAAGTTGTTTCCAATACATAGTGGGACTAAAGCAAACATATCACAGTTTTCTTGGCAAGATTTCTTCAGAGGGGGGTTGCTTTTGCCTTTCTCTGAGGCTGAGAAAGTGTGCCCAAAGTCACTCAATAGGTTTCCATGGCTGAGCAAGGATATGAAGCCTGGTCTCCAGTCTTAGTGCTCAAACCACAACACTATCTGGTTTTTGGTTAATGAGGACAAACCATTGAAAGGAAAGTTTGGAAAACTTTTCTTTTTCTTAGAAAAGATTTTTTATTAAATTACAACTTTCATGTATTGTTGAAATCAAACCTGAGGAGAAAATATATTCAAAGCAATGCTTCGAAAATGTTTTTTGGCTGGATTACAACTGCTACATGTTTGTAAAAGAAATGCTTCGAAAGATGTTTAAAAGAGAGCTGAGAAAAGTTTGGTTTTTCCCCTCTAGTCATGCAGAGCTTTTTCCAACTATGTCTGGTATGATTAATATTTTCTCATTTATGTTTTGTATTTGTTATTTGAATGACATACTCTAAGAAATTGTGGTTAATGTGTATGTAGAATGTAGAATGACATCACCAGGAGCCACTCACTGTGAAACACATGTGACAGAAGTAGGACTTTAGGGGTTTACGTTTTGGCCTGAAATCTCAGCAACTGACCTGGCAAGCCTGAATATAATACATTAAATAGATAAATTCATGGATAAGTCATCAATCAATATCCCTCTTTTACCTTCTCTAATGACCCACTTCAGTAGTCTCTACTTCTGTTTTCCTGTCAGCTTCCTTACAAGCAGACTTCTAAACAGACTTTTCTTCCTTGGAAAAGAATCAATGTTTTTAAAGCTAATATGAACTGAACATTTTGATGTAGTTAAAGTAACTGTTACTTTTAAAAAATAACAAGTCAAAAATATAATAATAATAATAATAATAATAATAATAATAATTTTAATTTATATGCCACCTCTCCCGCAGGATTGAGGCAGTTTACAATATCAGATAAAATACAATATAAAATACAACATATATTAAATTGCATTCTAATGATTCCCACCCACCCCCACTATACTATGACAAAATATCATAAACAACTCAAACAATTAAAACAGTTAAAATAATCAACTATCAAGCCAGTCAGAGACAAGAGGTAGGGCAATTTGGGTATTCTCTATGGTAGTCTGTATCCATGGCAGACTTGGTGGATTATTCAGGGAAGGCTTGTCGGAAGAGATCTGTCTTTACAGCCCTTTTAAAGCTGTTAAGATTGGTAATGTTCCGGATCTCCTCCGACAGGCCATTACATCATTTGAGAGTGGCTGATGAAAAAGCCCTCTGAGTAACGGCGTCAACCTGGTCTTTATTGGTTGAAGAAGGTTTTTCCCAGAGGACCTATGTGTATGAGGCAGATTGTATGGAAGGAGGTGATCCCGCAAATAGGTTGGACCCAAGCCACGTAGGGCTTTAAAGGTCATAACCAACACCTTGTACGGTGTCCAGAAACCAATAGGCAGCCAGTGAAGAGATTTTAAGATAGGAGTAATGTGGTCACCTCTAGTAGTCCCAGTGACCACTTTGGCTGCCATATTTTGGACTAGTTGAACTTTCCGGACTAGGCACAAGGGTAGCCCCATGTAGAGTGCATTATAGTAATCAAGTCTTGAGGTTACCAGCACATGCACTACAGTTTCTAGGTCCCTACATTCCAGGAAAGGATGCAGCTGGTGTATCAGCTGAATCTGATAGCAAGCACTCTTGACTGTCGCATTTATCTGATCAGACATCAGAAGCGACGAATCTAGGAGTATTCCCAGACTGCAAACACAATCCTTTAATGGGGGTATGACTCTCACTAAGAGGTTTATCACACGGAGGTTTATCCAGCTCAGATCCGGGGTGACTCCTGGTTCAGCTATGTGAATTCATGTCGTAATGTGAATGTTTTATCACACCTGGTTGCCCTTCCATTGCCCTTCCAAATCGAGGGGGAATCGAATCCAAGGCAAGTCACGTGATGCAGATTCACGCAAAGCGGAGTGATTGCTACACTGGTACCCCGGGATACGAATGCGCCGTGTTACGAAATTTCCGGGTTACGAAAAAAATCCATTAAAAAAAACTGTTCCGGGTTACGAAGGTTATTTCGGGTTACGAAAATTTTTTTGGTGCTTTTCGGCGCTTTTTCGCACCAAATCGCGGCTTTCGCTATTAGCGCCTATGGGGCTTCGGCTTGCGAATGCTTTTCGGGTTACGAATGGCGCCGCGGAACGAATTAATTTCGTAACCCGGGGGAGCCCTGTAATTGTATTACCACACCAGTGCATACCATGTGGATTCAACTATTTGAATTGGGACCCTTGCGCATGCTCAGTGGGGGTCTGAAAGCATCCTGAACCTTTTCACTTCCGGGATTAAGAAGGGAGCCTGGTTCCACTTTCACGTGAATGACAGCTTCACCTTTCTTCCTCCCTTCTATTTTCCCATCCCTGGCAGCCAAATTCAAATGGAGTCCTCCGTGTCAGAGCCCCTATCCAAAATCTTTTCCTCTCATATTAATGGTTCTGTTGTTGTGTTCAAATACCCTTGAATTTATTTTCAAGGAATTGCAAGAGGACACATTTCAGAGGATGAGTAATGTTAGAGGAGAAATGAAGAGAACAGAGAAAAAGAGAACATATGGCTATCTTGACTTTCTCTTGCTTAGGAATGGTACCAAATTTGATGGGTCACAAGAAAACATGAAATTAATATCAAATGCTATGTTACACACATTTCAGAATCTTTTGTTTTGCATCCTGCCATCATCAGTTTTCAAATTTGAGCAATTTTGCCATTACCACAGTTGTTTTTTTAAAAAGTAGAACTATTTGCCAGGGGCTGAATGGAGACTGAAGGCTCTCAGCTGCAATAATTTAAGTAGCAATATTAGAATTAATAAAAGTATACAATGAAAAAATTGGCTGATTGGTTCATATCCACATAGATCTTCCACTTGTTAGTTCCCTCTCTCATGCTATCCAGGGATTTCCTCCAGCTTTGATCTCTCACTTTCGTTGGAGCAGTCTTTTTAGGCACTTGTCTTATTCCTTGTACATGCCTCACCCACCACCCATACCCTCTTCACCTTCTCTTGGGCCTTTTTTCTCATTTGTACTTTCTTGATTAGTTCTGTTTTCACTGTTCTTTGCACTACTTATGCAGAACTGCTCAAGAAGGCAGTAATTTTGATACTTTTTAAAAATGAGAAATAGGGAAAGAAGTCCTTTAACAAATGAATTATTACTAAATTATTATTGATATGGGGAAAAGGAAGAACTTTAGTCGTACCCTTGCAAAGCAAGCCAAGTGTAAAGTTATAAGGTATAGTATTTCATGAGCAGCTCACATGCTATTCATCAAATGGCTGGTTTATTAATTGCCCTGGCTTTATTAAAATATTTATTTATTTATTTAAAGTATTTCTGTGTCACCTCCCACCCCAGAAGGGCTTCCAAATCGATAAAGAAATAAATTTTAATTAAAAAGATAAAAGCATTTTTAAAATACATTAAAATACTCTTTAAAAACTCCTAAAGCAGCCTAAAAACAACACCAAAGTCCAGTTTTTAAACAGTTAAAACAGAAATATTAAGTGCCATGCAGAACAGGACTGCTTTGGCTGCCCAATGGAAGCTTCAAAGAGATGGGGCCGCCTAACTTCCTTGGGTAGGGAGTTCCACTGTCGAGGTGCTACTATGAGAAAACTCTGGTGCTGTACAGACCGGTGCTTTGCGCCAGCCTGCACGCGTACTAGTGTTGCCTCAGGGCGTCCTTTCCAGATGCCCCGCAACCCTAGTACATTGTAATGGCAGTGCCCATTGTACATGGGCGCCGCCATTACGACGTCAAGGTCGCGCCGCCTCCAAATGGAGTGGCACAGATGTGACATCCTGGCGCTGCAGAAGGAGCTCCATTTTGGAGCTCCTTCCTGGGTTTGTGTTGCTGGTGCAGCCTTTACACGGCTGCACCAGCAACACAAAGGAGAAAGGGGCCGAGTGTCCCCTTTCTCCCTTTCTCCCTTTCCCCGCCGGCCTTTTCCGCTTCCCCATGGCCTGGAAAAGTGACGGATTGGGGCCTAAGGGCTGCTGCTGTGGCACCTGAGGCCCTGATTCGTCGGAGAAAGGGGTGGGTGCAGGCCGCCCCAAAGGGGTGGTCTGTACACCGCCTCAGTTACCCACCAAGCTAACTTGATGGGGTGTTGGGACACACAACAGGGCCTCCTCTGAAGACCTCAATTTTCTGGCAGGCTCAAATGCCTCATACTTCATCAATGTCTCCTCCTGCCTTTTCAAATAGTCCTTTTTCTGCCAGTAGACAAGAAAACAAGATCTCTCTCATTTCAAATGCTATCCCCACAAGTAACATGGCAGAAATGACAAAGACAATAGTTTGGCAGACAAAATGTATCTTCAGTGCAGAAGAATTCTAATGTCCAAGTGAGGACAGGTAATATATTACCCTGCATACTATTTTCTGTCTCTTATCCTTTTCCTCTCTAGTCCTTGCTGTTTGTGCATTAAAAAACTAGATTTTTGCACACTTTCAAACTCAGACAGGTATCATTCAGAGTATGTTTGACAGGCAATTTGGTTTTCCTACTGCCTGAGAACATCACAATCCAAAATTCATTTACAACTTGAGTTAAAAGAAACATGTATTCAAATTAATTTAGATCATCATAAAGGCCGCAGCAAGAAGAACATTCTTCAATGCTTACAAACAGAAAATCAGATCAGGCTTGTAATACAACAAGAACACAAAAATCCCTAGTAGCAAGCTTCTTCATTGTCATTGTTCAAAGGAAAAATACCACAGGAGAATCAAGAACAATCAACAGTGTTGGATGTGAAAAACCTCTAACTCTTAATGCAGCAGGAGTGAAAACAGCTGGTGCAATCATGTGCATATCTTGTTGGAAGTTGTAAGAATAATTTATCAGAGTCTTCTGCCCAGATAACAAATGATTAAATGTGGGAGGAAGTATATTTTCATTAGGGTTGACATCACAGCTGATGAGATGGCAATAGTTCAATGCGATGGGCAGTTAGGGAGAAGCATGGACTTTCAAATGGTTCTAAGAGAGAGGTTTTAAAAGCATGGATGCAACATGATGCTTGGGTCTGCCTGCCGGTTGACTGGTGGTCTCTTGACTCTCCTGAAGCAGATCATGAGGAAGCTGGTGGAACTGGACAATGGAATCCAGACTCCCAGCTATCCAGGAACATCAAGGACTACAAATTCCATCTGAGCTGTGAGTAAGATTAGGAACATGTACCAGTCAGTGGCATCAAGATTTTTGATTTGTTTTACTGGCTTGGCTGAAATGATTGTACAGTGCACCTGCCTCATACGTGGGCATGACTTATGTGGCTTTCAGCATATGCTGAAAGCTACACTGGAAGGCTTGGGGTGCCCTGGAAGGTGTAATGGCATGTGTGACCATGTCCACTGAGCTGTGCCATGTAGCGGGCATGAGCACCATTGTCTTTAATGGGGTTCGAGCATACATGGAACTCCCTTTACATGGGAGGAGGGTCTGGAATGGATCCCCCACATAAGGGAAGGGTCCACTGTACTCTTTAACTTACACTTTCTGTTTGTGCCTGTAGGACAAGTTGGTCCTTCATGTAGTGATGTCCTTTTGCTTTAAAACTTCTTTAGTTAGATATAAAGCTTTTTCTTTAAAGTACTCTGCCTCTTTGTACTCCTTTTCACATGCTTTGGCTTGGCTAGTTCTTTCCTAAATTGGCAAGGGAAGGTGTTAATAGTTATCTCCCAGTAAAGTCCCAGTGTGTTGTGGGGGAGGAAGGAATCTATCAGGTGGTAGTAGCAAGGTTTGTTTTTAGATAAAAGGGTGGTCTCAAGAGGCTCAGCAGGAGTGGAGGGGGACCATAGAGCACCGTCACGGAAGTTAGACTTATTGGATTCAATAAGAAATATGCCACGGCATTTATATATAGCAAGTTGAAAAGAAGCAGGGAGTAACTGTATTAACTAAGTAAAACCAAACTAATCACTTTGTAAAGCAAAGTCATTAGTTTGGTTTTACCTAGTTAATACATTTGCACCCAATTTCTTTTGAAATGAGCACACAATTTATTCTCACAACAGTCCTGGGAGATAAGATTTGGATGGGAGTTATTGTGTTAGGGTAATTAAGTCAACATCGTCATCCCATTCCCTTAGATTTCAGAGCCAAAAACTGAGACAAGAGGGTGGGCTCCTGTAATGTTCCAGGGATAGTGCAATGGTGCAAGACTTTGTGACCAGGCAAGGATTGGACTACTTCTGAGTCAGTTGCCTGTGGAAATGGGCACGAGGGCAGTCTGGGTACATAGGTCCAAAATTTGGGTAAGCTGATTATATGGCAACCTAGACTCAGGAAAAAATAAAGCATTTTTCAGCAGGCAACACAATGTGCTCTTTAGTTGCAGTACTTGCCACTATACATGCTAGGGCTTTCATTGAGCATTGCCATACCAACAGAACATGTGACATATCAGGAATCCTTCCTGTTGCTGGTTCTTGTGGAAAGCTCACCACCGTGCCCAGGGGTGTTTCTTTTTACAGGTATTACACTGATGCTGAATGGCTTGTGCAACAAGAAAGCTCATGACTTGTGACATTGGTTCTCTTCTTTGCTCCATATGGTGCCAATGGAATGGACTTACCCCAGTCCCCTCTTCTCATTCCTAGCTTTTTGGAGCACCATACATATAAAGACCTTCATGCTGAAGAATATGATTGTTCATCTCTTGATCACAAAATTCCTATGCTGTCTTTTCATTGTCAAATTCTCATAGTTTCACGTGAAAGGAAGAAGTATACTGCTTTATGTAATCCTGAGTCTGTGAAGATGGGGATAAAGTCAACATAATCTGAGGCATGCATATCTGAATTGATTCTTTCACTTTCCTCATACAGTATATTATTTTATGCTTCTCATTCCCCCGAAGAATAGATTAATTCAGGAGCAGATTGAGAATCCTTGTACAAAGAAAGTACAGGTGACAATAGTACGTTATCTTGTCTGAAGATGCCAGCCACAGATGCAGGCGAAATGTCAGGAATAAACTCTTCTAGAACATTGCCACATAGCCCAAAACCCCCACAAAAACAATGTTATGTATTTTTTCCTGTGTGTTTTAGGCAGAAAGTAAATATAAAATGGTCTTTGTGGCAGGTACCCTGACAAACATGTTTCAGTCCTACTGAATTAAACACACACATTTGCAGTTCCCTGATGGCTGCTTCTTGACATATATAGTGGTCCCTCCACATTTGCGGGGGTTAGGGGCAAAAGACAACCACGAATGTGGAAAAATCATGAATACCCCTCCCCACAGTTAAAGGATGGGGGGAGGGAATAAAGAAGAGCATGCATGCCTGCTCCTCTTGTCTGTCCCTCTCTTCCTTTAACTGGCATTTTTGAGTCAGTTAAAGATGGGAGAAGGGATGAAGAGGAGCGTGTGCTCCTGCTCTTCTTGCCTCCTCCTCCCATCCTTTAAATGGCTCAAGGAAATGGCTGAAGGATGAGAGGGGTGAAGAAGAGGAGCACACCTGCACTCTCATCCTGACTGCTCCCCCCCCCCTCCTGGGCTTCTTTTCCCTCCCAAGGGGAAAGCCTGAGAGGGAGTAGGAGTGTGCACCTATGCGGGCTTAACATCATGAATAATAAAAAATGCAGATGTTAAATCCACCAAAGTTAAGGGCTGACTGTAGTTCCAGAACTGATGGTCCTGCTTTAATTTGTTTGGTCAGATTAAACATGATATAATTGCTATTTCCTTGGCAATCACACTTCTAGGCAGAACTGTGCTAGGGTTGCCATTATACCTCTTTAGCTGGGTTTCACACAGTTTCTAGGCCTATCATCCAATTTCCATTACGACAGTTAGCTGGCCCAACTTCCAGGCTTTTATTATTGTGTGTGTGTGTGTGTGTGTGTGTGTGTGTGTGTGTGTGTATATATAAACTTTAACCAAGTGTTCATTCAAATGCTAGACTGTCTTGAAGT
>NC_056527.1:69476507-69523704 GCF_019175285.1 Sceloporus undulatus | reverse complement strand
TGACAAAAAATGCGCATACTGCCACCTGTTTGTGTTTTTTTAAGTAGGAGGGAAAGCACACATCCAATTGCAACTGCTGTAGGAAACACACATTGATGAAAGTGGAACTGAATTTGGATTGAAAGCAAAGGCGCCTTCATTTAAACCGGTCCGCAAATGAAAACTCCTCTGCAAGAGCTGCAATGGAATTCAGGTTAAATTACCCTGATTGAGATAAATTAATAGTGGGCACTTGCTTCTAGGGGATTCGGGGGGGATCCGAATCTGCCCAGTTCCATCCAGCGCAAATAGCTTGAGTGGGAATGGGGCCCCAATTATTTCTGTGCTGCGGATCAGTTTAAGTCATCTTATTGACAAGAGAACAGCGGAACAGTGCAGAAGCTGCTGCATCTTCCAAATTTAAGTGCTGGACTTGAAAACAGAAGCTCAGAATCCCTGCTTGGTTGCATAGAAATTTACCATGGTCCATGAGCCATACTGTTTCTCAGAAAATATTTTACAGGATTGTTGGTGACAGGAACCATGTAAGTGACCATATACGTTCCTGGTCTGACAGTAGTGTGGGGAGGAGAGGGAGTAATAGTAATAAAAGGTTATTTTTGTCATGCTCACCACTTTTAATGCTATGTATTCCCATCAGATCACTAGAGTATTGTTTTGCCATTTTTGTACAGCTCGCAAAAAAGTACAATTCTATGAAATATTAATGAAATCACCTAAGAGTGACTGCCATTTATTTTGCAAAGGGAAATTTAAAGGAAACAAGGACAAACATACAAACCACACTGCATTCTCTTGCATTTGGCTCAGTTTTGCCTACTTCTCCTGCTTCTTGCACTGTGCTACTGTACCTCTCACCCTCTTCTCCCTTATTTCTCATCTCTTGCTTTCATAATGCCTCCATCCCTTACTCCATAGTAGCACCTTCTTCCTATTCTTGGCCATTACTCTCCATGCTCCCTCTCTGACCTTGCTTCTTTTCACTCTGCCACTTGAATATCCCACTCTCTCTTCCCTTCTTGCCTCCCATGTTCCACCACTGTCACTCTTGCACATTTTGTCACCTTATGGCGCATTACAGACGCACATAAAGTACATGGTCGGCATGTACTAGGGTTAGGAAAGAGTCCCTTTTTGCCCTTTATTCATACGGCCATATGCCTTCTCTCTCAGCTTACACCCACACGTATCATCTCCTATCTTGCTCCCTTTTCTCAAGTCTGTTTGTGCCTTCTCCCATGCCATGCTTCCATCCCTTGCACTCGGCCCTCTCCCCCCTTGCTTTACTTCATGTTACTACATGCGTAGTCCCTCTAAAAAAACAATAGCTGCCAAACCTTCTATAAGAGGTAAGTAAGCAAGCAAATGAAGGAAATCTTGCGTCGGCTCCTGCTGCTGCAAGACAAAGAGCAGGTGGTGAGAGGTTAAGCAGGTTTTGGAGAGCAGGTAGGGTGGAGAGAATGTAGCAATGATGGGGATGGTTCTTTCCCTCGTACATCGGCAGTGGGAAACTCCTGTCTAGGAGCCATTTTGGTGTCCCATTCTGGGAGAAAGGCCATAAAATTAAATAAATAAACAAATTCCCCCACATAAAATGGACCTTGATTTTTTTCTAGGCAGCTAATAAAAATGCATAATATTTGCCCAAAACAGGTAGGCCAAATAAAGCAGTTTCCAGCTACTCCAGGGTGGGGCAGCGAATGCAGTATACATGCCTGTGATTGGTGAAAACTGCTCTGTGGCCACCTAAGGCATCATTGGCCACTGAAAATGAAGCTGGGAAAGTCTTGCTCTTGCTGGCAGCCCATTAAGACTGCAGTGGCAGCCCATTTCAGGCCAGCTGCACAATATTGGCAGTCTGTGCTGATTGGGATTGACTGGGTCTAAATGGCCAAAGGCCACTCCAAGAGAATATCACACAGAAGAGGCTCCAATTTGCGAAAGAGGAGATGTGAGGTAATTCAAAAATTCATGCAATTTTGGATAACTTATCACACCTTAAATTGCTGTAATGGCCTCCCCGAAAGCAACCCAATTCTGTGCAAAGTAAGGGGTTTTATCAGACGCAGTTGTTGTAATAGGGGATCTTAGGTTTTGTGTTTCAGGCAGTGTTACTTGCTGGTGTAAATCTGAAAATTAGAAATTATAAAATCATCCTGTTATCATCGTGAAATGGGCCTCAGCTATGTTGGTTTTGAATTCCTAAAAAATGCCTTTGCTGGAAATGCTTAAGCGTGAATGCATGCATGGAAAGATCAGCTGGTGTTTTAATTGACTGCGATGTAATTGATAATACCATTAAGCCTCAAAAAGAGTCCAAGACATAATGGTGTAGTTTTTAAAGAGAAAGCCAGCCATGGTCTGTCCAGTTTGCTGCACGCTGGCTTGAAACCTGAAGTTTTCTGCAAAGACTGAGAACTGTCTCAAGTGGAGAATCGCATCCTGGTTTTTCTATCTGCTCTTCACCTGCATTTCTCTGTGCGTGCTAGTGTGGTAGTTGTGTGTGTTACTATTGGCTGCCAGCAGACAGAAGGAACTGCCTCGTGCCAACAAAAGGAGCTTAATACAGAGGTGGTCCAAGTTTGGCACGTCTCTTTGCTACAAAGGAGGAGGACACAAGGAAGGAGTAGACAGAACAGGTAAGCTAGGGGGTGTATCTGATTGTGGGCAAGGTGCGGGCTTCTTTTGCCTGAGTACTAAAGTGGTATGAGTAAAATGAGTACAGGTTGGTTTAATCTGCTGCCTATTACAGACTGATTTTTCCTTCTGTTAAACTCTTTTGTAAGCGTTTTACCACTTAAAAAAGGTTCTGTTTTACCATTCTAAAAGGGCTGTCGTATAAAGGCTGTTGTGTAAGAACAGCCCTGTGGGACCTTAAAGGTTTGTTTTGTGAGCTGTTTACGAATGCAGCCCATCTTCTGGTCTCAATAAAGCGATCATTTAGGCATCACTGGTGCAGAATTCGCAATGAGTCCGGCAGAGACTTATTGCTTATGTTTTTTTAAACCTCATCCTTTTTTTGTTTTTTCTGAGCAAAGATGCAAGCGGGTCGCAGGAAAGCAAAGGAGTCTGGCGTGGCCCTTGTAGGTGGGCAGATCAATGTACCCGATATATTTTCAATGGGTGCTGGTGTGCATGTGTGCAATGGTGTGTGTCTATGGGGAGTGATAAGGATTAAGAAGAGACGTGGCAGGTCATGGCTAGCTTTCCAGTGCTACAAAATTGTGACTTTACACTAGAGTTAAAAGAAAAGGGAAGAATAGACTACACGATAAAGGATGGCAAAATCAGATAGTTCGAAGCCACTAGCTTTCAAAAATCAAGTCTCGTTGTGTGTGTTGTTGAAAACGTTCTTTGTGAGGCTCATACTGCTACCACTGATGTGGTGGAGATGGGTGCTTTTGTGGATAGTTTCTAAATGAAAAGGATTGAAGCAAACAGGAGATTTGGTAAACCAAATGGAACCTACCTGGTGTAGAGAGGAGGGCTTCTTGGAATCTGGTGCAGCCATTGATTGGTGATGAGGCACTGGATTGGCTAAAGGTACAGTCTGATCTCACTAGTAAGTAGTTGTTGTGTTTTGATTAAATTCTAGATTGGATTATGGGCCCTGCGTTTCTTCTCCTTGTGGCATCCCACATGCTAAAATAATCATAAAGAAGTGTAAAGAAGGGAGTTAAAGAAGCTTTCACTCAGATGTAGATCTTTGTTTGTTAAAACGGCCCATGATTATGAACTAGGCAAAGGCACTGTCTAGCCAGAATGATCTACATGATGTTTGATAGCACGGCGGATTCAAGAGCCCACCCCAGCTGGTGAGGGGTCTATTTTACGGATAATTTGAGTGACATAAATCAAGATACGGTTTTTTATTTGTTTGTTGATGCCATGTTGTGATAATATGTTGCGTGGTGTGATGGCAATGTGCGAGAGTTGTTACTGGCCCTTCATCCATTCCAGCCCGAGAATTGAGGCGGTTGTAAAGCATTTCTATCTTAGTGTCTTCATATGAACTAACATGCCAAAGGCTTTTTGGGAGAGAGAGCCACAACAGCCTAACCTAATTTATTTATTGTATTTCAGCCGCTGCACCACAAGAAAGCTGACTGTGAGTATGTTTAGCCTGAATGGACGGAACTAGGTTATAATCAACGAAGCGTTCTGGAGATGGTCCGGCTCATGTGTCTGACGTTACTGGCACTTGCACATGCGCTTTGAGCATGGTGTTCCCAACCTGTCTAATGCCGTGACCCCGTGAAGCAGTTTCCTCAGAGTGGGTGGACCCAAACCATGAAATTATTTTCATTGCTACTGTCATAACGTAATTAAATGGGGTTTTCAATGGGGCTTAGGCGACCCCTGAAAGGGGCCAGTGTCGACCCCAAGGGTTCCCGACCCCAGGGTGGGAAAACTGATATAGAGGACAAGGAGTGATTTTGGCTAATGTTGAGCAAACCGCAAGGTCAAGTGTCCTGTGGGAAAAAATTTTGTAATGGATAGAGTGGCATCACTAAGGGGTGCGAGGAGTACATACATAAAGGTGAAGCTCAGAGGAGGGGTGACACCAGGTCGGCCGTCCTCCCCTGCAGGATGTGGTGGTTGCTGGTGGCCCGCGTGCAACGTTTTCTCCATTGCCTTGGCTCGCTTCATGAGGAAAAAGCCAAGACAGTGGAGGCGGGAGGTGAAGTTAATCCTGCACATGGCTATTGCTGGCCCTGGCTCTCTGCTGGTGAAGGAAGCCGAAGACAGTGGGAAAAGGAGGGGTTGAGGATCCCTGCATGGGCTTCTCCACTGCGCCTAGTCCTTCCTGAGGCGGAATCAAGACAAGGGAAAGGAGGGGCAGCGAAAGCCCGCATGGCTTTTTGCCGCTGCCCTGGCTGCTCCTGCAAGAAGAAGCCAACAGAGCAAGTACAACATTCCACCCCCTCGTGCTGCCGGTCATTGCCCAACAGTGGGCAGGCAGACGTAAGAAGTGAGAGGGATGGCAGAGGGGAGATATGTGGCAACTTTGCCATGCCACCCAACAGGCTTTTGGGACTGGCCAGGCACCAGGCAGAAGGGGGAAGGGCAGGTGAGGGAAGGCAGTGTGGGAGGAGGGAGGTGGTAGGCTGCCGTGCTTGCCCGCCATCCCGGCCTACTTGTCTGGGCACTTTCACTGGTGCACGACCAGCCTGAATGGAAACATTGAATGGTAAGATTTTATCTGCTGCACAATTGGTGGTGACTGGTGGAATGAGGTGTGACAGAAAAGGGGGTGGGAGGGGGTGGGCATGAGGGGGGGGGGAGGGCCTGCGGGTAGGAGGTGAGGAAGGATGGGGGGGGGCGGGCAAGAGTGGAATATAGGGGGGAGGGGGGATAAGGAATAAGGGAGAGGGAATGTGTTTGGGTATTTAGGTGGTTGGACGGGGGGGGCCTTAGGCTGGTGGTGGGAGGTGTGGGGGATTGGGGGATGCCTAGTTTTACTTATGGGAGGATGGATAGGGGGATTCGGAGGGGGAGTTGGATGAAGGGGAGGGGTAGGGGGGGGAGGAGGTGGGGGCTGTGCGGAGCAGGGGCGGGCATTTCCAAGAAGTGGGGGCTGTGGCTTTGTTAGGCCGGGCGGCGGCCGGGGCAGAAAGATGGTGCAGACTTTGAGGGCATATTTTAAGGAAGGATGGCGGGGATTGTGGTGGATTTGAAAGTTTTTTGTATTGTTTATGTGTTCAGGGGTGGAGGATTGGGGGACGGGGGTGGCGACATTTGGTGAGGGGCGATGGGGGAGTTTTATGTACACGATTGTTGGAATGGCGTTTTGGATGGGGGAGGAAAAGAATGAGGGGGCATGCGTTAGGGTAGATTGTGGGAAAGGGATGAAAGGCCAGAGTTGGAGGTAGCTGAATGCTGAGAGGCGCAGATCAAAAGGTGGCAAAATACGCGTGGAGATAGGGCTTGAGGAGAGCAGGGAGCTGGGAGGAGCGGGGAAAGATGAAGGTTTACATGAGGAAATGAGAAGGTAATGTTTGTTAGAGGTGGGATGCAATGGTTGGGGGGAGGAATAGGGACGGTGGCTTAATAGATATTTGAAGGGATCTAGGTGGTCCTGACGTAGAGCGCGACAGTTGAAGCATGGTGAGAAGTTTTTGTGTGGGTGAGCCTGCGTTTGGCGGTTGGAGGTTGTGTAAGGGAAGTTGTGGTGATTCTTTGTGGTGTTTCCGCTGGGGGGGGGAGGGATGACTGGGTCCAGTGTCTGGGAGACAGTTAAAAAGGATGGTGTGCGTGTGTGAGTTGGTGTGGACGAGGAGGGTGGGAGATGGTTTTTTTTTGGAGAGGGGATGTTGATGAGGTGAAAAATGCTCATTTAATATTTGGTTGTTTGTACTGAGTGGGAAGGTTGGTTTCTGCTGCTTCCGGTGGCTTGTCTTCTTGAGAGTTTTGCGCTCAACATTAGGAAGGAGACTTTTGGCAGTAGGGCTGTTCGGCAGTGAAGGGACGACTCCGCTGAAAGTGTGGTGGAGTTGTTCTTGGAGGTTTTTTGAAGGCAGCCGTTGGTGATGTTGTGTGTGTTCTGCATAGCGGGGGTTGAGCTGATGAGTTTTGGTCTTGTTTCACCCTGTGAGGTTCTATGGATTTTGCTATGATGTTGGAAAGAAATGCCAGTAGGTTTCTTAGTTTTAACAGGTGAGATTGTTGCTTCGTGTTGGCTTGAGTGGGGATTGAGAGGAGTTTGCCGAAACGGCCACCGGCTTGGGGGGCGACAGATTTGGTGTGTTTGCCCTAGTGAAATTGTTCTCCGCCATTTTTGAGTTTGTTCTCAAACAGAAATCAGGTAGATTGGTTTTGGCAGTGCCGTCGGTTTTAGTTGGCAAGGGTTGGGTGTTGGGGTGTGGTAAAGGCATATTGACGGGATGTGCTTTGTGCCTGCGATTTTACTTTGGGGGTGTAATGGAGGCCACAATTGTTTCTTTCGGCAAGCTGTTTGCAGAGACTGCGTTGGTGAGTTCTGCCAAAGTGGCTCTGTCTGTGTGTTAGAGGGTAGTTGTAGCTCGTAAATGAGCTGTTTGATTAATTTGTAACGTGTTGGGAAGAAAGTTTGGGGAAGTGGGATTAACTTATGGCGTGTTCATGTAGTGGTTTTTGTTTGGATATCATCTGTGGCGTGACGATGTGTCTAGAAGAGCGTTGCTCCATTTGTTGTGGGTTTGTCTGAGGTTCAGAGAATTCGGAAGTCCCACTTTAGATTCGTTGCTTTAGGAAGCGGGAAGAGTTATGAATGCCGCGTTTGTGGCCTTTTTGTCATGTTTAGTTCGCGTGTTAAAAAACACGGGTCCTTTTTTGGCAGTGTTTCCCGGGTTAGGAATGGTTTTGTATGGAATGTGTCGTAGAGGTTAGGTTTGGAGGAGGGTGGGGTATTTCGGGCGTGGGTTTGTGGGGAGTTCTCCTTGCCGCTAGGTGTGGTGTCCTGTCCATTCCCCCCCCCTTGTGTCCCTGCTGTGGTTTAGCTTTTGCATGAGTGATTAAGGGAGGGTTGAATTTTTTTTTTTGTACAGGCGTTGAACTCCGCGTGGTGGCGCGGTGCGAGTTTCTGTGTCACGAAAGGGCGGCTCTGGGGGCCCTTTTGTGGGGAGTAGCCGGCTAAGGTGGAGGAGAAGGGAGGCTTAAGCTGGGTGGGGAGAGGTGGGGGGGCCTGGGTAGGACTGTGGAATCGTAGAGTTGGTTTCCCGAGCCTGGGGGAACAGGCCGCGGTCTGTCGGGAGTTTCAATGGGCGCGGGCGGGGGCATTAGGGATGTGCGGTTTGGGGGGAAGGGGGGGGGGATGAGAGAAAGGTTCGGGGGGCGAACCCGGATCGGTTCCCCCTAGTCGTAGGGAGGAGCGGGTTGAGAGGAATTTCAAAGGGTCGCGGCGGTGGGTGTGTCGGGGCTGGCAGGTTTCGCGTGTTGAGAAGGGGAGGGAGGACTGAGGTCCTGGGCTAGTGTTGGTTGGCCCCGTGTGGATGGTGCGGCGGTTGAGGAGGACCGTAATTTAGATGGGAAGCGAGGTGGGTGGGTGTGCATGGGGGCTGAAGAGTGGGGGCTGAATGGGAGGGTTGGGGGTCTTGTCCTTGGGTGGAGGTTGCCCTTGGCTGGGTGCGGCCCCTGTGGTGGTTCGCTTTTTTTCCTTCGGCCTGCAGGCCCCTATGGCGCGCGGGTGGGGGTGGTTGGGGGGGGTGTCAGGGGATGAAGAGAGTGGGGAGGGGAGGATTTTTTGGAGGGTTTTTTGGGGTTTTTAATGGTTTAAGGTTATCCGTCAAGCGCTTGTAGCGTGGAGGTGCGTCGGCTGCTCAGCCGCTGCAGATCGGCCAAAGGATCAGGCTTTGGTGGATTTGATGCTGTGGTGGGGGGCATTGTGTCTAGGGAGTGCGAAGAGAGGGGTGGGAAGGAGGTTGGTTGGGCTGTGTTGAGGGAAGGGGGCCTCCGGGGGGTCTGTCTCGCCAACTCTCAGATCTAAGGCTATCCACCTAGCCCGTGTTTTAGCTTGAACTATGGGTCCCTTTCTCTGCCTCCTTCTGCATGCGGAACTCCCTAATCAAGGGCTCAGCAGGAGGCTGGGTGGGCGGTGTTCATGGGGAGCGTTGACAGAGAGTTCCTGTGTGGCAGAAGGGGGGTGTGGACTAGAAGGCTTTCCGGGGGTCCCGTCAACGTCTAGTTCTAAGGTTAATTCCACCCAGCCTCTGTTTTAGCTTGGAGGTAGGGCCCCTGTTCGCTGCTTCTGCTGCATGCAGGAACTCCCTATCAAAGGGCTCAAGCAGAGGCTGGGTGGGCATGTGTCATTGGGATGGCTTTGACAGAGAGTTCCTGCTGGGAAGGGAGGGATTGGACGAGAAGGCTTGTCCTGGGGTCCCGTCCAACTTTCAGATGTCTGAAGGTTATCCACCCAGCCTCTTGGTTTTAGGCTTGGAGTAGCGGCCCCTTTCTGCTGCTTCCTTCTGCCATGGGAACTCCTAATCAAAGGGCTGAAGCAGAGGCTGGGGGGGCAGTGTGCAGTGGGGGATGCTTTTGACAGGAGTTCCTGCGTGGCAGAGAGGGGGGATTGGGACTAGAGGCTCTTCTGGGGTCCCGTCCAACTTCGATTCTAAGGTCTATCCACCAGCCTCTGGTTTTTGTGGAGGTAGCGGCCCCTTGTCTGCTTCCTTCTGCCTGCAGGAACTGCCCTAATCAAAGGGCTCAAGCAGAGGCTGGGTGGGCATGTGTCATTGGGGATGCTTGGACAAGAGTTCCTGCGTGGCGAAGGGATGTGATGTGGACTAGAAGGGCTCTCCTGGGTCCCGTTCAACTCAGATTCTAAGGTCTATCACCAGCCTCTGTTTTAGCTTGGAGGTATCGGCCCGCTTCTCTGTCGTTCTTTTCGGCATGCGAACTCCTAATCAAAGGGCTCAAGAGGCTGGGGGGGCTTTGGTGGCATTGGGGATGTTTGACGAGAGGTTTTCGGTGTGGGCAGAGGGAGGGAGTTGGACTAGAAGGCCTTCCGGGTGGCCCTTCCAACTCTCAGATTCTAAGGTCTATCCACCTAGCTCTGTTTGAGCGTGGGAGGTAGGGTCGCCTTTGCTCTGCCCTTCTTGGCCATGCAGGAAGCCCAATCAAAGGGCTCAAGCAGAGGCTGGGTGGGCTGTGTCATTGGGGATGCTTTGACAGAGAGTTCCTGGCGTGGCAGAAGGGGGGTTGGACTAGAAGGCCGCCGGGGTCCTGTCCAACTCGAGATTCTAAGGTCGATCCACCCAGCCCTTTTTAGGCTTGGGATGGTGCGCCCCTTCTCTGCTCCTTCTGCCATGCAGGAACTCCTAATGCAAAGGGCGCAAGCAGAGGCTGGGTGGCAGGTGGTCATGGGGATGCGGTTGACAGAGAGTTGCGCTGGTGGCAGAAGGGATGGGTTGGACTGAGAAGGCCTTCCTGGGGTCCCTCCAATCTCGAGATTCGAAGGTTTATCCGCCCAGCCTCTGTTTTTAGCTGTGGAGGTAGGGCCCCTTTTCGTCTGCTTCCGTCTGCATGCAGGGAACTCCCTAATCAAAGGGCTCAAGCAGAGGCTGGTGGGCATGTGTCATTGGGGGCGTTGACAGAGAGTCCTGCGTGGGCAGAAGGGGGGGTTGGACTAGAAGCTCTTCCTGGGGTCCCTTCCACCGTTAGATTCTGAAGGTCTATCCACCCACTCTGTTGTATGCTTGGAGGTAGGGCCCCTTGCTCTGCTTCCTTCTGCCATGCAGGAACTCGAATCAAAGGCTCAAGCAGATGCTGGGTGGGCATGTGCATTGGGGGGCTTTGACCAAGAGGTTTCCTGCCCTTGGCAGAAGGGGAGGGATTGGACTAGAAGGTCTTCCTGGGTCCCATTCCAACTTTCAGATTCTAAGGTCCGATTCAACCAGCCTCTGGTTGTAGCTTGGAAGGTAGCGGCCCACGTCTCTGCTTCTTTCTGCCATCAGGAACCCCTAATCAAGGGCTCAAGCAAGAGGCTGGGTTGGGGCATGTGTCAAGTGGGGATGCGTTGACAAGATTCCTGCGTGGCAAATGAGGGATTGGAACTAGAAGGCGCTTCCGGGGGGGTCCCTTCCAACTCTCAATTCTAAGGTTATCCACCAGCCTCTGTTTTGACTTGGGAGGTAGCGGCCCCTTCTCTGCTTCCTTCTGCCATGCAGGACTCCAGATCAAAGGCCTCAGCAGAGGCTGGGTGTCAGGTGTCATTGGGGAATGCTTTGACAGAGAGTTCCTGCGTGCAGAAGGAGGGTGGGACTAGAAGGCTCGTCCTGGTGGTCCCTTCCAACTCTCAGATTCTAAGGTCCTACCACCCAGCCTCGTGGTTTTGCTTGGAGGAGTCGCCCCTTATCTCTGCTTCCTTCTGCCATGCAGAACTCCCTAATCAAGGGCTCAAGCAGAGGCGGTGGGCAGTGGTCCATTGGGGATGCTTTGACAGAGAGTTCCCTGTGTGCAGAAGGGAGGGATTGACTAGAAGCCTCTTCCTGGGGGGCCCTTCCACTCTCAAGATTCTAAGTCTATCCACCTAGCCTCTGTTTTAGCGTGGAACTAGGGTCCCCTTTCTTCTCCTCCTTCGGCCATGCAGGAACTCCCTAAGCAAAGGGCTCAGCAGAGGCTGGGTGGGGCATGTGTCATTGGGGATGCTTTGACAGAGAAGTTACCTGCGTGGCAAGAAGGGGGGGTTTGGACTAGAAGGATCTTCCTGGGTCCTTCCAACTCTTAGATTCTAAGGTCTATCCACCCAGCCTCTTTTTTAGCTTGGAACTAGGGTCCCCTTCTCTGCCTCCTTCTGCCATGGAAGGCACTCCCTAATCAAAGGGAGTTTCCCTAACAAGGGGGGGAAAAAGTCTCGACCTAACAAATGGGGGGGGATAAGCCTTTCTTCCTCTCTTTCCAAACGGATCGGCCTTCTCCTCCTACCCTAAAAGGGAATCTTTGGAAGAGGGCTCCCTCCCTTTTTTTGCCAGAACCCCCCCATCATCTGAGGGCTCTGTCAAGGGATTTCCCTGGCGTCGTGGTGTGGACATGAACAAACCTATCCCATAGTTTCCTCTTGAAAGACTTCGTTCCTAATAATAAATTTTCGCTTTGCCACAAGCTTTTCCCCCCTTCATCTCTAGGCTCGTCAAGGGAGATCTTGGGCCTGACTGTCTTGGTGGAGACATTAATAAAACCGTATCCCATAGTTACTCTGGAAAGGCTTGGGGGTTTTCCTACTAAATCGGAGGGTAAGAATTTTGATATAAGGCTTACAGCGCCCTGGAAAAACCATCCCAGAGTTCCTGCTTGAGAGAGCGTGGTTTCCTATTAAATTTCCGCATTGCCATCAGCCTCCTTCATGATCGCTGTGGGCGATCTGAAAGGGGATGTCGTCCCTGGCTGTCTGAGGAGACATGAAGCGGGGATGCGGCCCTGGAAACCTATCCCATGTTCCTCTGAGAGAGCTTTGGTTTCCTACGAAATGTCTGAGGAAAATGTAATAATAAGGCAGAACAGCGCTTATGGACGTTATCGTTTTAAGCGCCTTGATTGTTTCATTAAAAAAAAACGCCAGAAAATAAATCGAATCAGAAAGGTCACAGAGATGGAAACAGTCCACAGATACGATCGATTCCGAATAATGCGGGTTAACCGGTACTTCAGTCTGACGTAGTAATTGAATTGACAACTCCAAATAGTATGAGAGAAGAATCGCTTTATTTAAACACCGATTTCATGCAAAGTGGGAAGAACGCTTACTGAACGCTTGCAGGTAAAATCCGAATTAAACAAGCAATTGGGACGATGAAAAAAGCGAGTCTGAAAGCGGGATACACGGTGTTATTTTAATTCGATTTTATGAAAGCGTGTATTTTAATTCGGATCAAATCCCTAAGTGGAACAAGCTCTTAGTAGTCAAGACTACGGCTGATTTACTGATCTTGTTGAAACACTAGAGTTTTGGGAGCCAGTCATGGGGGCATTACTCCCCCACCCCATGAATGGGTCACAGAGGCATCAACAGCAGTCCCATTTATTTGCAATCTTAACTCAGTCCTTTGGGTCTACCTTTCGTAGTGCACCCCACACTCCTTCCCCACCCTCTGCTCAAGTGAGGCAGCAGTAAAAAATAATATGACATCAATAATAAACATTTGGAATCTGGAGGAACCATCATGTCCAAGTAGAGTGCGATTATTTTTGACTTTGCAAATTCGTTATGTCCAGACTTCCCCATTCCGATGTTTTCCATAGGAAACCAGGAGTTGTTTCCCTTGCCTTCTTCCGCCCCCATCAGATTTCTAATAAAAAAAAAGGAGAGAAAGAAATGTAAGGTTCTGTTCCCTTAATCCGGCACGGGGCATGAAGGAAAAGGAGACGGGATGGGGGCAACACCAGTTAGTGGAAGTGGAATGGTAATTTTTGACAGGGTAAATAGTTAGGCTATGACTGATAATGTATGTGGTGTACTTCCCTTTTTGTAGTGAAGGGAATTTGGCATGGGAATGATGTGGTCGATCAATACCAATTTGATCAGTTTATTTGAAATAGATGGTGGTGCTAATGGGGTAAATCCAGGGGAGAATACTGTGAGTGGTTATGATGGTCCTTGCTAGGCTAGAAACCTGTCAGTTTATGTCTCAAAGATCCAAAGAACCCTTTCAAGGGTGGTTATGAACACTAAAAGTTTTTCTTTGGCCTGTCGGGCACGGGCGGAAAGTAAACTGCTCGGCACGTCGGGATTAGAAAGGGGCAATCCTTTGCCGGACGCCCTACCCCAAGTACGTGCCTGAGCGGTACGAATGTGGCACCCATTCTTACATGGCAAACCGCCATTTTTGACATAGCAATCTGAGTGTCCGCCGTCAACATCGCAGAAATGAACGCCGCGAGTGCGCAAGTGCCCTAATTGGGGACTTCGTTCAGCTGCCGGGAACCTCACAGTTGGAGGGGGAGGCTTTCCAACAGGGGAAACGGGAGCGCCGGCAATCACCCTTTGTGGCTGTCTGTAAAGCGCCTTTGTTGTTTCTGTTTTTTAATGAACTTGTCAGCTGTGGTTTAACTGGCCTTCAGTGCTAAAGTATAGATTGTATGAAATGTTCAGATGTTAACATATTGTAAATGATTATTCACTTTGCAGAAGCCCGGAACTGGCTGAAGCGGGGACTCAAAACAGCAGGCGATAAGGTCCAAGCACAGGGGTGTCCAGAGAGCTAGTACAAGGTTGTAAATATACTGTGTTAGCTTTGCAAGGGGAAAGATGGCCAGATGCACAGGAACTTGTAGGGAAAAGGCCTGGACAAGGTGGCCGCATGTCAAGTGGTATATAAGCCAGATGTCTGTTTGTACAGTTTTTGTGCTGTTGAAGTTGGTGATGGCGTGGTATTGTGTGTCGCGTGTGCTTTCAACAAATAAAACAAAGTTGCCTTTCGGAGAGAAGCCAGGATTTGTGTGCCTGTTTATCTGCAGTTTGTTTCCTGGCATGTTCCAACGAGCGTTGCCAGTTGGAATTATCTTTAACACAAGGCTTCCAAGTTTACCGGCACGCTCCGTTTGCATCAACAAGGTTATTGTCCCAGTCGGTGACTGGAGAAATTCAACTGGTTATAGTGAGTGCACTGTTTTTGTTGCCGGTTCATTTGTCCCGTCCGGAAGGCAAACAGAGATAAGAAACGGGGTGAGTTGGAAAAACTGCCAGGAACTTTGCTGTTCTAATATAGCAGGGAATTTTCCCAAATTAAGTAAACACAAACACAGTTCCTGGCTGAGTACTGCGAGACTCCCCTGTCTAGGAGGACGTTGACATGTAGTCCAGCATGGAGGTTCAGAGGACACTATTGAGAATGACAGGGAATTGAGAGCTACTATTTTGGTTGACCCTTGAACTGGAGCCAGATTAAATCAGGTTGGAATAAGAGGGACTGCAAAGGCTGTGGTGGGATCTCTCAAGCAAGTGCATCAGAGGCAGCAACAAGCAGTATCCAGAATGAGCTGGTGTCCAGAAGGCTTACGCTTGCAAGATGCAGCAGGGCAGGATCCAGAAAGGCAGTGGAAATAATGCACGATCTATTTGCCCAAGTGGAAATGCAGGTGGTCACTTGTCACCGAACGCAAAAAATCGTACATTTTGTTTGCAGCCCCGACTGAGGACTACGAGAAACAATCCGGCTGGTTTTCAGGGTGTCTGAACACCAGATAGGTGATTTGGTGTCCAGTGCGTGTCTTGGAAGAACGTCAGCGATGCCGGTTTCAAGGGCAGGGCTCCAGAGAACAGCATCAGGTTAGCCAAATCCACGAACCACCAGAGGCTCGAGGAACTACACCGGATATGGCAGCCGCATCCAGAAAAAACGATGTTTTCACTGTGACAAGCCTGGCATGTGAAGAAGAACTGCTGGAAGGAGAAATCAGCCAAGGAATCCTGGGACCGAGAAGGGAAGCTGCAGTTTGGCAAAACACAAGACTCTGAGCCCATCAGGCTGCCTCGACCAGTCAAGTCTGGATTTTGTACTTTGGGTTTGCATCAACATTCAGTGCCTCTAAATAAACTTGGGGATACCATGAAAATGCCAGTATGATTTGTCCTTTTAATTATTCTGCAACAGTCAAGGAGAAAATGAAGTCAATTCCCTGTTGCAAAAAATGTAACTATTTGGAGGTACTATAATGCCTTGAAATGTTAGTTTTCCCTATGTCTACAGTATTTAAAGTAACAGTTGTGTTTAATACACTCTTGCCAACATATTGTACAATAAAGAAGGTATCTCAAATCATGATTTTCAAGATTCATTAACCAGAGAACATGTAGTATCGCCTTTGTGTAAGAAAAACTTCGATATGGTTGAGGTTAAATATTACTGTTTAGGTTTGTTGTTTTGTTCCTTTTCACCTTCACAGCTTACATGTTGTTCCAGAATTTTTAAGCTAATGTGGAAAAATTAGCTGGCAGATATTTTCGGACTTAACTCTAGAATCATGGAATACATAAATAATGGAGTTGGAAGAGACCAAAGGTCCCATCCAGTCCCAACCCTCGGTCATGCAGAAACTCTCATCAAAGCATCTCATCAGTCCTCAGTCAGTAGGGCTAGTTTTTCAGAGTGATGGGAACGGCAGGTCAGCAAGATGGAAGCACATAGATTCTCGAACCCTGCTTACAAGTGTTCTCTATTCTTCTTCTTTTTAGTGAATTGTGACCGCAATATGCTTTGGGGACGGTAATTACATAATTTGCAGCAAAGCCCCAATGACCCCACCTTGGATTTTCCACATGATGGACCAACATTCCGTTTGTTAAAATTTCAGTATATTTTAGCATTGTATATTGAGGGTAGTTAAGCACTTCACATACATGATGTCCAACTCATAATGCCTCCACATTCAAAATTTCTGTAATTTCTTGTTCTAAAGCTTTCTTTTTTCCGTTTCCTCGTTACATAGTCCCGTTTGCATCCAAAATAATCGGCAGCCTTTCAAAGAAGTTTTGAATTGGAGGGGATTATTGGTTTCGAATGAAGTAACTTGTGCATCATCCTGGTTTTTGTAAATTTTTGTGTTCATCCATCTGCAATCACAGTGTTGCTAGATAATCAGGGTAATGCGAGGCCCCATTAGACATCTCCATAGATGAGAAGGCCTGTCAAGGTTTGATCTCCCCAAAGCCCTAAATAAACCGGTTAAGGAATGGGTCATCGCCAGGTGTAATCGGTTTAGTAAAAAATCTTGTGACCTGATGCTGTTTTTAACTCTTCCCCCACACCAACTTCATCCCTACGTTTTTTCATTAAACATAAATACATTTGGTGCTGCTCAGTGTTAAATAAGGTCGAGTTTCTAAGTGCAAATAGTGTTCCTGACTGCTAATTTGTTTTTTCTGCCCTTGAAATATCTCCTTCTGTAGACCTTTTTAAGAGAAATCAATTAGCAGATCCATCTCTAAATGAAAATGTTATGGTCAATGGAAATCGAGCGGGTTTCTCTCGTTTTTGTGATTATCACAAACACAATCTCAGTCTGACTTTTGCATCTTGAAAATTGAATGGTATAGATTCTAGTAATTTTGTTTTGAGGTTCAAATGAATTTGACTGATATATAAAGCTAGAGCGTTTTTAGTGTTGTATACATGATTAAGCACCGATTGTAAAACAATCACAAGAACAGCCCCTGCTAGCTTTCATTCCCCCTTTCTTTATTTTTTTCCCCTCTGTTGTTTTTAAAAAATATGAATGAGACAAGATTGTTGTAGAGCTATTTTTATTGTTTCAACTTACTTATTGGGGAAGCAATTTAAAACTTGTCCCCATTTAAGAAGGCAATAGAAGACAAGCCAAAATACAGTTTGTAAGAACGCAGTAAGCTGAAGATGCCTGACAGCATCTTGTGTTCATTTCCTCCTCAGAAGGCAGAGGAAGCAACCAGAACATAAAAATGATGTCTGGACGCAGGGAAGGTAACTGTGTATGGGGGGGGCAGTGTCTATGATTTCATACATCCCTGAACCCCTGATGGGGATACATGCCACATCAGTGAAACCAGAAGTGATGTGGGACATTTTCAGACTTGGGAAGAGAGGAAATTTAAAGTGTAGGTTGGGTCTGCCAGGGGAGGAAGAAATAACTCCTTTTGGTCTTTGGGTCAGGTTTGGGGTAAAAAATATTTGGAATTAAAAAAAAAACTTGAGAGAGGCTTAAAGGATCGATTGTCTAAACGTTCATGGCGAAGCTAGATTTTGGTGTCTGTGGGGTCGATCACAATGTATCGCTTCCCTTAATCTTGTCTCAGTTTCTCCTTCCTGTTCAGCAAAATCATCGATTTGCCAAGAGTGTAAATATACTTCATCTACACATTATACAGTAATTTACTATGTGTCCAACTGAAATTAATTCTTAAACTATGTTAAAATAGATGGTAAAACTTTGGTACCTAATTGAATTGTTTTTCGTCGTTGGAGTAACTGGAATGAACTTCTTGCTGACCACAATCTTGAAATCACATGATTCATTAGGTTTCGTCTAGCGGACACTATTAATTGGATAAGCTCAAAGACGCTAGTAATTGTTAAATGGTTATATATATATATTTTCATTATGGAAAAGATAGAATGTAAAGATCGATATGTATGTATCACTCTTTAAAAAGCAAAGCAACCACCTTACTGACAAAAAGGGCAAGATTAAGCAATATTGTTATTACTTTGGCATAAGGCAGGTCAATTAAGTCCCTGTAACCCCGCTTTGGGTCCACTGGGTGAGCGGGAAAACATAAATTATTGTTATTATTATTAGTATTATTAGGATGAAAAACTTGGGTCACAGTGAAAATAATGATGTATTTTGAAGCAATTCAGTAAATATTATGTCTATTCCTTCTCATTTTCAACAGCAAAACAAACTGAAAGTTCCCAGGATTTTGGAATGGGTGGTGGGGAAGTCCATCAAATATTGCTTTTAATAAAGAATATAAGCACACTCAGCTGTACATAATGCTGAGGAGATAATATATCTCAGGACCAAGAGTATAATTCTGCGAAGGTCTCTTATAGACAACTTCCAGCATTCAGTATTTCATCCTTATTTAAAGACACGTCCAAAATTTTAATGTGTATTGGTGGGGGGGGTTCATGTGGGGTGTAGTGGTTTTGACATTTGGTTATGACTGGAGAACCAGAGTTTGAATCGCTGCTCAGCCATGTAAACCCATGGGTACATGGGCACATTACCTCCTCAGCCTCAAGATGGCAATGTCAACTCCCCTCTGAAGAAACTTGCCAAGAAAACCCCATAAGTCACTGTAGGGTCCGCCATAAGCTGGAAACGACTTGAAAGTACATAACAACGCAATTGTGCTGTGACTTAAGAACTCAGTTACGTGAAAGGAAAGTTAAAAACTCATAGATGGATGCTTTTTCCCCCTGCTTCATGGAGCTCCCGCACAAACAAACCCTTCATGCAATTTCCTTGTTTAAGAGTTTGTTTTTTTTTCTCTTCTACTTTTAGAACGTGGAAAGATGATCAAGAGATGCCGTAAATATATACACCAGGGATTTTCTGGCTGCTCTGTCCCCGATGCAGTTCAACCAGATTGCCCCCTAAGCAGCTTTGGAGATCAACAAATATCCCTCTCATATCCACACAGAAGGAGAACTTGTGGAACCAACTGTGGAGCAAATCCACAAACAGTCACCCAATGTCTTCAGCAACAGACCTTGGCAATTCCAGAGTCAGGTATATTGGCCTTAATTTCCTAGGCAACAGCATTGTGTCGTGTTATTTTATCTTATAATATAAATAGGAATTCTGGAAACTAAGGTTTGGTACAGAAATTATGGGTTTCAATAGAACTCGAAAGACATAAGGTAAGACTGACAATTTTTGTTAGGTGTGTATTGTTTCTGATGGCTATATATGTTTGAACATTTATCATTTTCGTTCTCCTAAAAGTTCTTATAGCTACATTTCCCATCAGGCACTAAATGTTAGATTCTAAGCAATCATAGGTTATAATCTGCTTAATCTCTTGTGTGTATTTTTTCATTGTTTTAATTTTTTTTAATATATGATTTGTAAGAAGACGGGCAAGTCTGATAGGACACCAACCACAGCTCACAAAAAGCTGGGAAAGGGTGTGGGGGGGGGGAACTACTGGGAGAAAGGATACAAACCAGAGGCTTTCTGTGACAGAAAGGCTGATAGGAAATTATTGCACAGAGTTAATGGAAAAGGTTCATATAAATAGGGAAAACTTTAATAGATTGTAAAAGGAAGTATGCTCAGTAAATATAAATTTATACTTTGATACATAAGACAGGAAACCCTTCTGTTACCTAGGTCTTCAAAAAATCATAATGAAAGGATGTGTTGTTGCCCTTTGTACATCTTTGGCTGAAAACACATGGGCCAAAATAAACACAGATTCCACCCACGTTCGAGGGCCGTAGCATGAGATTGGCGCATGTCCTGAATGCAGCAGGAACACTGTGCCGTGCCACACAAGCCAGACAGGCCCTGGTTAATATTGGTGCCGGTGAAGTTGGCTGCAAACCCGCATTTTAAACTATAAATCCCCTCATCTCCCCCCCCGCCCCCCAATTTGCTGCAAGGAAATGTTTCATTTATAGCAGCCAAGCAGTGTGTAAAGCCTTTTCCATCTCTTCTGTTGGAGAACGCTGCTGAACTGGCTCCAGGACGGGTCACACCTCCATGTAATAATAGGCTATATTAATCGGCGTTGCCCTAGGGTCTGGGAGTGGAAGTGAGCAGCCACAAATTGAATTCAATGGGGAAATTATTTAGCTCAGTAATGAGCATTGAGAAGGCCAGATAACTCCTGCTGGCACAAAGCCTATTTTAACAGTGTTTCTAAAAAATTAGAACTCCTGAGTAGAAATACAATTCCAGTTTTGTTAAAATTAAACGAGAGCTGACAACATGTTACACAAAGCACTTACACACCAACACATACCCAACAACACACACACACAGTAAGATATAGAAGGCTACCACTTGTGGGATACGAAATTAAAGGAGGCATGGCAATGCTTAACGAGTTCCAGAAGCCAGGGGCTCCAGTCTTAGTGAAAGCTAGTTGTTGAATTTGGGACCATCTGCCTTCAGAGAATAAGAGAGCTAGAAAATACCACAAGGGCATGACAGTCCCAAAGCCCCTGATATGCAGGAATCAATATAGAGACCCCGACAGATGGCCATCCAAGCCTTGTGGTTAAAGATCTCCAAGAAGGAGACTCCACCACATCAAGGAGTGGTGTTCCACTGTTTGAACAACGCTTTGACTGTCAGTTCCTCTAATGAGGAAGAGGATCCATCATTGAGCCCCTTTTTGGTCAAACCAGTCCACCAGTTATAAATCCCACCTAACATTTTCAGTGTCTAATACCAAATTTTACTAGCTTTTTTGCAAGAATATCATGGGACCGCGTAAAAGGCATTAGTGAAATCAAGATGTGCTATATCTACAGCATTCCCTTCGTCTACCAAGCTGGTAGTTTATCAAAAGAAAACAGATAGTCTGACCATGACGGTATTTTTCTGGAACACAGTTGGGGATTTTTTGTTATTACATCATTGCCGTCGAAATGTTGGCAAGTCTCTGGTCCTGCTCTAACTCTCTGTCTGCTCTAGAATTAATTCCTGTTTATTAATGTCAGACTAACGGGCAAATAATTGTTAGGATCCGTCTTATTTTTTTCCTTTTTGAAGATGGATACATGTTTGCTCCCTCAGCCCTGCCTGGGAGCTAACTCCTTTCGTGGAGGAGTTCTCCTAAAGTGTTGTCTAGGTCTGAGATTTTACCCTTGGTAATATTGGATTAGGTCTCTTCTGGAGAGACTTAAGTGTTTAGGATTAGACAAGGTAATTGCCGGTGTACTTCTGCTTTACTTATTCTGTGCTGATTTCCCTTATTTGGTCCTCTGCTCCATTTCC
Source organism: Sceloporus undulatus (assembly GCF_019175285.1). NCBI lineage: Eukaryota > Metazoa > Chordata > Lepidosauria > Squamata > Phrynosomatidae > Sceloporus > Sceloporus undulatus. Next base: position 69,502,803 of record NC_056527.1, on the reverse strand, counting down.
GTAGGTAAAGAGCCCTGGTTTATGAGAAGGAAGCAAGAAGGTGTTTGAGTAATTCTGCTTTGTCTCTGTCTGTTGAGCATTTTGCCATCTGTCTCGACGCATGTGGCCCTACCGTTTGTTCCTTCGTGATTCTTGTTGCTGCAGGACATAGTCCAAAAACCTTTGTGATTGGTTTTAAGCGCTATCGTAGCAAGCCTGGAGTTCATATCTGTGCGTTAGCTTTTTCTGACTTTACGCCCTGACATATGCTAGCTAGTTGGTTGGAAGTTCCTTTTGGTGAGTTTCCCCCTTTTTCATTGTCTGTATGCATGTCCATTTAAAACATAGCTCAGTGGTGCAGTGTTCCTTAGTGTTGTGAGACAACATCCCGATTGTTTTCTTTCATTGGGCTGTTTTGAATTGTGCCTTCAAGTATCTCCGTTTGAGAAACTCCAGCCTGTTCCTGAACTCCCTTCTTTGTTTTCTGGACCATGGGATGCACCATATTTCTGAGTTTACTGATTCAGTGTTCCGTAAGTCAAGAATGGCATGGTGTATGATACGCTGGTTCTCCTATTGTCAACGTGTAGAACACTCCAGGATACTGATGGGGGCACTGCCACATTAGGAGATGCCCACCCTTGCAAACACGCTTAACCAGGTCATCACTGTTGGGTGGGATGAGATTCGAAAGTTGCTGGATCCCTTTGTTGCCGTGCGGTCCACCGTTTGACAATTGAATTTGTCTTCCGGAGTAAAGGAATTTGCTAGACCTTGAGATGTTTGGCTGAGTGTGAGTGCCAATAGGCAAGCACGCTGAAGATGGCAGCAACATTGCTGAGGAAACATCAGGAGGAACTCTCTAGAACATGGCACACATAGCCCGAAAAACCACAAAAACTAACAAAAAATATCAGAATAATTGAAGATCAACCATCCTACTATATCTGTTCTTCTGAGTTGTGTGGCCATCTGTTTCTAGAAAGGGTATGATCCAATTCCTCAGTCAGACTTCAAGCCTGTATAGACTCCCCAATAACATCCCTGCTGTTTCCCTTAATTTTCATCCAGATGCTCCGTCACCTGGCTTACAGATTTGAGGTGAACATGTCGGGCGTAATAGCGTTCCTCCTCCTGTATTTCCTGTTTGGCCTATTTCAGCTTGAAAATGTTATTCCCCTCTATTGTCTGACATTCCAGTCATGGGACTCATGCCACTAAGGAGTCATTCCACTATGGGTTTAAACCCCATGGTCCCTACGGGGAATCGGTTTTAGTACCAATTCAGCAAGGGGGGCCCATGGTTTTCCCCCATTTTAACCTGTTCAAAAAACACGGGTTTTTTCCGTTCCTTTTGGGCTGAGATCAATATATTTTTAGAATAATTGCTTCAGTCCAATGGGAACCGGCGATATCAAATCTGCACCTGGCCTCTCCACCCCCTCTTGCCTCTCAGCACACCACTCTGCTTGCTATGCTGCGGACCGTCTGTCCGCTGTCTCCTACCTCCAGCCGCACGAGAATACTGCCCCCACTCCGCCGCCCTCCTCCTCCTCCTCAGGCAGCGAAGAGGGCTCCGGCCAGGGCCAATGCCGCCCCGCCGCCAGCACCAAGGCCCATGGGCCCGTTCCACCACACACTGCCAAGCCGATGCCGCAACAGGGATGATGGAGGGCAGTACCAGCACTCGCAATGCCTCTTGGATAACCCCACAGGGCAAGTTCCCAGGAGGAGTAAAAGTCATGATGAAGCATGGACGCCTCCCCGGGCCCCTTGGAACGGGTCTGCCTGAAGGGACCCAGGTCCTGATCTGAATTTATGAATTGGCACAAATAGTTGAATGAAAAGCCTTGCTGATCCATTCAGCCAGTGGGCTCAGGAAGGAATTACATGTAAACATACAAAGTTTAAAGCCCTCCTGTTGCAATTTTGAACTATTGGCAAAAACATTTCTGCCAGCTGACATGAGGGTGGAACCATCCCTTCCCAAACAGTGCAGCCCATGGATTTCAAGAGATCCAAAATTGTTCAGCGGCAACAACTGTGTACAGCGCTATAATTCCTTTCCCTTCCTGACCATGCCCTTCAACTGGGAAAGATATGAGATGCAATCTGTGCATCCCAGCTCTGCCAGCTTTTCCTACCCAGAGACTCATAATCTCTTATGATATGGCTTAAGGCTGTGCCCCTTGCAGTATCATTGGTTCCGACATGACCAAAGGAGGGCTAAGGGTCGAGTAGGGCCGTTGACAAGTCTTTCAGCCTGTCTGCCACTCATGGATCTTTTGCCCCAGGGGGACAACACACCGCCCGATGACATCTTCGCAGACCCACAAACCCACTGAATTCTGTACCCCTCAGCAGAGTCGCCTCCGCAACCACCACACACACACCTCTCTGAGGCCGTAGCAGCTACTATCCCTGGGTGGTACTCCTGGGTCCCCCGCGACATGTCCCCTGAGGACTGTCCCTTCTGCCCCTTCATCGTCATCCCTGGACAAGGGAGAGAGGCTCAAGATAAATCCTGTATCTGCAGCTCCCAGAATGATCCCTGGTTTCCCTGACTTCTGTGTGTCACATTCCCTCCAACTGTCTAGCTGCTTGTATGTGAGAGACTCCTCCGGAGAAAACTCCTGGGATGTGTTTCAATCTAGAACGGCTGTTTTTGCTTCTGCAGTAAGACTTCTTGCTCGCTGTAATATGGCTGAAGTGTAAATACCCTGGCCCCCAGCACTGGACCTTCGATTACCAAGAGGGTAGCTCACGTGCAATTTGATGCAGGTGAAGTTACCTAAATTCCATAGGCAAGAAACAAACGCAGAAGTACAGAAAGAACAGACAGAATAACTGAGTGGCTTAGCTTGTGAATCTGACAGGTTTTTCTGCCTATTCCCAAACTAGACCAAATATGTGGCCCAAATTGTTGGTATATTACGGCCTGAACTATGTCTTTGAATTATTGGAGTTGGAGTTTTTCCAGAAATTCCAAAAAAACAATGGGATCCCAACTGGTTGACGGGTGTAAACTTCATAGTTACAAAATGGATATTTTTGGTTGAGGGTGGTGACCATTGAGTTAATCAACAGTGATACAAAGCACGAACAATCCCAGGGACGTTGGTGTTGTAACTTATGGAAGGCTTCCCGAGAGATTGGCTTATTTGCTTTATGCGACAGGCTGTCTGTGTCTTTGCCTTCAGAAGAATGCACATGCAAGGGGTTGAGAAGCAGCAAGTGCTCACAGCCTTAATTTAACATAGGCCCTTTCCACATGTTTCTCTCGTTTTTTAAGTCGACCACTCAGGAGAAGTTCACTGTAAAATCATCAGGACCCGTCCAGGTTCAGGCTTTTTTTTTGGCTTCCTGATGTAACTGCCTATACATATATGCAATAAAAATAAGGTCCATTCCTTTAATTAACCAGTCTACAAACAAGGAAGATTTTTGAAAACCCAGTTTCTTACTGTTTAACCCTGACAACAAGGGTAGCCTTCTTCTTTGCTAACATAGCGATAATGTTGTCTGTGTTTTTTCATTATCTCAGTGGTTTTTTTCTCCTCGTTATACTGGTATTTTCTTAATTGATAAGATTGAGCCATGTCAATGATTTTCTCAACCATTTCATGCATATTGGGATTTGATTAGTTTTCCATTTTCTTGCAAAAACCGAATCTTGCCACAAGTACTAAAAACATCAAGATTCTATTTCTTGGTCCTCTTTTTTATTATTACATTTGTCAGATTCAATTAAATCCAATTTCGGTCTCATAATTAGTTCCAAACCCTAAGTTTTTTTCCGAGGCCATTTATTACTCTTATACAATTGTTTATTTGTTTTAGTGTGGTGCTTTCCTACACTTCCACCTTACATATGGATGTTTCCTATGTGCTACTTTTATTTCTTTGCATAGTACCAAATGCATATTTATATATTCAGCCAATTTTCTGGGTTAATACCATTTAGTACTCACTTTTAAAAAGGAGCATATAAATAAAAAAATTAAGTTTGTTCAGCAGAAGAATTAGTCAGGCATACTATAAAACAAGTCCACACCATAAACGACAGATGGAACTCAGTGAAGCCAGTACTTGCCCAGTTACCAATGCTTGCCCTGGTCAAATTTAAAAACCTCCAGTGTGTGTGTGTGTGTGTGTGTTGTGTGTATTTGAGTCACTATACATTATGGATCTTCCCCTGCTTCCGTTTTTAACCCCAAAATGCAATCTAATGCCATCTCTGCATCCTCCCTCCTTGCTACCCCAGAATGCCTCATACACATACAATAATAATAATAATAATAATAATAATAATAATAATAATAATAATAATAAATTCCTCACCCTAAATGCCATCTCTGCATCCTTTGCTTTCCCTCAGCCACCCCAGAATTCCTTACACACAGTAGGAAAAGCATTCTGTATCAGTTTGCCAAATTGAAAGAGAAAAATTTGTAACATTCGCATTGTAGCATTCACATATAAAAAATAATTTAGAAAAAAAGCCTCTTGCAGTAAAAGCACACACACATTCTATTCCAGGAGCAAGGAAATGAAAGCGAAATGTAGCACAAGCAGACAAATTCTATCTATAAATGTATCACCCTGTAACACAAAACATTCACGTAGTTTGTCAAATATATAAAAAATAAAAAATAAAAAGAGAGAAAGCTGCTTGGTGTGAGACGGAGACTTGTTCTGTGCCCTCCCTCTGACCTACCCTGAACTTCACCCTTTCTCCGGCTCCTTCCTCTTGCTCTGTCAGTCACCCCAATTGCCTTTTGCACCCTTTCTCCAGCTCCTTCATCCTCCTCCTCCTCCTCCTCCTTCATGAAGTGGAGGAATATTCTGCCCTCTGCCCTCCCTCTGACCTAATTCCCTCCCCTGAACTTGACCTTTCGCCCTGCTCCTTCTTCCTCCTCCTTCATGATTCTTCCCTTCATGGCCCCCTTCTTTCCCCGGCTCCTTCCTCCTCCTCCTCCGCCCGATGAAGCGGAGGCATGTTCCACCTTCTGCCCTCCCTCTGACCTAAATCCCTCCCTGAAACTGCCCCGATCATGATCGGGGACAAGTTCATATTCGCCGGATCTGGTTTTTTTTCAAAAGATACAGCATTTACTTTGCTTTCAAAAGACCCGAGCCAAAGGGCATTTGCCCCTGAATGGGTGTGGAAGCCTCAGATTCGATTGTGAAAGGACTGGGGCCAATATGAACTTCCCGTGGTTAATTCGGTTTCTGATCCAGGGTAAAAGGTAGTCTGAATGGCCCCTGGGTTGGCACCACTTTAATTGCCATGGCTGAATGCTATGGAATTCTGGAAACTGTAGTTTGTTGTGGCACCAGAGCAGTTCCCAAAATTCCATAGCATTGAGCCATGGCAGTTGAAGTAGTGTCAAACTGGATCATTTCTGCAGTGCAGATATAGCCTCCAATAGAGAGAGATGAGAAATTTGACCTTCCTTTCCTTCCTGTTTGCTTCCTCTGTCAACTGCCTATCTCAAAGCATTATGGACATATTACATCATCATCTGGCTTAGCCAGGGTTACTTGAGTGACCACTTGAGTTGTAAAGAAAAGGAAGTAACCCAGTATGAACTTTCTCCATCATGTTTTTCTGCCCTATGCTATCTGCTCTCTTCCTTTCATGAAGAAGGATATGTTGTAGTAAGTCTGCCTGACTGCGAATTACTTTTTAAAGTAGTTTAGAAAGAATTGGGCTGTTCGTGCCCCAATAATGTATTTCTTTAATAAATATTCTTCCAGTTGAAGATTCTAAACTTATTTTCTTTCTCCGTTTCGTTCTTGCAAATCCAATCTCCTAAATTAGCCACTTTTTGTTGGAGAAAAGGCTCTAGTAGGCCATTTTTTCCCATCCACTAAGCTGATTTAGCTACCAGTGATAAAAAATTATATGGATACTCTTCTCAGAGTACAAATATCTGGTTTTGAAATGGGAAAGGCTTGGCTGTTTTGGTAAATGATATGTGCTTGGTACCCTTGTTGGTTCTGATGGACTCACAGACACATTAAATACCATTGATCACTGTTTTCTTTTGGCTAACTTAGCCAGTATTCAACTTCAGAGACATGATATTATGTCAGATCTGATCCCAAACTGTTATCTGTGTGGAACACCAACTTGAAAAAGATATGTGGGAATGAATTTGAGGCGAGATTAATCAACACACAGGTCCTGTTGCCTAACAGAGCAACTAAACCAAGTGGAAATATAATTTGTTTTGAAGATTTGGGTACATTCCTTGGGTCTGGAGTTGTTCGTAGATGGTCAGATGAACATATAAGTGAGTTGCTGTGTTTTGTACATATCCTACAACATGAAATATGCTTTTTGATCACTAATACAAATATGTCTACACTCTTATGGATACACAGCATACATAACTGATCTATATACAGTGGTACCTCGGGATACGAAATACCCAGGTTACGAAATTTTCGGGATACGAAAAAATCCCATAGGGAATTATTGTTCCGGGTTACGAATGTTTTTTCAGGTTACGAAAAAACTTTTGGTGCTTTTCGGCGCTATTTTACACGGAATCGCGGCTTTTCCCCATTAGCGCCTATGGCAATTCGGCTTACGAAGGCTTTTCGGGTTACGAAAGCGGCCGCGGAACAAATTAATTTCGTAACCCGAGGCACCACTGTATTCCCTTTTGTGGTGTTGTACTTCCAGTCACTTTTAGAAAAAGAAGTTAATCTAATCACAAATTGGATGATGAGCATTTAATCAACTAAAATCTACTACAGTACTTACTTATTTAAAACAGTTGTACACAAACAAACAAAGGATTAAAATAAATTCTTACCTATTACTTTCCCTAGAAACAGTGACTTCAGTGAGCTGAACTGAAGGCTTGATGGTCCTGGAAGGGTATAGGTAACTGGGGGATAGTGGTCCAGCTGAAGAAAGATTAAAAGACAGAAGCCAGGTTTTTAGAAGATTGCAAACTTGGCATGGTACTGAACCAGGACTTGTTTGAGAAGATTATGCAACCATACAGAGATTTCTGCCACTCCAATGTTCATGTTACATTCTGCTCAAGTTCAGCATTCAATTATGATCAGGGCATTTATGGGCCAGATGCTTATAAAGGTGACCCAGTCCAAACAGGCAAGACAGATGGATAAATCAACTCCACCCTAGTTTTTAAAAATTTGACCTATTCAAAGTCTTATTGAGGAGGGAGCTAACTTGTTTTCTGCTGCACCAGAGACTAGGACCTGGAGCAGTGGATGCAAGTGACAAGAAAAGAGATTCCACCTCAACATTAGGAGGAACTTCTTGACAGTAAGGGGCTGTTTGACAGTGGAACACACTTCCTCAAAGAGTGGTGGAGTCTCCTTCTTTGGAGGTCTTTAAGCAAAGGCTGGATGGCCATCTGTCGGGGATGCTTTGATTTAGATTTCCTGCATGGCAGGGGGTTGGACTGGATGGCCCTTGAGGTCTCTTCCAACTCTATGATTCTATAATTCTATGATTTTCTTCCATCTCTAGAAAACAAAGACCATGTCTCTTAGAAAGGGCATATGGACTTTGGACAAAATTAGCAACACTCCATTTCACACATACATGTAATAAACTATTTTGCAGTTCTGTCAGCATCATAACAAAACATGTGATACCAGTTTTTAAAATAAATCAGCAGAACATATTTGTTTAAACCATCCTGTGTGTTACGCTAGCATAATGGATACATATTGCCAATAATACTGGGAGGAATAGGACCAGCTGGGTCATTTTCAATTAGAATAAGACAAAGGTAAATCAGAGTTTGAAGTATTATATTGATATAAACTAGTAGGGTTATTGCTATTGGTTTACCATGGTATACTGTGGTTGATGGCTCTTTACATGAGCTCTAGTAGATTACAGTGGTGGTGCTAAGACAGCTTAGTGTATGTCACTGTTTTCACCAACAGTATGCAGGATACTTTTTGGTGAGAGAATTCTCATCCCATGCATAACAGAACTAATAATTAATATTGCATTTATGGTAAATAATTAGTAAATGTATCATGGATTTCTTGTTGTTGTTTTGTGATTTCAAGCAGTTTCTAGTTTAAGGTAATGGCAAACTTGTCATAGTTTTTTCTTGACAAGATTTGTTCAGAGGGGGTTTGCAGTTGCCTTCCTCTGAGGTTGAGAGTGTGGGACAAGATCACCCAGTGGCCTTCAATGGCTGAGTGAGAATCTGAACGTTAGTCTCTTGCGTCTCTTGAGCCCTACCCCAGCCACTATACCATACTGGTACCCATGTCATGGATACTCATAGATATGACCAACAGGTAAGAGGGAAATAATACTGGGTGAATCCACTTGCAAATAAATACTTCACTTTTTAGCAAATACTTCCTTTTAAAAAAAGCATATTGCACTGTTTCACATTAACAATCAACCTATAACATTGGTTATAGGAAATGTTCTTATTCTTCCTGCAACATATTATTTCTACAGCAACACATGCTAATTCAACTATTTTGGCTCTTGTAAAGTAGGAGCGGTTAGCAACATGAATTATCTTGGGTGATGACTTTGTGGATATGTCATGTTCTTCATTGCCAACCCCTTCTTTGTCAAATAATTATGATATCCAAGCTGTATGATCTTTTGCTAGCCTGATGTAATCTTTCTTGCATCCTTCCATAGGTTGCTAAAATAAGTACCCAGCTTGTTGGGGGCAATTAGCTTACACATTGTAAACTGCTTAGGGAGTTCTTTGTGGGTTTTTTCAGGCTATGTGGCCATGTTCTAGAAGATTTTCTTCCTGATGTTTCACCAGCATCTGTGACTGGCATCTTCAGAGAAAGATGGTGAAAGGTCTTGAAGCCATGCCCTATGAGGAGAAGCTAGGGAGCTGGGAATGTTTAACCTAATAAAAAGAAGGTTAAAAGGCAACACACTAGCCCTGTTTAAATATCTGAAGGGATGTCATATCGAAGAGGCAAGAGGCTTCTTTTCCACAGCTCCAGAGAGTAGGACAAGGAACAATGGAGTCAAACTACAAGAAAAGAGATTCTACTTAAATCTCAGGAGGAATTTCCTGATGGTCAGAGCTGTTTGATAGTGGAATATGCTGCCTCTGAATGTGGTGAGTCTTCTGCTTTGGAGGTCTTTAAACAGAGGGTGGGTGACCATCTGCTGGGTGTGTGTGTGCTTTGATTGTGAATTCCTGCATGGCAGGGTGTTGGACTTGATGGCCCCTGTGGTCTCTTCCAACTCCATGATTCTATGATTATGTGACATTATGGTGGAAGAACCAGAAGGTGCTGCTGCTGTAACTCTGCCTAATAGCTAAATGGATGGCAGAGCACAGGGATGTCACTAGGGGGTGCAGGGGTAGGACACACCAGGTGACACCCTAAGGGGGATTGACACCACTGCTCCCCAAACATCTCCTTTTCCTACCTGTTTGCTTCTTCTGTCAACCATCTATCTCAACGCAGAAATGAACTGTGGTGTTCACCTGTTTCCCTTTAAAATGTTTGTTATGATATTGTAATTTAAAGGTATAATTTTAATTTTTCTAGTTGTTTATGTCAAAATGAATGCCATTACATTCAGTGATATACAGGAATTATGTGTAATATTGCTACAAAAAATTACTAAGGATTCTGTATGCTGTGATATGGGAGGAGATCAATGAAGGCACCATAAGTGACACCATGAGTTATTGCACCGGGTGATGCCAACCCTAGTGACTCCACTGACAGAGTGCACACATATTGGCTAGAAAACCTGTCCAGGCAAGAGTTTGCTAATGAGTCCAGAAAGGCACCAACAGAAGAGGGGCAAAATATGTGTTGGACTGCAACATGGCAAAACAGACCACAAAGAAGTGTCAGCAACTGGGACATATTTAAATTGTTGCTTTTTTGTGAAGTGGAAATGTTGCTGATTGAAGTGTGAGATCCTAGGAACTATTACTAATTACTTGGTGTGTATGCATACATCATGTGAACTGATAATTTAAATACAGAACACCCTACTATCTGGCCTGACAGCATCATATTCGTTCCCATGTGCATTTCTCTCCTGTTTCTATGCCCATTATACCCAACCATTCTGGAAAGGGGAGCACAAAAAATGATTCAATGGCTTTTTATGGAGTACAGACCATTTCACAATATAATTATGGTTAACTATTTTCTGAAATAGTTAAATCAAAAGATTGGTTCTGTGAAAATTTAAGAGGCCTGACAGCTGAAATGGACTGAATCTTTTGTAAAAGTTATGATGTACTGCCATCTAGTGGCTATCAAAAAGTGAGGGACAGGCAGAGGAAGAAGTCCTATTCATTAGATGTTGAAATAATCAATCTATTAAATATAATAGACCCCTAAACAATGCAAATAGTATAAAGATGAATTTTTTGAAAATATTATTATACCAACAAAGTCACAAACAATGAGATAAATAAAAATGCTATGAAAGCACTTTAAAAGCTGTCTTTGTTAATAGAAATATATTATTTATTGATTATAAACATGATCAATGCAAAGGTAAGCATTTACATTTTAAGTTATTTTAATGGGAAATGTGTAGAGATATGAATACTACCAGTGAAATAAATCAGAACACAAGGCTTAGTTTGGGCAGAACTTTTAATTATTGCATATACTCGACAATAAGTCAACGTCATATATAAGTCGAGGGCAGGTTTTGGGGCCAAAATTATGAATTTTGATATGGCCCATGGATAAAGGTAAAACTTAGGGGCATGCAACAAAGGAACTAAAGAATGAAACAAAGGAAAATGCCAAGGAACTTACAAACTTCCAGCAGTCATATCTGTGTGCTCACACTAAGGCTGGATAGATCATAGAATCATAGAATCATAGAGGTGGAAGAAACCACAAGGGCCATCCAGTCCAACCCCCTGCCATGCAGGAAATCCAAATCAAAGCATCCCCAATAGATGGCCATCTAGCCTGTGCTTAAAGACCTCCAAGGAAGGAGACTCCACTACACTCCGAGGGAGTGTGTTCCACTGTCGAACAGCCCTTACTGTCAGGAAGTTCTTCCTAATGTTGAGGTGGAATCTCTTTTCCTGTAGCTTGCATCCATTGTTCTGGGTCCTGTTCTCTGGAGCAGTAGAAAACAAGCTTGCTCCCTCCTCAATATGATACCCCTTCGAGTATTTAAACAGGGCTATCATATCACCTCTTAACCTTCCCTTCTCCAGGCTAAACATCCCCAGCTCCCTGAGTTGTTCCTCATAGGGCAAGGTTTCCAGACCTTTCACCATTTTAGTCACCCTCCTTTGGACACACTCCAGTTTCTCAATGTTCTTTTTTAATTGTGGTGTCCAGAACTGGACACACTATTCCAGGTGGGGCCTGAGCAGAGCAGAATACGGTGGCACTATTACTTCTCTTGATCTAGACACTATACTTTTATTGATGCAGCCTAAAATTGCATTGCCCTTTTTTAGCTGCCGCATCGCACTGTTGACTCGTGTTCAACTTGTGGTCTACTTGGACTCCTAGATCCCTTTCACACATAGTTTCATTCAGCCAGGTGTCACCCATCCTATATCTGTGCATTTCATTTTTCTGCCCTAAGTGCAGTACCTTACATGTCTCTGTGTTGAATTTCATTTTGTTAGCTTTGGCCCAGCTTTCTAGTCTGTTCAGATCATTTTGAATGCTGATCCTGTCCTCTGGAGTATTAGTTATTCCTCCTAATTTGGTGTCATCTGCAAATTTGATAAGTATGCTCCCAACTCTGTCATCAAGGCCATTGATAAAGATGTTGAATAGCACTGGCCCCAGGACAGAGCCCTGTGGGACTCCACTGGTCACTTCCCTCCAGGTTGAAAAAGGAGCCATTGTTGAGCACCCTTTGGGTTCGGCCGGTCAACCAATTACAGATCCATTTAACAGTTACTTTGCCTAGCCCACATTTTACAAGCTTGTTTGCAAGAATGTCATGGGAAACCTCGTCAAAGGCCTTACTGAAATCAAGATATACTATATCCATAGCATCTACCAAGCTGGTAATTTTATCAAAGAAAGAGATTAGATTTGTCTGGCATGACTTGTTTCTCTGAAACCCATGTTGACTTTTTGTGATTATGGCATTGCCTTCTAGATGTTCACAGACTCTCTGTTTAATGATCTGCTCCAGAATCTTTCCTGGTATTGATGTCAGACTAACTGGATGATAATTGTTGGGGTCCTCTTTTTCCCCCTTTTTGAAGATGGGGACAACGTTTGCCCTCCTCCAGTCTGCTGGGATTTCTCCTGTTTTCCAGGAGTTTTCGAATATGATTGCCAATGGCTCCGATATTACATTTGCCAGTTTTTTTAGTACCCTTGGATGTAGTTCATCTGGTCCTGGAGACTTATATCCATTTAGATTAACAAGGTATTCCTCTACTATCTCTTCCATGATTGATGTCCTGGATCTCTTCACTGGTGTAAATATCTTTGACACATAGTGCTATTCCTCCTCCTTTCCTGTTTGGCCTATTTCTCTTAAAAAGGTTATACCCCTCTATTTCCACATTCCAATCATGAGACTCATCCCACCAGGTTTCGGTGATGCCTATTATATCATATTTGCTTTGTTGTACTAGGAGTTCAAGTTCATCTTGCTTATTTCCCATGCTCTGTGCATTAGTGTAGAGACATCGCAGACCATGGGTCCGATTTACTTGCTGCTTGTGCAAGTTTTTTTGCCTCCCACTGTTGGGTCCTTGCACTTTTTTTCTTGTTTCCTCTATGTCTGTTTTACTATTTTCTCCAGCCCTTTCGCCTTCCTTAATATTGTCTCCCTTCCCCATGGAACTCAGTTTAAAGCCCTCCTGATCAAGTTCTTGAGACTATTGGCAAAAACATTTCTTCCAACTGGTGTGAGATGCAACCCGTCTGTTGCAAGAAGTCCCTCCTTATGGAACTGCAGCCCATGATCAAAGAATCCAAATTGTTCTCGGTGGCACCATCTGCGGAGCCAGTTGTTCACATTTGCTATTTTCTTCTCCCTTCCTGGATCATGCCCTTCAACTGGCAGAAGAGACGAGATGTCAACCTGTGCATCCATTCCTTTCAGCTTCCTACCAAGCGCCTCGTAATCCCTTTTGATGTTCTGAAGGCTGTGTCTTGCAGTATCATTGGTTCCCACGTGGACCAAAAGGAAAGGGGTATTTGTCAGTAGGCTTGACCAGTCTTGTCAGCCTCTCTGTCACATCACGGATTTTTGCACCTGGAAGACAACACATCTCTCAAGACATCTTGTCAGGCCTAGAAATCATTGCTTCTGTACCCCTCAGCAAGGAGTCCCCCACTACGACCACACGCCTCCTACGAGGTTTAGCAGCGGCTGTTCCCTTGGGTGGGACTCTCAGGCTTGTCTGCTCTGTCCCTGAAGTCTGTCCATGCTGCTCTTCTTCATCCTCCTTGATAAGGGAAAGAGCTTCGAATTGATTCTCTAGCTGCAAGCTCCCCGAACAATTCCTTCTTGGCTTACTTCTCTTTGTGACATTCCTCCAGCTGTCTGCCTCCTGTGTATGTGAAGTGACCTCTTCGGTTCCAGCATCTTCCTCTGCGTGGTATTCATCCAGGCTTGTTAGTTCTGGTGTGTGTGGGTGTGTGTTTGTGTGTGTGTGTGTGGAGGTCAGTGCTTCTGGGGTAGTTTGCCTTTCACCAGGAGATAGTTCCTTTTTTGTTTTGTTTTTTGAAGAGTTAAAGAGTTTTAAAGAATTAAAGTACACTGACCCATGGATTGAATCAAACCAGATTTTTAAAGTCAATTTTTTTTGGCTAAAATTTCTAGACTTAAGTGTATATACTAACAACTTTTGCATTAGTGTAGAAAATTTCACTCCTATTCAAATATGACATTTATACAACATAAAAGTTCCTGCGAATTATTTTTGATTGTAATAGTCATATAAGAAAAGTGAATTTATATCTTATGTCTTTTTCTAACATTCTAGGGCTATTTATTAGTCTGTCTTTGGGCTGCCAGGTGAAATAAGGGACAGGGTACCTGTCCATTTAATGGCTATGTAGAAAAGAGAATTTCAGCAGACTGCTCAAGCAGTTGTCGAAGAAGACAAACTTATAAGATTGCATGTTAACCATTTGTAATAACTCTTCCCACATTTTGCCTTTAAGCATAGAAATGACTTCCAGGTGTACTCCCTTGAGAGGGAACAGAAAAGGAAGAAAGATGTCACACGAAAGCCAATATTTAAGAACAGTCATGCTATGGAAATTAGAAAAAAAAATAAGAGTGATAGCGAGGAAGCAAAGAAAAGAAAAGGAAATGAAAAAATTTCCTTGATGGAGCCTACCTCTATTTCTATCCTTGCAGATATTTTACTTTCTTGAGCATATATTTCAATGGTTTCTGAAGCACATTTAGAATATTTCATTTAGAATAAAAGACAGTTTTCTCAGTGAAATGCTGTTTGTGATATAAAACATATTTATCTATGCAACCTTATGTATTTCTTTAACCCTATTGTCATTTACTCCAAGACAGGAAAAAAGTATGGAAGCAAAGCTCTATGAGGAACAGTGACAGAGTTCGTTATGTTGAGGCTGGAGAAGAGAAGACAAAGAGGTGATAGAAACACCTCAAATATGCAGGGCTATTTAGTTCCTCCAAGGTTGTATCGAATCTGTAAATGGAGCACATGGAATGAGTTTTCCCCCCCTGCTGCTCCAGAGAGTAGTAATTGAATCTATTGACCAAAACAGAACAAAACAAAACAAACAAACAAAAACAAACAAAAACCCCACCAACTAAAAACTTCCAAATGGTAAATTCTGTTCAACGGTGTAACAGATTTCCTTGGAAAGTGGTGGATCCATCTTCATTGTCAGTTTTTAGGTAATGACTACATGGCCATCTGTCAGGGATATTTTACCTTTGGATTCCTGTATTGCAGAGCTGCAATAGAAAACCCATGGGGTCCCTTTCAATGGTACCATTCTATATTTCTGTGATACTATGCATCATTAATAGCATTAACATTATTTTATCATCCATAAGAGCTACAGCTATTTACCTGGAGAGTTAATTCCTTTCTTATCCGTGTGATGTTAATGCTGTGTGGTTGGCCATTTGAAACATTCCTGTGATCTACATTGATATTATATGGCTCTTTTGTTCCTCCAAGGTTGTATCGAATCTGTAAATTTCCTATATGGATGAACATTCAATAGATTAGTTTAAGATCAATTTTAATCACATTTAAGAACAGAGATTTTAAAAGGAACCAGATCAAAAACTGAAATTACCAGCAAAAGCTGCATATATAGTTGAAAACTGACTTCCAGTTAAATATAAAAGAAAACAAGCAAGTTTTAAAAAGTCATATAAACAATAACAACAGCAGGAGCAGCATCAAAACAATGACATGGGATGGGGGTTGCTATAGAGAAAGCTCTTTCTCTGATGTTTTCCAAGATTACAGATGTTTAGGTGACCCAACCTATTGATCTCAATGCACGTTCCTTTAAATAACTTCATCCCAAACTTAGGTGAATGTATCTTGTTTAGTTAAGCTGCAGCTAACTTGCAGTTGTTGCATATGAGATTTGGAATGTGTCTTGGGTAGTGATTTAGGAGATTATCACACAAGCTTTTATCCTGTCATTTTCCTGACAGGGTAAATGTGCATTTAACTTTAAAGATGGGTCTTTCTGCATTCACCTGTCTGTTGCTCATCTGCAATCTGAGCAAATCCCCTGCTTAAAAAGCCATGGGACAAGCATGGGTTACATGAAGGCTGCAGACGGGTGAATGTGGTAAGACCCATCTTTAAAGTTAAATATGCACTTATCCCATTGGGAAAATGATGGGAGCTGCATAAATAACATAATTCTTGTAAAAATCAAGGAAAGACAAATCACTTACCAGAGGGATTCACCAGCACAGCCATGTAGTCCTGGGAGTATGAACTGATGTACAGAAGGATACAGGGAGCTTTGTTAGTGCTGAAGCTAAAACTGAGCCCTTCTTTATTTAGGCTGAGATCTGGCATAGTGTTCTCTGGTTCTTTTGAGCTTAAAAGAGTCCGGCTACCTGAGTCCTTCATATTGTTCCCTGCATTTGTAAAATTATATCGCAGCCACATTCCTTCTTCAAAAAATGCTCCAACATCTGGGGAAGGGGAAGAGAAAAAGTGATATTCTTCAATAGAAATGTTCACTACTCATAAACTTCTTATCAAAAGCATTTTTTCCTTTTTCATGTACTTGACTATTAAGTCTCAGTTTATTAAAAATATGGACTTGTCTGGATGCAATGCTCCTGATTTCATAAACAATAGTATATGAAGATAGGAGCAAATGTTGGCCATGTGTTTTCCACTCCACCTTACAGCATGGGCTTACATGCTGATAATGCTGAAATGGGGAATTCTGGTTTAAACAAACGAAGATATGAAGCTGGGAACTTTATGTTTGCATCTACATAATGGCTTGGAAACTATGTAGCAACATTCTCAAAACTGATCCTTCAAAGGGGTGTGATGCTGGTACCTTGAATTTAGCAATAGTTTCGAATTAACCATATGAGGCTTCGGAAGAATTTAATTGTTTTAATTGTAAATGTAATTGTAAAGAAAATGAAAAAGTGGAGCAAGATTAATACACATTTTGATGAGATTCCTTCACAATGTTTTGTTAAATCTAATGCTAGAGTCATTTTTATGGCTTGCTATTATTTATCTTCAGTTTTTGAGAAACTGAATTAATATGGCTAGAAGTGTCCCTGATGGAATCTCATAAAACAACTATTCATTCTTTCGTTTCAAAGCTTACCTTGACAGATTTATATCTGTCATTCCACAGGAGGAACACTAAATCTCCTCCAAAATACTAACATAAAAAGCAATTCTATTTTACACCTTTGTTCTCTCTTACATCCACTTTTAACTGATAATGAAAATCTCAAACTTACATGTTGATCCATGGGACATGCTACTTTGGCTTTGACCCCATTTTATGTTTCAACAGTATTTTGTTCATAACATGGCACTTTTCAGGGCACGACTGGTTTGCTACCGACTGCTTCCTTACAGAGGTTTCCCCAACTGTTCTTTCCCTTAAAATATGAACAAATCTTGATGGGCTGCCCCAAATTCTGAGCAGGGTGTTCATTAGGGTAATCAATCAACCAAGGCCTTATGAAGTATGAGTTAGGGTATGTTTATACAGCCACAGATGCTGGCGAAACGTCAGGAAGAAAATCTAGAACATGGCCACATAGCCCGAAAAACCCACAAAACCCCAAAAAAGCTGGCTTCTGTACGATATTGGAAGCATTAGATGATGCATGCCCCGAAGACATGTGGAAGATGTGCCAAAGGTTACGTAACCAAGCTGAGAGCTTTCGCAGATGACATGGTTATATACCTAGCGGAACAAGAGTTGTTGAATGTGTTAAAAGAATATGGTCAATATTTTGGATTTAAAATCAATAAGGATAAAACAAAAGTACTAACTATGAACGTGACGCACAATGAGAGAGAACTATTTAGGATGAGATCAGATTTAAAAATGGAAACCAAAGTGAAATATTTGGGAGTACAAATTACATCCAAAAATTCAGATTTATTTAGAAATAAGTACGAAGTGGTATGGAAAAGTATCAAGACAAAATTAAAGAATTGGAATAATCTACACCTATCCTTGTTAGGCTGTATTTCAGTAATCAAGATGTATGTTCTACCAAAAATTTTATTTCTTTTTCAGGCCATTCCAATAATAATTAATGACATCCCTTACAAAAACTGGCAGCAAGATATTAAAAATTTCATTTGGGCAGAGAGAAAGCCGAGAATTAAGACTAAAGTCTTACAGGATGATGTAAGCAGGGGAGAACTTGGCCTACCTAATTTAAAACTTTATTTTCATGCTTGCGCTTTGGATTGGAAAAAGGAGTGGCTGAAGTTAACTGATAGAAAATTACTAGCTCTGGAGGGTATAGATAATGTGTATGGCTGGCATGCCTACTTATACTATGATAAAGGTAAAGATAATGGGGATTTTAAAAATCATTGTATAAGGAATGCTTTATGGAAAATATGGGAGAAATATAAGATGAGAATAAACAGAAGGCTACTACTAAGTCTATCACCAAATGAAGCTCTATACAGAAATGAAGAAATGTTACAAAACAAATGGATAACTTATAAGGAGCTATTGAAATTGAATGGAACAAATTTAAGACTCAAAACAATAGAACTAAAAATGAAGGTATAAGATGCAATTGATTTATGTACATGAGAATTAGGGAAAGATTTATGTTAGATTATAAAAATATTGGTATTATGACAATCAAAACCAGCTTAGAGAAGGTATTGTTGAGAGACTTGGACCATCTGGTCGCAAAAATTTATAAAATCCTGCTAGGATGGGAAATGAAAGAGGAGCAGGTAAAATATTATATGGTCAGATGGGCACAGGATCTGGGAGAAACAATATATATGGAAGAATGGGAAGGGATCTGGAAGAAGAAAATAAAACATACATTAAACTACAATATGAGAGAAAATGTTTATAAGATGTTGCACAGATGGCACTTTACGCCGGCCAAATTAGCAAAGATTTAAAAAAAAATAACAAAAATCAGTGCTGGAAGTGTACAAAAGAGAAGGAAACTTTTCTCCACATGTGGTGGTCCTGTTCTATAGCCCAAAGTTTCTGGTCCCAAATACATATGGCCTTACAGGAGATCTTACAAAAAGAAGCTAGGAAGGACCCTAAAATATTTCTTTTAGGAATAATGGATGAAGTATTAGAAAAAGCCTGTGGCAAGAAAATGTTTTATCTTTTAGTTGCGGCCAGAACACTTTATGCATCTATGTGGAAAGCTGTAAAATACCCTCAATATTGGAATGGTATGAGAAAATATTAGATCTCATCGAAATGGACAAACTGACAAGTTTGTTGAGAAATAGATCAGATGATAACTTTAATAAAGACTGGTCGACAGTGATGAATATAATAAATAATAAATTACTACGGAAAGAAAACTCAAAATAAGATAAGCAGTTTTGTGAAAACTCCAGTAAAGAGGACTCAAAGGTGTGGGATATATATATTCATTTCCTTTCCTTTTGTGCTACAATAATGATATTAAATGGAAAGTTAGAGATATAAACTATAAGTTAAGCTAAGTGAAAAGGAAATAAATCTTAGGTAAAGATAATAAGACAAATCTAGGAAATTTTAAGATAGGCACTATGAAGTCTGAAATAGTATATGTATTATTTTGTTGTTTATTTGTATATATATGTCTCATTGTATGTTTTTTGCATATGATTGTGTGTTTGTTATGTATGATAATATATGTCTTAAAAATAAAAAAGTAGGAAAAAAAGAATTTGATGGAAAAGTAGAGTTGGATGTCATCAGCAACTTGGTGGCATCGAATTCAAAGCCACCAATGTTACCTGGCTCTCCAGTGACAAAAATTATTCCAGGAGCAGACCCAGAATGTTCCTTCAAAGGGAATACAACCCCATCCACATCAAGTAAACACCCTCTAGGACCTGGGAAATAACATTGCATATAATACTTTTCTCATTAAGATTCAGTTCCCATTTATTTGTGCTCATCCAGCTCATGATTGTGTCCATACACTATTTCATTTTTAAATTTTTTTAAATTTCTATTTAAAAAAGACATACATGCTTATAACATTCTACAATAACATTATTCAGCTAACTAACTAACATAATGTGCTACCTAACACCTCTACTAAACATACCCACATATATACATATTTACATACAAACATAAAAAGGATACTATATATTTTTCATAGCATGCTTATTTATTATCATTGTTATTGTTCCCTTTATTATCTTTTCTCTATTATATTCCCATTCCCATATTTTATACTCTTATCAAGAAGAATAGGGGAGTATAGAGGCATATATTTATATTCTCAAACCTCAAAAATTAAATCATTTTAAGTTCTATTCCTTCACCCTTTAATCAAAGTTCCATCCTTTTGTTATACTGTAAACTTTAAGACAGTTCCAATCATTTTCAGTTGATTTTCTGTCTCCCTCCTCGAACCCTATTTTGGAACCATCGAAAGTCTGCTGTGACGAGTTTAACAACTTCTTTGTGGATAAAATATCTTGGCTAAGGGCTGATCTCGACGCCAGTATTTTGTGTTGGTTATTACGTATAAAGCCCTAAATGGCTTGGGCCCAGGGTACTTGGAGGACCGCCTCTCCCCGTACAATTTGTCCCGCACTCTCAGGTCGGTTGGGAAGCATTTGTTGAGGGTCTCGAAGACGAGATATACATCGACCTCACAAAGGGCATTCTCCATCTCAGCCCCGCAGATCTGGAACACCCTCCCCGACGAGCTCCGTTCTGTCACCTCCCTAGACCTTTTTAGAAAAAAACTCAAGACTTTTCTTTTTTCAACAAGCTTTCCCCCATGTATCCTGATATTGTTTTCCCTCGATATGCACATTGTTTTATCCAGCTAGTTTGTATTGAGTTATAATAGTTGTATGGTTTTAATAGTTTTTAATTGTAATTTTAGTAGTTTTATCATTTGATTATGATTGTAATATGTTACGTTTTATTTTGAATTGATTTGTTTTGTTCTGTTTTACACCGCTTTGATCTATTTTGGAAAAGCAGTCTATAAATAAACTGTATTATTATTATTATTATTATTATTATTATTATTATTATTATTTCTTTCATAACAGAGGTTAAAATGTCCAAATCCATTGCTTCTCTCAACTTTAGAAACCATTCTTCTTCTGAAGGTACATTTTCTTTTTTCAAATATTTTGCATATAATATCCTTGCTGAGGTAACCCTATATAATATAATACGTGTTTCTTTTTTATCAATTCTTAGCTTGTGTATCATATACAGCATTCTTTCCCAATATCTTTTGGCTTTAGGACATTTCCACCATTGATGGAAAAATGGTCCTTCTGGTTTGTGACATTTCTAGCATTTTATGTCACCTGTGTTATATATCGCATTCAATTTAAAGGGTGTCATGTACCATCTATACATCATCTTAAGAAAATTTTCTTTATATTCTTGACACAAAGTAAATTTATTTGTAGTTTTCCAGGTTTTTTCCCATGTTTCTAATTCTATAGGTTCTCCTATGTCTTGTGCCCATTTCACCATAACATGTTTCACATTCTCTTTCTCCAAATTTCTGGTTTTTAGGATTTTGTAATATTTGGATATATGCTTTTCCTCTTTATCTATAAATATTTTGTCTAATTTGTTATTTTCTCTCGTAAATCCTATTAATCTTATATCTTTTGTGAATTGTTCTAATAATTGATTGTATGTAAACCATTGAATATTTATTCCTTCACTTTTTAATTGTCCTTGTCTTAATAGCGTAGCTTTTCTCTTTCCCTTGTACTATCAAGTCTTTATATTTTATCCAATGTTCTTCTTTTTCTTTTAATCTGTATTGGAATGCCTCTTGTGGCGAGACCCACATCGGTATTTCTTTATAGAATTGTTTCTTAATTTTTAACCAAATGTTTAGAAGTGATCTTCTGATAAAGTGATGTTGGAAATCTTTATTATGTTTAATTTTATCGTACTACAAAAATGCGTGCTATCCGAATCTCATATTGCTACTTTCCAGCATGAGTACTCTTGTGTTATCCAAATTTACCCATTTTTCTATCCATTGTAGACATGAGGCGAAATAGTACAATTTAAGATTCGGTAATGCAAACCCTCCTTTTTTTTATCTTCAGTTAACAATTTCCATCTAATTCTTGCTCTTTTTCCTTCCCATATAAAATTAGTTAATTCTTTTTGCCACTTATCAAATATTTTTTCGTCTGATATAATTGGTAGATTCTGAAACATATACATTAGTTTTGGTAGTACATGCATTTTAATAATTGCTATTCTCCATGATAATGATATATTCCATCAGTTCCTCATTTGTTAGCAATGATTGTGTGGCAATGAAAAGATCTATTCTAGAAAAAGAATTGTGTGCGTCCGAATAGAAAGTATAGTTCCTTGCTTGGTTGTACTTATATCTCCAAATGTCAATCGTGTTATATTCTTTCAACAGTGCAAAGAAAGATTTGGGTAATTTTCCCTGATTTTTTTCTTATTTGTTTACCTGAATTTGAGATTCTATCTAAGTCTGGTTGGATTACTCCATTAAAGTTGCCAGGTAGTAAAATTTTGTCATATTCTGTATTTTTAAATTCTTTATTTATTATTGTAAAGTATTTTTCTCTGTTTTCCAATGGGGCATATATCCCCACTACCAGAACTGTAAGATTTTTAGGTTTAACTTCCACTGCCAGATATGTGCTGTCTTTATCTTTAAATATTTCTTTTGTGCTGTATTTTTTGTTTACATATATAGCTACTCCTTTTTTCTTGGTATTTGTAGTTGATGTAAAACACTGTCCTAATTTGGGGTTTCTTAAATATTTGATTTCTTTGTTCCTCATTTTAATTTCTTGAATACAAATGATGTCTCCTTTTAATTTTTCTAGTTGGTGGAATATTATGCTTCTTTTGTAGTTTGAATTTATTCCTTTTACATTCCATGATAAAATATTTATCACCATTTCCCCAGATTATGTTGTTTTTTCTTCTTGCTATTATTATTTTATTTTATTTAGTTCTGTTATTATTATTATTATTATTATTATTATTATTAATTTTTACACCCCTTCTGCCCCTTTATTTATTTATTTCCAACTTTATTTATCTTTACCACTATCTTGGTCTGTAATGTCCCCTTATTGTTCTTTATTAATTCCTTCTTCTGCCTCTTCGCCTCTGTCTATTTCTTCGTTTCCATCTTTTCCTGGTCCCATGATTTCTTCTTCTTCAGATCTATGACTTGGCGAGTTATTTCTTATATTTTCTTCTTCCTTTTTTTTCCTCCTTGGTTCTTTCTTTCTTCTTCCTTTTTCTTTTCGCCATGTCGATTTGCTTTCCATTCTCTTACTTTAAATGTCTTTTTTCTGCCATCTTCTTTATTTTCTCTTCTTAATTTTTGTTCCATTTCATTAGCTTTTTCAATATTATCAATTCTGTATCTTTTCTGTTTGTAAGTGAAGGATAGTCCTTCAGTCCTCTCCCATTTGTAGTCTATACCCAACATCTTCAATATTTAGACCAAAGGTTTATATTTTTGTCTTTTTATCATTATTTGTGGTGGTATATCCTTGAAAATTTTTACTCTAATGTCTTCAATTTTAAGTTGATCTTCATAACTTCTTTGAATAACCAGGTCTCTTCTTTTAGTATATGTGAAACAAATTACCATATCTCTTGGAATCCCTCTGTCCTTTGCCTGTCTTGAATTAATCCTGAAGATTTTGTCTATCTCCATTTCAGTTTTTTCTATAGAGCATCCAATGTATTCTGCGAGAGATGATAATATTCGTTCAATAAAATTTTCGTTATCTTCCTCTCAAATTCCTCACATTTTAATGCATGTATCTCTATAACATAATTCGTTTATCCAGTCTCTCAAATGTAGTTGGTCTTGTCTTTGTTTCAATTCTTTTACCTCTATTTCAATGTTGGTTGTTTTTTCTTTTATCTTTTCTACTTGTGTTTTTGTTATGTCCAGAGTCATTTTATCCATCTTTTTACCAATATTTTCGAGTTCTTTTTTCAAGTCCCTCCTCATCTCCACTACAGTTTCTTAAATTTCATCTCTTGTCTCTTGACTCATTTCTCTCAAGTCTTCTTTAATCTCTTGTCTCAATTCTTTCATTTCTTGTCTTATATTTCTAATTTCCTCTAATAACAACATATTAGGGTCAATTGTTCTTATTGTATCTTCTGTTGATCCTCTTCTATGTTGTGATTGTTGAAACTGAGTTTGTACTACTCCTTTTTTGAAAGTTGCCATGCTTTCAATCTGTTCAAGCTTATCAATAAATATTTATTGTTAATATTTAAGTATCTCTTAATCGTAAATCCTTATTCCCCAATGAATGATAACCTTACTTTACACTTCAATTCCCATCTTTGTCCAACATACATTTCAATTTCACTTTGTTAACCTTCAATTCCCAACTCTTAATCCACAAATACCTACTGTAATTATTGTTCTATTTTCTATCACAATTCTCAATTCTCAGTATTAATTTTCTAACAATTATCCTTCACCAATTCTATGATATTCCTCTTCCAAGGTAGAAAAGTTTAACTATACTGTTCTTGTTATTGCTATTATCAGAAAGGGGAAAAAATAATCCCTAAATATTCTGTCACTTTAAATACTTTCAAAATACTATAGTAAAGTTTACAGTAGTAATGCTAGGTATTGTTCACATTCCCAAACTAAAATTACAGAGACCAAGATAATCTTCTCCCCCCCCCCAACAGTATTATTTTCCTGACAGGTTTTTATTACACAAAATAGTCCACCTGCTTGCGAACTTATTCTAGGCTTATTAGAACATAAGAGCTTTTATGCTTAAATTTCACATTTGTTATTTCTAAAGTTGGTCCTTGTACTTTTCTACCTTGGTTTTATCCTCTAATACAGGGGTTCCCAATCTGGGAGTCGCGACCCCTTTGGGGGTTGCTCGACCCTTTCTTGGGGGTCCCCAGGTTGAGATTCCCCTCCTCCCTTTTTCCCCGCTGGTGCCAGTGGACACCGTTAGGAGAAGGGGCCAGGGCCACCTCATCCTCTTCCCTTCTCTCCGCGGGTGCCTTCCAAGGCACCCACAAGGAGAAGGGGAAAGGGCCGGGGCCGCCGCTGCCTCGCCTCTTCTCCCCACGGGTACCTCCGAAGACACCTGCAAGTAGAAGGGGTCAAGGATGGGACTGAAAGTCCCAGTGGCCTTTGCGGCCAGAAGTCCCGCCCCTTCTTCGCCAGTGGCCTCCCTGATTGGCTGGGAGGCCAGGTAGGGGCAGGACTTCTGGCCGCAAAGCCTGCTGGGGCTTGTAGGCGGTCAAAAGTCCCGCCCGTACCTGGACTCCCAACCAATGAGGGAGGTCACGGGCGGGACTTTTGCCCACAATGGGGGTTTCAGCCCAACAAAGGTTGGGAACCGCTGCTCTAATAGAACAACCTTAATATACCTAAACAATCCTCAGCATTTCTTAACTTATTCTATGTATATGAAATATATTTTAAGAGAAATTCTGTATTGTTAGTTTCTTACTATGTCTTTTCCACTTTCTTTTCTTCGTTGTATTGCTCTGGTGTTCATTAAGTTTTTATTTTCCTCTTTCTCTTAGGTCTTTTTCTTCTTCACTCCACTTTGTCTGTATTTCAAAAATTTCTACTTATAGTTCATAATATTAACTGTTCTTTGTCAGTATATTGAAAATATTCAAATAATCTGTTGTGTTTTTTGTAAATTTGAACAGTTCCCAGTCCTTTCCTCTATTTTTTTCCATCTATAGTTTCATGTCCTTTCTTATTTCTCCACTATGTCCCTTTAGTCTTAATTCTTCCCCAACTCTAGTCCTTACTCAATATGTTTCTCTTGGTTTCTTCCACCTCCGCGTCCTCACTTGGTTCCCTCCACGTCTGCTCCCAGCTCTTCTCAGTCTTTGACTTCGCGTCTCGCTTGCTCTAAACCTTCAGCTCCGCGTCCTCTTTTGATTCCTTCCGTGTCTACTCCCAGCTCCCTTCAGTCTTTGGCTCCATGTCTCGCCCACTCTGGTCTTTTAGCTCCATGTTCTCTCTTGGTCCTCTCTGCATTAGCTTCCAGCTCTCCTCAGTCTTTAGCTCTGCGCCTCGCCCACTCTAGTCTTTCAGCTCTGCGTCCTCTCTTGGTTCCCTTCGCGTCTGCTCCCAACTCTCCTTGGTATTTGGCTCTGCGCCTCGCCCGCTCTGGTCCTTCAGCTCCGCGTTCTTTCTTTGTTCCCTCCGCGTCTGCTCCCAAGTCTGGATTCTTAATTCCGTCTTCTTTCCGCTCCCAGCGTCTTCTCCTAGTTCACCTCCAACTCTTCAATCTCTTTCCCTACTCTCAACTTGCTTTTATTCTCTTTTTTCCTCTCCATGCCTTCCCTTCGACTATTCCTTAGAATCTCTGGCCAACGCCCAGCTCTCCTCCACGTTTTTATTATCTCCTCTCCTCTTCTCTCTCTCTCTCTCTTTCTTTTTCTTTACTTATAATTATTATTAAGTTTTAATTTCCATACAGGAACAAAATGTAAAGGAAATCCCAAGTAAGGTGACTATTATTCTTATTGGTTTGTTCTTCCTACTTGATTTCCACTTAATTTAAAGTGCTGGCTGTTGCTATGCCAATTATACAGCTACAAAAGTGGGTGGCTCAGCTCTTCGGTCTCCGTGTCTTCTCAGTCCTGGGACCTG
>NC_056527.1:69459821-69476497 GCF_019175285.1 Sceloporus undulatus | reverse complement strand
AGGATTATTCACCCTTTCTCCCAGTCTGCCTTCTTGCTGGAGACTCTGAGTGAGCTGTCTTGGGTAACCCCTCTTCTCCGAGGAAGTTAAGGACAGGTTTGTCTTGTCCCGTTCCTCCTAGAACCACTTTTGTGGAGGTTAAGGTTATGAAGCTCAGGAGCTCCTTGTACCTGCGGTCTCTTTGCAACGCCTTTGCACCAGAAGTCCCGTCCATGCACTATTTCAGAGCATGCATAGTCTCCTCTGATTCAGATGTTATGGAGAAACAGATCTAGGTCATCCATATACTGATAACACCTTATTTAAAATCCAAGTGAACTCAGTCAATAGCCTGATATAGTTGTTAAGCAACACTTGGGACAAAATGCTTCCCTGTGGCATCCCACAATTCAGCTGCCAAGAATTGGGAGACATTAACATAGTATTGTTCTCTGGAACTGATGTTGCTGCATGTTAGAGCTGAGCTACCATAAAAGAAACACCCATACTGAATAGTTCCCCACTGTGTCTCACTTTTTATTTTTTGGAGCTGCAGAAACAGAAAGTGTAGCTACTGCCCTTATAGGAATAACTGATAAGCAAACAGATGTCAAGATGAGAGTGCAGTTTATTACCTATTAGTATCATGGCATCCATTGTTACTCTCCTTTTGAAAACTTTTAGAAAGAACTGTCAGTCATTAGAATAGATTGTCTGATGTGTCACTGTCCTTTCAAGATTAAAATGCAAGGGGAAATGAAGTTGTTTGAATGAGACCAGAGCTTTCTACAGAAAACATAATATATTCCTATCTAAATCAATACACAATGTGTCACACTCTACCAACAAACATAACAAAAATAAAAAAGAAAAGAAAAGAAGGAAATTTGAATAAAAAGCTGGAGTAAGATAAGGGCAAGGTATGCATAAGCATTAAAATATTCATATAAAGCATGATGTACACTTCCTGTCTTCGTAAGGTACATGCCAAAAAATCTAGGGGCTGCTTCAATTTCATTATAAAAGACAGATCTGTATTGGTCAAGTGCTAGCTATGAGATGTAACACTTAGAAAAAAAACTTGGTTCTTTTGTCTTGCTAAGTGGTGAAAATTTTATCTTGTATTCTGATTAAGTGCAAAAATAAAATAAAATTATTCTCACTGCTTGGTGACACTAGTGGATGGGAACAGAGACAAATTTTATCAGAATGTTAAAGGCAGCTTGATTAAATCTCTGTCACAGAAAAATCTCTGGAGGGTGTGAGTTTGCATGAATGAAAAAGAGACTCTCACAGAATCATAGAATCGTAGAGCTGGAAGAGACCACAAGGACAATCCAGTCCAACCTGCTGCCATGCAGGAAATATCAAGCATCCTCGACAGATGGCCATCTAGCCTCTGTTTAAAGACCTCTAAGGAGGGAGACTCCACTACACTCTGAGGGAGTTTGTTAAACTGTCGAACAGCCCTTACTGTCAGGAAGTACCTCCTAGTGTTGAGGTGGAATCTCTTTTACTGGAGCTTGCATCCATTGTTCCGAGTCCTGTTCTCTGGAGCAGCAGAAAACAAGTTTGTTCCCTCTTCAATATGACATCCCTTCAAATATTTAAACAGGGCTATCCTATCATCTCTTAACCTTCTCTTCTCCAGGCTAAACATCCCCAGCTCCCTAAGTCGTTCCTCATAGGGCATGATTTCCAGACCCATCACCATTTTAGTCACCCTCCTTTGGACACGCTCCAGTTTCTCAACACCCTTTTTGAATTGTGGTGCTCAGAACTGGACACAATATTCCAGGTGAGGCCTGACCAAAGCACAATACAGTGGCATTATTACTTCTCTTGATCTAGACACTATACTTTTATTGATGCAACCTAAAACTGCATTGGCCTTTTTAGCTGCCGCATCGCACTGTTGACACATTTTCAACTTGTGGTCTCCTTGGATTCCCAGATCCCTTTCACATGTAGTCTTGTTCAGCCAGGTGTCCCTCATTCTATATCTGTGCATTTGATTTTTCTGCCCTGAGTGCAGTACCTTACATTTTTCCGTGTTGAATTTCATTTTGTTAGCTTTGGCCCAGCTTTCAAGTCTATTCAGGTCATTTTGAATTTTGATCCTGTCCTCTGGCGTGTTAGGTATTCCTCCTAATTTAGTGTCATCTGAAAATTTGATAAGTATGCCTCCAGTTCTCTCACCCAAGTCATTGATAAAGATTTTGAATAGCACTGGACCCAGGACAGAGCCTTGGGGGACCCCACTGCTCACTGTTGAGCACTCTTTGGGTTTGGCTGGTCAACCTATTCCAAATCCATGTAACAGTTACCTTGTCTAGCCCACATTTCACAAGCTTGTTTGCAAAGAATGTCATGGGAAACCTTGTCAAAGGCCTTACTGAAATCAAGATATCCACAGCATTCCCTTCATTTACCAAGCTAGTAAATGGTGACATGGTCACTCCCACCTAATGATCCCACCACTTGCACCCCATCCTTGTTGGTTAGGATCAGATCTAAAAAAGCTGACTTCCTTGTTGCCTCTTCCACCTTTTTGAAAATGAAATTGTCTTCGAGGCAAGTGAGGAATTTGCTAGACCTTGAGGATTGGGCTGAGTTTGAATTCCAGCAAATATCACGATAACTGAAGTCACCCATCACTACTACATCTATCCTTTCTGAGTGTGTAGTCATCTGTTCTAGAAAGACACCATCAAATTCCTCCAGTTGACTTGGGGGTCTGTAGTAGACTCCCACCATAACATCCTTGTTGTTTCCCTCCCCTTTAATTTTTATCCCGATGCTCTCCACCTGGCTGGCAGTATTAATGACCTGGATCTCTTCACTGGGGTAAATCTCTCTGAAATATAGTGCCACTCCTCCTTTCTTGTTTGGCCTGTTTCTCTTAAAAAGGTTATACCCCTCTATTTCCACATTCCAGTTCAGAGACTCATCCCACCTGGTTTCAGTGATGCCTATTATATCATATTTACTTTGTTGTACTAGGAGTTCGTGTTCGAGAGGTTGCTATTTCCAATAGGTTCTTACCCGATGTTCTAAGAGTGCGAGGCGGATTATATAGGGAGATGTGGTCCCGTAAGCTTTATAGGTAATAACCAACACCTTGTACTGTGCCTGGAAGCAAATAGGGAGCCAGTGAAGATCTTTTAAGATAGGTGTAATATGGTCGAACCTTGATTAAACGGTGACCAATCTGGCTGTCATATTTTGCACTAACTGAAGCTTCTGAACTTGGTACAAGGGTAGCCCCATGTAAAGTGTATTACAGAAATCTAGACCAGAGGTTACCAGAGCGTGTACCACCATTTCAAGGTCCCTTCGGTCTAGGTAGGGTCGCAGTTGGCGAATCAATCGAAGTTGATAGCAAGCACTTCTGGCCGTCGCATCTACCTGAGATGTCAATTGAAGGGACAAGTCCAGAAGTACTCCTAAACTGCGAACTTCTTCCTTCAGGGGAAGTGTGACCCCATCCAGGACAGGTTGGCAAATTTCCTTCCTTAGACCCGAGGAACCTATCACGAGTATTTCCGTTTTCTCTGGATTCAGTCTGAGTTTGTTTTCCCTCATCTATCCCATTACCGACTCCAGGCAGGCATTCAGAGAAGAGATGCCATCCTTAGTCCTTGTATCAGTCGGAGACATAGAGAAACATATTTGGGTGTCGTCAGCGTACTGATAACACTGCGCCCCATGTCTCCAGATGTCTCCAGATGTTTCAGGTAAGTGATGAACAGCATGGGGGACAAAATAGCTCCTTGAGGGACACCAGATGTCAGTTCCCTCTTAGAGGAGCGAGTGTCCCCCAGCTTCACCATCTGGAATCTGCCTGAGAGGTAGGATCAGAACCACTGGAGTGCAGTGTCACCGATACCCAGTTTCCTCAGGTGCTCCAGAAGGATACTGTGGTCAATGGTATCAAAAGCCGCTGAGATGTCCAAGAGCACCAACAAGGTCACACTTCCCCTGTTGATGCCCAGACGGAGATCATCGACTAAGGTGACCATGGCAGTCTCAAATCCATATCCCGCCCTGAAGCCGGTTTGAAATGGGTCCAGATAATCAGTTTCATCCAAGACAGCTTGGAGTTGGAAGGTGACTGCTCTCTCGATTACCTTGCCCAAGAATGGCAGCAGGGAGACCAGTCTATAATTTTTTCTCACCAGGGGCTCCAGGGAGGGTTTTTTCAGCAGTGGTTTAACCACTGCTAATTTGAATTTGGATGGAAATTTACCCTCCCGGAAGGATGCATTGATTATTAATCGTAACAATGTAGTTACAGCATCTCCTCCCTGGGTGGTCAACCAAGAAGGGCAGGGATCGAGAGTGCACGTCGTCTTCTTTACACATCCAAGGAGCTTGTCCACTTCATCGGTATTTACAAACTCAAAGTGATCCAGCTTATAGAATCCACAGAAGCTTTGGATACCTCTCCTGTTGTTTCTGTTTAAATGCCAGCGTCAATATCAGCCCTTATCTGAGAGATTTTATCTGCGAAGAAGTTATTAAAGTTGTCACAGCAGGCTTTTGTTGGTTCTAATATAGGGTTCGGGGCAGGCGGTGGCTCCTTTCCTGGACCATGCCCTTCAACTGGCAGAAGAGACAAGATGACAACTTGTGCATCTATTTCTTTCAGCTCCCTACCAAGAACCTTGTAATCCCTTTTGATGTTCTGAAGGCTGTGTCTTGCAGTATCATTGGTTCTCACATGGACCAAAAGGAAGGGGCATTGGTCAATAGGCTTGACCAGTCTTGTCAGCCTGTCTGTCACATCATGGATCTTTGCCCCAGGGAGACAAAACACCTCTTGAGACATCTTGTCAGGCCTACAAATCACTGCTTCTGGGCCCCTCAGCGAGGAGTCCCCCACTATGACCACAGGCCTCCTCCAACGCTTAGCAGCGACTGTTCCCTCTGGTGGAACTCTTAGGCTCCTCTGCTCTGTCCCTGAAGTCAGTCCATGCTGCTCTTCCTTGTCCTCCTTGATAAAGGAAAGATCTTTGAATCGATTATCTAGCTGCAAGCTCCCAGAACAATCCCTTGTTGGCCTGGTTCTCTGTGTGACATTCCTCCAGCTGTCTGCCTCCTGTGTATGTGAAGTGACCTCCTCCGCCCCATCCAAGACCGTTGGTTCCATTCTGTCCAAGAAATCCTCTTGCTCCCTAATATGCTGAAATGTAACTACTCTGGACTCCAGCTGCTGGACTTTCTCCTCCAAGAGTGCTACCAACTTGCATTTGGTGCATGTGAAGTTCTCCACATCTGTAGGAAAGAAGGCAAACATCTCACATGTTTTGCAGGTGACTGCAGCAGTTCCATCACTGTCCATACTGAGAAGTCATAAGTAATCACTGAAGCAAGATTGTGGGCTTCCTCCTCAAAAAATCCTCCGGTAAACACCAACATTAAGGTCCCTGATGACCTCACCTTTTCACCAATCTCTGGCAGTGAGTTCCATCAACTCAGCCTCTGCTGTAGTTCTCCACTCAAAATGGCTACCCAGCTACTTCTCTCCTTCTCCTGTCTGTGACAGGAACTGCTCTGGAAAGGCTCTGGGAGGAGTTATATAGAGGTAGTCTGCTAGCTCCACCCCATAGTGACTCACAGATGTGATTCACAGAAGCTCCACCCCACCAGCAACAAGCACACGCTCCCAGAGTTTTTTTAAAAATTCAAACACTCACCACTCAAAATGGCTGCCCAGCTACTTCTCTCCTTCTCCTCTCTGTGGCAGGAACTGGTCTGAAAGGGCTCTGGGAGGAGTTATATAGAAATATAATCTGAAAATGTAGGTTATTTTCAGTATTTGTAATAAATTCTTCTCTTCTCATGTATGTTCAGAGTAGTTTTGTGATTTGTTAAAAATAGCCAGATTGTAAAGTCGAATGCTTTCATGACTGGCATCCATAAATTTTTGTGGGGTTTTCGGGCTATGTGACCATGTTCTAGAAGAGTTTATTCCTGACGTTTTGCCAGCATCTGTGGCTGGCACATTCAGATAATGCATTTAGACCAGCCCTAGTGCTGCATGCAACAGGAAGGAAATATTTAAAAGAAAACAAACAGAGGAAGGATGGTAAACGCCATCATTTCTTTTCTTCTGATATGCTGACAGGGCTTGGAAATGCTGGAATGCTCTAACACTGTAATAGGGTTGCATCACAGATGTATTTGTAAGATCCTGGTGAACAACAGAGTATTTGTGTGTGCTTGTGCATGTGAAGAGATAGGACAGGATCCTTCTTCCTGAAGAGCTTCTAACTGAGATATGACACATCCTGTTCAAGGCAACCTACTCCAGAATATGGATTTTTTTTCACAAGATACTGCATTTCAGTTCAGGACTCATGTAAACTTTTGCCAAAACTCAAATGAATAAATAGTGTTCTCCAAGAAGGCTCATTCTTCTGTCCCTTCCCATAGCTGCTATAATATTGGATTTTAGGGCAGAAAGAACTGGGTTCGAATCCCCTGTATCCATAAAGCTCACAGATTGGTGTCATTCAGTATTTCTTAGCCTGGAACTTGGCATGCCATCATGAGCTCCTTGGAGGGAATCAATAAAGACATACAAATGAATGAAATCAAGAGGCATGTCCTGCATTTGCAAAGTATTCCCTTGATGAAATCCAGCTCTCCAAGAAGGAACATTCTTCTGTCTCTTCCCACAGCTGCTAGAATATTGGTTTTGAGGGCTGTGCTTGGGATTACCTGAGAGAGGCAGTGTTCGTGGTGGGTGGGTAGATTATCCATCTTGACCTTTCCCCTAAAAATGGTAGTCCATGAATTTCATTTCAACTAACTGCTAACTTATTTATTTGCATATTTACTAGAGTACTGGTTGAGTAGTGATTAAATGTCTGTACTGCAGCCATTCACTCACAATCAATACCAGCCAGGGGCTCAGGGCCGACTCAGCCTTGCATCCATTCGAGGTCACTAAAATAAATACCAGCTTGTTGGGCACCTGGCTAAATGAGACTACATGTGAAAGGGATCTAGGAGTCCAAGTAGACCACAAGTTGAACATAGTCAACAGTGAGATGCAGCAGCTAAAAAGGCCAATGCGATTTTAGGATGCATCAATAAAAGTATAGTGTCTAGATCAAGGGAAGTAATAGTGCCACTGTATTCTGCTTTGGTCAGGGCCCACCTGGAATACTGTGTCCAGTTCTGGGCACCACAATTCAAAAAGGATATTGAGAAACAGGAGCGTGTCCAAAGGAGGGTGACTAAAATGGTGAAGGGTCTGGAAATCAAGCCCTATGAGAAACGGCTTAGGGAGCTGGGGATGTTTAGCCTGGAGAAGAGAAGGTTAAGAGGTGATATGATAGCCCTGTTTAAATATTTGAAGGGATGTCATATTGAGGAGGGAACAAGCTTGTTTTCTACTGCTCCAGAGAACAGGACCTGGAACAATGGATACAAGCTACAGGAAAAGAGATTCCACCTCAACATTAGGAGGAACTTCCAGACAGTAAGGGCTGTTCGACAGTGGACTCCTTGGGTTGAGTGGAGTCTCCTTCCTTGGAGGTCTTAAACAGAGGCTGGAGGCCACTGTCGGGATGCTTGATTGAGAATTCCTGCATGGCAGGGGTGGGCTCCTTCCAACTCTATGATGTTTATCAACACATGCTCTTAAAGAGCTACTATCCAGTGTGACTCCTCTAAGCAGCCTGCCTGTTGCATGCTGGGATTGCATTTTTAAATGGAGCTGAACTCTCTGTCTGCCGAGATTCTACAATACCCTCCTTAAAACTGCCAATCCCAGCATGCACAGGAGGCAGCTAGAGGAGTCACACTGGAATAGTACCTCTTTAAGAGCTCGTCTGATAAAACCCTATGATTCTATGATAGCCTACCACTTGTAAATGCTTAGAGGTAATGTACTTAAGTGTACTGATAAGTCTATAGAATGTACTCCTATTATGCTATGCTACACAACTTATAGCCTTTCTTATATTCAAGGTGGCTTGCAGTAAATAATAGTTTTCAATTATGATTTAAAACTAACAAAGTAAAACAAAGCACACTATAACAGTAAGAGAGGAACGTGTCAAAACGTGAGGGTAAAAGAATTTTTCTTTAACCAGGAACCTAGTCCTCGTCTTCTCTCAGGTACTACGAGGGAGAAGGATATCATTGTAGCTCAATTTAAAAAACACCCCATTAATTTCAAGTGATGACCCTCCGCCCCTTGTTTAGACAGAAAGCCATTAAGAAGCAGAATGAATATAAACAGGTCAACCCCAGAAATCCATTAACTGCGTTGGACGCTACCATGTTAAAGGAAAAAACAATACATAAACAGGCAGATAAGGTCAGGAAGCAATCTCCGGACTGCAGACTCATTTCAGCCACTCCTCATAACAATTTCTCAGATCATGAAAGAACAAATAGCACTGATATACACCCCAGCAAAAAGCTGTAAAGAAAGATTGTCAGATTCATTTTGACAGCTTTGTCCTTGGTGCAGCCACTGCAAATCTCAGATATCTGAAATGTTGCTCATGTGGGATGGCCTCCTCAGAATAGAAGTACTTAGATTCTCAGCAGCCATTAATTGGGGTATTCCAATCATGAATTTCATCAATAAAATATCCCCATAGTGTATGGCCAACACTTATGTGGAGAGTGTCTGCGAGTCATAAACCAATCTAGACTGCTCCACGTGTCATGGCATTTATTTGTTTAATTTTCATACCAATCTTGTTTATTGCTTCCCTTAAAGCATTCAGATTGGAAAAGACTATAATAAGAAGCATACCCGCATTATTTGGGGGTGCAAATATTTGTTATATTTTATTAAATAGCAGTTACAGAGAGGTCATAAGCATGAACCTGGAAATGTGGATAACTTTAATAGTGAACTCAGATGACCTAGGGCATGAGAGGAAAACATATGGGACTTATGGCTGTGAATATTGCTACTTCCAACCCCTGTCATGCATTTCCTTATGAAGGTCAGAGGCAAAGGTATGTCAAGCTAAAGCATTAAACCAACTTCTGCTAGCCCATTGTAACTTCCCACAATTGATCTTATCCATACTTCCTCAGGTTGTCTTGATCTATACTGTTTGATTAAATAAATGTCACGCCATCAACCAAAAATTTTCTTTGTAACTCGAAATTAAAACTCAACCAGGTGGAATCTCATTGTTTCTTGAATTTTGGAATCTGGGTAACTGCCTCAAGACTCTAAAAAGCCTGGCTTGGTACAAGTGATTTACAAACCATGTTTTTCTTCCTCATTCATGAGAACTTGATGAGAATTTTTTTAAAAAAATTCATTTCACAAGTCCATTTTCAAAAGTTTATTTGTCTCTCCCTCTCAGCAGCTAGAGAAATATTTTTCAACAAATTTCCTGAATGACATAAAGACAAGTCGAACATTTACGCTAATACTTTGCATTTCAAACTCAATTACCAGTCAAAAGGAAGTTAGCAATGTTAACGAACATTCCTTGCTTGAAAAACCTTAAGGCACACACACACAAAAGGAAAAAAACCCAGTCTCAACAAATAACTGTGTTGAAGCCCCAGCAGAAATAGTAGATTGGGGGGACCCTCAAGACCATCCAGTCCAACCCCTTCTGCTATGATAATACATAGGAAAACAAGGACTAGAGGACAGGTAGTCTGACCCCTGTTCAACATCAGGATGACACTGGAATGGGACAAACCAGGGTTTTCTGGCATAAAGAGAGTTTTTGTCATGGGCTGTCCCTGAAGCTCAGACAGTGGACCCTCACAGATGAGAAGGGGTGGGGTGGGGTACCAAATGGCAATGCCTTCTGCAAGCAGGAATTCTCAAGAAGGGGTGAGTGGGGTGCAATGGCAGGAATTCGCCATGATAAAGCCTAGCATTCGAAGGGATTCCAGGGGTCCATCCACCCCCCCTCTACCATGAAGGAATACCTAGAGTTGGAGATGAAGCTGAGAGCATGTGACTTGCCCAGGTCACCCAGTGAATTTCTATGGTGAACTGGGAGGCTAGAGTGTAATCTCAGCTCAGCCATTAAATCCCACTTGGTAAAGTCACACTCTCTCATTCAAGGAATTCTGCACTCTCCTTGCCAATTATTATTATTATTGCATGACCTTACCATCACCATGGGAGAGGTGCAGAGAGAGAGTTGACCAGGCCCGCCTCTGAGGCTGAGAGAGTGTGACCCTCACAGAAGAGAAGAAGGGCAGGGGGGTGCAATGGCAGAATTCTGCCATGGATAAAACCTAGCATTGAAGGATTCCGGGTCATCCACCCCCCCCCTTTCTACCATGGCACAGAGAGTGTGACTTACCCAATGTCCCCGTGATTTACAGACTGAGCTGGATTAAAACACACTTTTGTGATATGAACTATATACATCTTTCTAATCTCCCTGCTTGGCCACTAATATAACAAAGTGAATTAGAAAGGGGAAAAGAAAGGGAGGTAGGAAAGTAACACACACACGATTGTTCCAGTTACGTATACTCAACAAAGTTGAGAAATTTAAGCCCCCAAATTGACCCTAAAATCTTGGTTGACTTATAGAGGGTCAGTACAACTAAACTGCTTAGAAAGGCCCGAACAAGACTGCCGATGCCCTAGTCTTCGTACCTTGAAGCAAAGTTCTGTGTGTGTGAAAGAGGTCCAGCTCTTCCCATCAAAGAAGCACCCTTTTAGCTCCGTATCTTTCCTCCAAGTCTGTTGAAGCCTTCTCTTCCCATAAAAAAACACCCCTTTTACTCCACATCTCCTTCCAGTCAATTGAAAGCCTCTATCCAATCAAGAGCGCACCGTTTTTAATTCACTATTGCCCTTCTAATCCAATTTAAAACTCTCTCCATCAACACCCCATTGCAGTTTACTTCTTTCCCTTCCCAATCCATTTTAAAGCCTTCTTTTCACTCAAACACCCCATTTAACTCCACTCTTCCTTCCCCAATCCAATTTTGAAAAGCTCTCCTCCAGCACCGGGAAGTGGTGGCAGGTCATTGGGAGAGGTCCAAGAAAGAAAGGAAGGACGGAAAGTGGTGTTTTCCCCTTTCCATCCTTGTTATAGCCCCTAGGTTTTTCCCTCAACTAATGCACAGGTCAATCAAAATCCTAACTTTGACCCTGAAGCCTTCCCTTGATTTATACATGAGGTTGACTGTACAAGTATATGGTAAGTAGATAGAAAACATGTACTATAAGTAATATTCAATTAACTTTATAATTTTAAAAATGCAAAAAATAAAAAGACAAAACAGGAAAGAATAAAATAAATAAAATAAAATAAGCAAAAATGTCAAGTAAAGTCTCAGAAACTGTAAAACCATAAAAGTTCCCATGCACTGCGACATGGTGGCAGATGAAAAGGAACTGAAGACTCTAGAGAATCATAGAGACGCAAGGGCAATCCAGTCCAACCCCCTGCCATGCAGGAAATCAATCAAGCACCCCAACAGATGCCATCCAGCCCGCTCTTAAAGACCTCTAAGGAAGGAGACTCCACTACACTCCTGAGGGGAGGTGTTCCACGTTAACAGCCTTTACTGTCAGGAAGTTCCTCCTTATGTTTTGAGGTGGAATCTCTTTCCTTTAGCTTGCATGCCATTGTCCAGTCCTGTTCTCTGGAGCAGAAGAAAACAGTAGCTGCCCTCCCATAATGACATCCCTTCAAGTATTTAAACAGGGCTACGTATCATCCTTACCTCCTCTGCTCCTCCAGGCTAAACATCCAGCTCCCTAAGTCGTCCCCATAGGAATGGTTTCCAGACCTCACCATTTTGGTCACCCTCCGTTGACACCGCTGAGGGCAGAAAGCTGGACATGCATGCATGTTTGGAGAGGGGAGGGTTACCACCAAAATCTCTCTGGTTTTGCTAAGGGTTCTCCTAGCTACTCTGCACATGTGCAGACATACCCACTTGTGGTGGTCACAGAGCCACGAAGAAACTAATAATATAAATTCAGTCCGTTGGTTCTAATCTCTTCTGCAGGCTTGTACACAGACTGGTGAGAACGTGAGTTAATTTGTTCAAAGGTATAGAACTGTATTGTAACATATTTTTCTTTGTCTTTCAGATTTACAACCCCAGTCTTCATTGGAAGGTAAATTTAGTAACCAGACCTAATAATCCCAAACGGCAAAAAGTTTAAAACACAGTCCTATAACTTTGGCCGCAGCATTTTTTCTGCTATTTGAAGGCATAGTTCAAACTTGACAGTTGTAGCCTTATTTAATGAAAGAATAAGAAAAAAGCAACCTACAACTTGTTTTGCTGTGGATACGTGAGGCCAACAATGACAGTAGAATAAATTCATAAATGAATAGTGTACAGAGTAAACTTGATTGTTTTTGCAGAGCTACATCATATGAATGCAAATATAAAAATTTATTCCATGCAAGTAAATATTGACATTTATTGAAATTGAAAAGCTGTTTGTGCTTCACAGTTAGTTCAACCAAAATTCTTTACTGGTTAAGTGAAAAAAACCGGATGGGAGAGTGCTTGTCATTCCTTCTCCTCACCTTTGATGGCGGGGGTACCATGAAAGTGACTACAATGATGCCGTCCTGACCTTCCAATAGAGAGGAAAAGGAGCATATACCTCGTAAAGTCTGGGAGCTCTTTATCGTTTGTCTACATATAATAATGAAAAGGATGTTTACATGCTATATAAGGGAAGCACCTAAACAGTAACTATGGTGGCTTTATGCTGTTTTTGCTGTAACACATAGGCCCTTATCACACTGTTTGATAGTTTGAGATGCTGCAGTCGGGGTGACTGCGCGTCCGAACAATGAGAATGCTGTGTTATCATGCTTAATGTATTTTCACACCTGGTTGCCTGTCCATTGCCGTTCTTCTTTTTTTCCGAATCGAGGGGGCATCGAATCAACGGCAATGGCATGTGAGTGTGGATTCATGCAAGCAGAGTGAGTGCCACTTGTATTTACCCACCACTGAGGTGGCATTACCATGGGGATTCAACGATCTCAAATTGGGAGCCCCCCCTTGCACATGCTAAGTGTGGGGTCTGAACACAATCCTGAACCTTTGCACTTCCGGTGGTGAGGAAAAGTAGGCCTGGGTTTCCTTCCACTTTCATGTGACTGGGCTAGCCTCACATGAATGAGCTGCACCTTTCTTCCTCCCTCTTATTTCTCCATCCGCCCTCGGCAGCCAAATTCAAATGGATCCTCCGTGTCAGAGCCCCCTTCCTTGCATCTTCCGCCTCCATCATATGTCTATTTCTCCTGGTCTTCTCCTTCTCTCATCTATTTCAGCTATATCTACATCTATTCTACGCTGTCATGTCTCCTAATCTATTGTCAGCATAGTCTACATTCTATGTCTCCTTTCATTCCCCCGTCTATCCTATTTCAGCCTATGATCTACATCTATCTCCCGTCCTTCTCGATCCTCATTCGTCAAGCTATATTCGCTACTATCTCTCGATTCTCATCCGTTCATTCCCTCATCGTCTTTCAGCTTATCTACATCTATTCTCCCGTTCATGTCTCCCCCTACTCTATGTTCAGCTATATCTACATCTGATTATGCCTTTCATTCCCCTCAATCTATTTCCGCTATATCTACATCTTTCCTCACCGTCCTTCTCCTCATCTATTTCATTCCGCGTTATCTACAATCTTATGCGCTCTCCCGTACTTATTCGCATGCTATTTGTCAGCTTTATATCTACATTCTAGTGCTCTCCTGTCTTCTCCTCATCTGTATTCATCTACATCTCTCCTTTCCCCATTTGTACAGTTTTGCACTTCTCTTCAGGTTGCATACACCTGGGAGTAGATTCGGGTTTAACATCGCCACTTTGAACTGTCAGCCTGGATCAGTTTCTATGCGGGAATTCTGAGGAAACTGTCGTGTCCTGAGACATTGAGCCTTCTTCTGCTGTGCAGGGCGCTCTGGTGGCCTCAGTCAACTCCTAACTTAAATTATTTCAAAAACATTGAATATACATCTCTTATAGAGATTTCGTGTGCACCTCTGAGACTAACTGGCATCTGAGGAAGCGACCTTTAGGAACGCTCTCATGTCGGCCAATTCTTCTCTTCGTTCTATTATAATAATTACTAATCAATAAGTATAATAGGAGTTCGCAAAGGACATATTTTGGAGCACCTAGATTGACATCTGAGGGAGAAGTTGACTGCAAGCCTGGGCAGCGGGTGGAGGACAACACAGGGTTCGCTATCCCTTACTTGGGTTGTAAACCCCCCCCCCGGCAAGTCCAACTGTCTCAGGCTCACGCAGGATGGCAAGGGTGAACCCCCCTTCTGCACAAATCCTCCCAAGGAAAACCCCTTGGGCACAGTCACCCTGTCTTCAGCCTCAGAGGATTGGGGGGCAACCAGTGGAACCGCCCCTGACATTCCAATCCTACCCAA
This sequence comes from Sceloporus undulatus, assembly GCF_019175285.1. Taxonomy (NCBI): domain Eukaryota; kingdom Metazoa; phylum Chordata; class Lepidosauria; order Squamata; family Phrynosomatidae; genus Sceloporus; species Sceloporus undulatus. The sequence goes on along the minus strand of NC_056527.1, from coordinate 69,462,116 downwards.
GGAAAACCCCTTGGGGGGCCACGTTCCATTCTGTCGTCTCAGCGGATGGCAAAGGGGTGCTTGGAACCCCCTCCTGAACCAATCCCACCCAATGGACAACCACCTTGGGCAAGTCACCTCTCTCGAGCCTCAGAGTCGTGGCAAACTCAAACCTTCTACTGACTAGGGTTGCCCTAAGTCCGGAAATGGACTTGAGCGCCCGCTGAGATGTGAAGGTCCACGAACAAGACTAGGATAACAGGACCATTTTGTTGGCTCTGGTTTTCTTGAATCATGGATAAAAATAAACTATGTCCATAATTGCTATTCTTGACCTGTTTTCAAGCCCCCCTCCCAATTGTACCTTTCCCTCGCCCCAATTGTTTGCACCCCTACAGTTGACACACACACGTGCACCACATCATTACCCACCAACAAAGAGCTGTGGTGTGTATGTTGTTTTTGTGTGTCTATATATATGTGTGTGTGTGTTCGCTGTGTTGCTGTGTATGTTTTTTTTGTGTGCTATAGTATATGGTCTGCCGTGCTGTTGTAGTTGTGTGTGTGCCTGTTGCATATGTTGTGTGTGTCATTGTATTGGGTCTTGTTTTGTTGAGTGCGGTGGTGTATATATATATATATGTGAGTGTGTGTGTTCTATATCTATGTGTGTGGTGTCTGTTATGTTATGTGTGTGTAGTGTAGGTATATGGGTGAGTGTGTGTTGTTTGTGTGTGTATGTATATATGTGAGTGGACTGTGTGTGGTAGTGTTGTGTGTGTCGTATGTGTATATCGTATGAGTGGGAGTCGGGTGTGTATGTGTCTATATTATGTGTGTGTGTTGTGGGGTCCTGTACTGCTCTGTATGTATTGTGTATGTATGTGTGTGTGTGTGTGGTATATATGTCTTATGTTTTCTTTTTTTATTTTTTCCTCTTGGTCTATATATTCTCTGTGTGTGTGCGTGCTGTCTGTCTGTAGTGTGAGTGTGTGTGTGGTGTGGTGGATGATGAGACGAGAGAGAGAGGCGCGCTTGCTGGCCAGGCTCCTCTGCCAGACGTTGGTGCCCAGAGTCGGCGGAGAGGGCGGGAATGAGAGAGCAGGGCTTCCAATGGATGCGATCCTCGCTCCCCAGCCCCCGTTTGCCCCTGAAGCAGAAAGGGCCACCGGAAGGAAATGGGTGCAAAACATTTCCACACACCAGCCACATTTCGCAGGTGAATTCGAATCGAGCTGATGCGGTTCGCATCCTGTCAATCCCTTTTGTTAGCAAAACTCCTCCAAAATGTGGGTGCGCCTTAAGGATTCCGTGTCGGAAGACTCCGCGGACGGGACCACGCACGGAGCTCCCATTGAAAGCAACACGGTTTTGAAAATACATTCCCGTGTCTGACGTGAATTTGCATTGCTCATCCTCCGCACTCACCCTGGTGATGTCTAGCAGGAAACCCCCGTTTTGTAACACCATAGGCCACGTGCCCTACAAGCTGAACTCTTTCCCCATCTACTGCTCGCAAGCCATCGACTCACGAATGTCCTGCACATAAAGGATGCACACTGGAGTTATTTTTAAATGTGTCTTCCAGGCGGCATGCAGTGGGCTTCCAGAATGGAGCAAAATAACAACACTTGTCTCATAGTTCCCAGGTTCGTTATACATGGTATGCTAAACCTGGCCAACCAAGTTTATAATCAAAATTGCAAATGCTCTGAAAGCAGGCTGAAGATTGTGGTGCGATTGTGTTTACCTAACATTCCTCATGAGGGGGGGGGGGAAATCCCCGCACTATCGTAAAGCAAACAGTGTTTGTGTGTGTGGTGGGGGTGGGGGGGGGGCAGTAACCGCAGCCTCATCTTCTCCTTGATACATCCAGTGTATCTGGCTGTTTAAGACAGTAGTGGAACAAAGTCTCCTGACCATCATTTCTATAAAATGTGCTCGAATTGCATGTATTCCAGTCCTTCCCTTCTCATTGGGTTCTGCCAGCCTAGAGGTGATGGGCGTGGTAAGCCTAACACAGCGTCTGGAGTTTTCTCAACGTTTGCCCACTCTCCAGTGTTAGGGTAGATGTGGCCCTAAATTTAATAATGTACCCTTGTAGAACCCGCTTCTCATTCCCCAGTCTATTGACACTGCGCCTCGAAAGCAGATGGGGTAGCAATGGAGTGGCTCTCTGCTTGCTCTGGCTGTGACTGGACCACAATTGGCCCAGGACCATGGGTGAACCACATGGTCCCACTCTGCAACGCAGGACTACTGCTGCAGTCCCAAACTGGCGCAACCACCAGGAGCAGATTAAATCCACTCCTTTTC
>NC_056527.1:69452655-69459796 GCF_019175285.1 Sceloporus undulatus | reverse complement strand
ACATTGAGAAACAGGAGCGTGTCCAAAGGAGGGTGACTAAAATGGTGAAGGGTCTGGAAACCAAGCCCTATGAGAAACGGCTTAGGGAGCTGGGGATGTTTAGCCTGAAGAAGAGAAGGTTAAGAGGTGATATGATAGCCCTGTTTAAATATTTGAAGGGATGTCATATTGAGGAGGGAACAAGCTTGTTTTCTACTGCTCCAGAGAACAGAACTCGGAACAATGGATGCAAGCTCCAGTAAAAGAGATTCCACCTCAACACTAGGAGGTACTTCCTGACAGTAAGGGCTGTTCGACAGTTTAACAAACTCCCTCAGAGTGTAGTGGAGTCTCCCTCCTTAGAGGTCTTTAAACAGAGGCTGGATGGCCATCTGTCGGGGATGCTTTGATTGAGAATTCCTGCATGGCAGGGGGTGGGCTCTTCCAACTCTATGATTCTATGATTAGCCTACCCATTGTAAACTGCTTAGAGAGTACTGTACTTAAGTGTACTGATAAGTCGTATAGAAATGTACTTCCTATTATGCTATTGCTACACAACTTATAGCCTTGTTTCTTTATATTCAAGGTGGCTTGCAGTAGAATAATAGTTTTCAATTATGATTTAAAACTAACAAAAGTAAAATCAAAGCACACTATAACATAGTAAGAGAGGAACGTGTCAAAACGTGAGGGAGTAAAAGAATCTATTATTCTTTTAACCAAGGACCTAGTCCTCTGTCTTCTTTCTCAAGGTACTACGGTGGAGAAGGATATCATTGTAGCTTCAATGTATAAAAACAACCCCATTAATTTCAAGTGATGACCCTCAGCCCCTCTGTTTAGACAGAAAGCCATTAAGAATGCAAGAATGAATATAAACAGGTTCAACCCTCAGAAATGCCATTAACTGCTGTTGGACTGCTACCATGTTGAAGGAAAAAACATACATAAACTAAGGGCAGAATAAGGTCAGGAAAGCAATCTCCGGACTGCAGACTCATTTCAGCCACTCCTCATAACAATTTCTCAGATCAGTGAAAGAACAATAGCAACTGATTATACACCCCCAGCAAAAAAGGCTGTAATAGAAAGAGTTGTCAGATTCCATTTTGACAGCTTTGTCCTTGGTGCAGCCACTGCAAATCTCAGATATCTGAAATGTTGCTCATATGTGGGATCTGGCCTCCTCAGAATAGAAGTACTTAGATTTCTCAGCAGCCATTAATTGGGTATTCCAATCATGAATTTCATCAATAAAATATCCCCATAGTGTATGGCCAACACTTATTGTGAGAGTGTCTGCGAGTCATAAACCAATCTAGACTGCTCCACAGTGTCAATGGCATTTATTTGTTTAGATTTTCATACCAATCTTGTTTATTGCTTCCCTTAAATGCATTCAGATTGGAAAAGACTATTAAATAAGAAAGCATACCCTGCATTATTTTGGGGTGCAAATATTTTGTTATATTTTATTATAATAGCAGTTACAGAGAGGCCATAAGCATGAACCTGGAAATGTCGGATGACCTTTAAGTGAACTTCAGATGACCTGAGGGCATGAGGGGAAAACATATGTGACTTTATGGCTGTGAATATTGCTACTTCCAACCCCCTGTCATGTGCATTTCCTTATGAAGGTCAGAGGCAAAGGTTTGTCAAGCTTAAAGCATTAAACCAACTTTTCTGCTAGCCCCATTGTACTTTCCCACAACTGATCCTATCCATACTTCCTCAGGTTGTCTTGATCTTATTACTGTTTGATTAAATAAATGTCACTGCCATCAACCAAAAATATATTTTTTTGTAACTCTGAAGTTAAAACTATCAACCAGGTGGGAATCCCATTGTTTCTTGAATTTTTGGAAAATCCAGGTAACTGCCTCAAGACTCTATAAAAAGCCTGGCTTGGCACAAGTGATTTTACAAACCAATGTTTTTCTTCTCATTCATTGAGAACTTGATGAGAATTTTTTTAAAAAAATTCATTTCACAAGTCCCACTTTCAAAAGGTTATTTTGTCTCTCCCTCTCAGCAGCTAGAGAAATATTTTTCACAAATTTCCTGAATGACAATAAAAGACAAGTCGAACATTTACGCTAATTACTTTGCATTTCAAACTCAATTACCATGTCAAAAGGAAGTTTAGCAGATGTTCAACGAACATTCCTTTGCTTGAAAAAACCTTAAGGCACACACACACAAAAGGAAAAAAAACCCAGTCTCAACAAATAAACTGTGATTGAAGCCCCAGCAAGAAATAGTAGAGTTGGGGGGACCCTCAAGGACCATCCAGTCCAACCCTCTTCTGCTATGAAGTAATACATAGGAATACATAGGATCCTAGAGGACATGTAGTCTGACCCCTGTTCAACATCAGGATGACACTGGAAGATGGGACAAACCAAGGGTTTTCTTGGCATAAAGAGGAGTTTTGTCATGGGCTGTCCCTGAAGCTCAGACAGTGTGACCCTCACAGATGAGAAGGGGTGGGGTGGGGTACCAAATGGCAATGCTCTTCTGCCAAGCAGGAATTCTCAAGAAGGGGTGGAGTGGGGTGCAATGGCAGGAATTCTGCCATGGATAAAGCCTAGCATTCGAAGGGATTCCCAGGGGTCATCCAACCCCCCCTTCTACCATGAAGGAATACCTAGGAGTTGGAGATGAAGCTGAGAGCATGTGACTTGCCCAAGGTCACCCAGTGAATTTCTATGGTGAACTGGGAGGCTAGAGTGTAATCTCAGCTCAGCCATGTAAATCCACAGGGTGACATTGGGTAAGTCACACTCTCTCATTCAAGGATATTCTGCACTCTCCTTGCCAATTATTATTATTATTATTATTATTATTGCATGACCTTACCATCACCATGGGAGAGGTGCAGAGAGAGAGAGTTGACCATGCCCTGCCTCTGAGGCTGAGAGAGTGTGAACAGAAGAAAGAAGGGCAGGGGGGTGCAATGGCAGAATTCTGCCATGGATAAAACCTAGCATTTGAAGGGATTCCCAGGGCCATCCACACCCCCCCCCTTTCTACATGAGCAGAGAGTGTGACTTACCCAATGTCACCCGTGTATTTACATGACTGAGCTGGATTAGAACACACTTTTGTGATATGAACTATATACATCTTTCTAATCTCCGCCTTGGCCACTAATATAACAAAAGTGAATTAGAAAGGGAAAAATAAGAAAGGGAGGGTAGGAAAGTAACACACACGATTGTTCCAGTTACTGTATACTCAACTATAAGTTGAGAAATTTAAGCCCCCAATTGACCCAAAATCTTGGTTGACTTATAGAGGGTCAGTACATAATACTGCGTTAGAAAGGCCCGAAACAAGCACTGCCTGATGCCCTATCTTCGTACCTTGAAGCAAACGTTTCGTCGTGTGTGTGAAGAGGTCCCAGCTCTTCCCATCAAAGAAGCACCCTTTTAGCTCCGTATCTTTCCCTCCAAGTCTTATTGAAAGCCTTCTCTTCCCATAAAGAAACACCACCCTTTTAGCTCCACATCTTTCCTTCCCAGTCCAATTGGAAAGCCTCTATTCCAATCAAAGAAGCGCACCTTTTTAATTCACTATTTGCCCTTCCTAATTCCAATTTAAAATCTCTCTTCCATCAAACACCCCATTGAAGTTTACTTCTTTCCCTTCCCAATCCAATTATAAGCTTTTTTTCACATCAAACACCCCATTTAACTCCACTTCCTTTCCTCCCCAATCCAATTTTGAAAGCTCTCCTCCAGCACCGGGGAAGTGGTGGCAGGTCATTGGGAGAGGTCCAAAAAAGAGAAGGAAGGACGGAAGTGGTGTTTTCCTCCCTTTCCCATCTTTTGTTATAGCACCCTAGTTTACCCTCAACTAATGCACAGGTCAATCAAAATCCTAACTTTGACCCTGAAGCCTTCCCTTGATTTATACATGAGGTTGACTGTACATGAGTATATAGGTAAGTAGATAGAAACCATGTACTAAAAGTATATTATGTCAATTAACTTTATAATTTTAAAAATGCAAAAAATAAAAAAGCAAAACGGAAAGATAAAATAAATAAAATAAAATAAGCAAAAATGTCAAGTAAAGTCTCAGAAACTGTAAACCTAAAAAGTTCCCATGCACTTGCTGACATGGTGGCAGATGAAAAGGAACTGAGACTCAAGAAATGAGACGGCAAGGGCCATCCAAGTCCAACCCCGGCCATGCAGGAAAATCCAATCAAAGCATCCCCAACAGATGCCATCCAGCTCTGCTAAAGACCTCTAAGGAAGGAGACTCCACTACACCTGACGCTGAGGCAGAAAGCTGGAACGTCATGCACTTCCTTGGAGGAGAGTTACCACCAAATCTCTCTGTTTTAGCTATAGGAGTGCTCCTAACTACTCTGCACATGTGAGCACGAGTACCCACTTGTGTGCGCACAGAGGCCACAAGAAGAAACATAATGAATAAAATAGCAGTAACCCGTTGGTTCTAATCTCTCTCTGCAGGCTGTACACAGACTGGGAGAACGTGAGTTAATTGTTCAAAGTATAGAACGGTATTGTAACATATTTTTCTTTCAGATTTACAACACACCAGTCCTTCATTGGAAGTGTAAAATTTGTAAACCAGACCTAATAATCCCAAACGGCAAAAAGTTTAAAAACCAGTCCTATAACTTTGGCCCATCAGTTTTTTCTGCTATTTGAATGCATAGTCCAACATAGACAGTTGTAGCCTTATTTAAATGAAAGAATAAGAAAAACAGCAACCTACAACTTGTTTTGCTGTGGATACTGGAGGCCAACAAGCGCAGTAGAATAAATTCATAATGAATAAGTACAGAGTAAACTGTGATTGTTTTTTGCAGAGCTACATCATATGAATGCAATATAAAAATTTATTCATGCAGTAAATATTGACATTTATTGAAAATTGAAAAGCTGTTTGTTTCAAGTTTGATTCACCAAATCTTTACTGGGTTAAGTGAAAAAGGAGGGGCTGAATACATTCCTTTCCTCCTCACCTTTGATGGCTGGGGTGACCATGAAAGTGACTACAATGATGCCCGTCCTGACCTTCCATGAGAGAGGAAAAGGAGCATATCTCTACCATACTCTCGGCATCTCCGCACTCTACGGCCTGTGCCAAGATCCTGGTCCACATGCCCACTAGTGACTCACGAACTTGATTACTGTAAGTCCTCCTGGCTGGGCTTCCTTTTTCTCACTCGTCTTTAATTAATCTCATGTCCAGCATTAGCTGCAACGCATTATCAATTCCACCCACCGACTCTGACCACATATCTCCTGTGTGGCAATCCCTCTCACGGCTCCCTCTCCCTTTCCCGCATTCAATATAGCTCCGCTGGGTCGTATTCAAAGCCCTCCAATGGACTGGCCCCTCCTTACTTATCAAACAACCTTCTTTCTCCTTCTCCTCACACCTTCCCCCCCAGGGGGCCCTCCATTCATGGTAGTCAAGGGTTGCCTGTCCCAGCCCGGATTTCCTCTGCTCATCCTGGATTCGCCCCTTTGCACTTGCTGGCCCCCCCCCCCGCCCTCACTCCTGGAACATTCTTCCTCCCAAGCAAGAGCCATCCTCAGCACTTCTTTAACCGCTCAAAACGGAGTTGAAAAGAAAAACCATCCTATTCAGAGAGCCTTCCCAGCATCGCATAAGTGTCGCTTACTACTGATATTCTGTTGTTGGCTGTTTATCGATCCATGGCCTTTAGTGCAGGTTCTGTAGATGTATATATCCTACTTGTGAGTATGTATTTTTCCCGGATAAGGATTAACCTTACCTGTTCCATTTTGGGAAGCCAAGCCTCCCTCCCAGTCCAATATGCCTTGGCCAGGCCTCGGAGTTGAAGGGAACTGCGGGATCTCTTACCCTTTCCCTGTCCACACTCCTTCTCCTTCTGTGTCATGTCTTTTTTAGAGATGGTAAGCCCGAGGGCAGGGACCGTCAAACAAAAAGATTGCATGTACGAGCGCGTGGTGTAAATTTACAGCGATTCATAAATAAGTGAATAATAAGAATAATAATAGAAAGCGTAGATCGTTATCATTGTCTAAATAATAAGGAAAAAGGATGTTGTTTTCATGCTATAACAAGGGAAAGCACCTAAACAGTAACTATTGCGGTAACAAGAGGCCTTATCACACGTTGAAATATTTGGAGCGTCAATATCAGGTTGGACTGAGCAGTCGATACAATGCGAATTGATGTTATAACGCTAAGGTAGGTTTCAACACCGGGTTGCCCTGCCAGTGCCCCCGTCCGAATCGAGGGGGAATCGAATCCAAGGCAATCTGTTGATGTGGAGTCAAAAAAAATGCAAGCGGAGTGAGTGCAAGTGTATTACTACAACCGGTGCATACCAGGGGATATCAACGATTCGATTGGGATCCTTGCACATGCGCAGTGGGGGTCTGAATTCATTCTGAACCTTTACACTTCCGTGGTGAGGAAAGTAGCCTGGTTCCACGTTCATGCGAATGCTAGCCTCACATGATGACAGCTGCAACACCTGTCCTTCCTCCCTTCTATTATCCCCATCCCTGGCATCCCATTCAAATGGTCCTCCGTGTCAGAGCCCCCCATTCCATGTCAGCCACATCACATCTAGTCTCCTGTCATTCTCCTAATCTATTTCAGCTAGATCTACATCTTTCTCCTTTTCTATATTCCGCGCTCATCTATTTCAGCTATATCTACATCTATCTCCTCCCGTCATCTCCTAATCTATGCACATATCTACATCTCTCCCGTCATTTCTCATCTTTGTCAGCTATATCTACTCTATTCTCCTGTATTCTCCTCATATATTTCATCTACACATCGCGCTTCCCTTGCTAACAGTTTGGGCCTTCTCTTAGGTTTGCATACACACACTGGGGAGGATAAACTGGTTTAACTCACTTTAACCAGCCTCGGCTCAGTTCGCTATGGGTTCTGAACTGTAGTGGCCGGACATTGAGCCTTCTGTGTCAGGGGAGCTCTGGTGCCTCAGCCAAACGAATAACTTAAATTATTTGCAAAAACATGAATATACAAATCCGTATAGAGATCTTGTTGCACCTCTGAGACTAAATGCCATCTGAGGAACAACTTTAGGAAAGCTAATGCTGCCAACTCTTTCTTTCAAATAATAATAATAGAGATAATAATAATA
>NC_056527.1:69394801-69452630 GCF_019175285.1 Sceloporus undulatus | reverse complement strand
TACCATGAAGGAATACCTAGGAGTTGGAGATGAAGCTGAGAGCATGTGACTTGCCCAAGATCACCCAGTGAATTTCTATGGTGAACTGGGAGGCTAGAGTGTAATCTCAGCTCAGCCATGTAAATCCACAGGGTGACATTGGGTAAGTCACACTCTCTCATTCAAGGATATTCTGCACTCTCCTTGCCAATTATTATTATTATTATTATTATTATTGCATGACCTTACCATCACCATGGGAGAGGTGCAGAGAGAGAGAGTTGACCATGCCCTGCCTCTGAGGCTGAGAGAGTGTGACCCTCACAGAAGAGAAGAAGGGCAGGGTGGGGTGCAATGGCAGGAATTCTGCCATGGATAAAACCTAGCATTTGAAGGGATTCCCAGGGCCATCCAACCCCCCCCCCTTTCTACCATGAGCGAGAGAGTGTGACTTACCCAATGTCACCCTGTGGATTTACATGACTGAGCTGGGATTAGAACACACTTTTGTGATATGAACTATATACATCTTTCTAATCTCCCTGCTTGGCCACTAATATAACTAAAAGTGAATTAGAAAGGGGAAAATATAAGAAAGGGAGGGTAAGGAAAGTAACACACACGATTGTTCCAGTTACTGTATATACTCAACTATAAGTTGAGAAATTTAAGCCCCCAAATTGACCCTAAAATCTTGGTTTGACTTATAGATGGGTCAGTACACTAATACTGCTTAGAAAGGCCCTGAAACAAGCACTGCCTGATGCCCTATTCTTCGTACCTTGAAGCAAACGTTTCTGTGTGTGTGAAAGAGGTTCCCAGTCTCTTCCCATCAAAGAAGCACCCCTTTTAGCTCCGTATCTTTCCCTTCCAAGTCTGATTTGAAAGCCTTCTCTTCCCATAAAAGAAACACCCCTTTTAGCTCCACATCTTTTCCTTCCCAGTCCAATTTGAAAGCCTTCTATTCCAATCAAAGAAGCGCACCTTTTAATTCACTTATTTCCCTTCCTAATCCAATTTTAAAATCTTCTCTTCCATCAAACACCCCATTGAAGTTTACTTCTTTCCCTTCCCAATCCAATTTTAAAGCCTTCTTTTCACATCAAACACCCCATTTAACTCCACTTCCTTTCCTCCCCAATCCAATTTTGAAAGCTCTCCTCCAGCACCTGGGAAGTGGTGGCAGGTCATTGGGAGAGGTCCAAAGAAAGAGAAGGAAGGACGGAAGTGGTGTTTTCCCCTTTCCATCCTTTGTTATAGCACCCTAGGTTTTACCCTCAACTAATGCACAGGTCATATCAAAATCCATAACTTTGACCCTGAAGCCTTCCCTTGATTTATACATGAGGTTGACTTGTACATGAGTATATATGGTAAGTAGATAGAAACCATGGTACTAATAAGTATGAAAATCCCTATATTCTAATTAACTTTTATAATTTTAAAAATGCAAAAAAATAAAAAAGACAAAACAGGAAAGAATAAAATAAAATAAAAATAAAATAAGCAAAATGTCAAGTAAAGTCTCAGAAACTGCAAAACCATTAAAAAGTTCCCATGCACTGCTGACACTGTGGCAGATGAAAAGGAACTGATAGACTCATAGAGACTGCAAGGGCCATCCAGTCCAACCCCCTGCCATGCAGGAAATCTCAATCAAAGCATCCCCAACAAATGCCATCCAGCCTCTGCTTAAAGACCTCTAAGGAAGGAGACTCCACTACACTCCGAGGGAGTGTGTTCCACTGTTGAACAGCCTTTACTGTCAGGAAGTTCCTCCTTATGTTGAGGTGGAATCTCTTTTCCTGTAGCTTGCATGCATTGCTCCGGGTCCTGTTCTCTGGAGCAGCAGAAAACAAGCTAGCTCCGTCCTCAATATGACATCCCTTCAAGTCTTTAAACAGGGCTATCATATCACCCCTTAACCTTCTCTTCTCCAGGCTAAACATCCCCAGCTCCCTAAGTCGTTCCCCATAGGACATGGTTTCCAGACCCTTCACCATTTTGGTCACCCTCCTTTGGACACACTGAGGCAGAAAGCTGGAACGTGCATGCATGTTTGGAGGAGGGGAGGGTTACCACCGAAATCTCTCTGTTTTAGCTATAGGAGTTCTCCTAGCTACTCTGCACATGTGCAGAACATACCCACTTGTGTGAGTCACAGAGACCACGAAGAAGAAACATAATTAATAAAATATCAGTACCTTGGTTCTAATCTCTTCTGCAGGTTTGTACACAGATCTGGGGAGAACGTGAGTTAATTGTTCAAAGGTATAGAACTGTATTGTAACATATTTTTCTTTCAGATTTACACCCCAGTCTTCATTGGAATGTAAATTTAGTAAACCAGACCTAATAATCCCAAACGGCAAAAAGTTTAAACGCAGTCCTATAACTTTGGCCTCAGTCAGTTTTTCTGCTATTTGAAATGCATAGTTCAACTATGACAGTTGTAGCCTTATTTAAATGAAAGAATAAGAAAACAGCAACCTACAACTTGTTTTGCTGTGGATACTGAGGCCAACAATCAGCAGTAGAATAAATTAAATTCATAAATGAATAAGTACAGAGTAAACTTGATTGTTTTTGCAGAGCTACATCATATGAATGCAAATATAAAAAATTATTCATGCAAGTAAATATTGACATTTATTGAAAATTGAAAAGCTGTTTTGCTTCAAGTTTAGTTCACCAAAATTCTTTACTGGTTAAGTGAAAAAAAGGAAGGGAGAGGCTGATCATTCCTTTCTCCTCACCTTTGATGGCTGGGGTGACCATGAAAGTGGACTACCAATGATGCACGTCCTGACTTCGTGAGGATGACGGAAACGGCAGCATTACCTCGTAAAGTTGGGAGCTCTTTATCGTTTGTCTAATAAATAATGAAAAGGATTTTACATGCTATATAAGGAAAGCACCTAAACAGTAAACTATGCGTGTAACACATAGGCCTTATCACACTTGATATTTGGATCTATCGGGGTGACTGCGAGTCGAACAATGAGAATTGATGTTATATAGCTAATGTATTTTCAACACTGGTTGCCGTCCATGTCCTTCCGAATCGAGGGGGAATCGAATCCAAGGCAATCATGTGATGTGGATTCATGCAAGCAGAGTGAGTGCAATGTATTACCACAACTGGTGCATACCAGGGGATTCAACGATTCAAATTGGGACCCTTGCACATGCTAAGTGGGGTCGAAACATCTGAACCTTTGCACTTCCGGGTGAGGAAAGTAGCCTGGTTCCATTCATGTGATGCTAGCCTCACATGAATGAAAGCTGCACCTTCTTCCTCCCTCTATTTCCCACCCTCGGCACCAAATTCAAATGGATCCTCCGTGTCAGAGCCCCCTCATTTCCGCCACATCATATCTATTCTCCTGTCTTCTCTCATCTATTTCAGCTATACTACATCTATCTACTTATCTCCTAATATCAGCTATCTACATATTCTCCTTTCATCCCCGCTCATCTATTTCAGCTAATCTACATCTATCTCCCGTCCTCTATCTATTTCAAGCTATATCTACATATTCTCTCTTCATTCCCCATCTTTTCAGCTATATCTACATCTATTCTCCGTCATTCTCCTATATTCAGCTATATCACATCATTACTTTCATTCCCTCATCTATTCGTAACTACATTCTAGCTTCTCCTCATCTATTTCAGCTTATTACATCTATCTCCCGTCATCATCTATTCAGCTAACTAATCATTCCTGTCTCTCCTCATCTATTATCACATCTCTCCTTCATGACAGTTTGCATTCTCTTAGTTGCATACACACTGGGAGATAATGGTTTAAACCACTTAACTGCACTGGATCAGTTCTATGGGAATTCTGGAAACTGTAGTGTCCTGAGACATTGAGCCTCTTCTGTGTCAGGGAGCTCTGGTGCCTCAGCAACTAATAACTTAAATTATTTCAAAAACATAATATAATCTTATAGAGATTGTTGCACCTCTGAGATAAATGCATCTGAGGAAGCGAACTTTAGGAAAGCTCATGTGCCAATCTTTCTTTCTATATAATAATAAATAATAATAATAATAGATCAAAGACATATTTTGGAGCACCTAGATGCATCTGAGGAAGTGCTGCAAGTGCAGCGGTGGAGGACAACAGGGTTCGACCTTACTTGGGTTTAAACCCCCCCCCCGGCAAGTCCAACTGTCTCAGCTCCGAGGATGGCAAGGGTGAACCCCCTCTGACAAATCCTCCCAAGGAAACCCCTTGGGCAAGTCCACACTGTCTCAGCCTCAAGGATGGGAAACAGTGAACCCCCCTGAACAATCCTCCCAAGGAAAACCCCTTGGGCACTTCACATTCTGTCGTCTCAGGGATGGCAAGGGTGAACCCCCCCGAACCAATCCACCAAGGAAACCCCTTGGCAAGTCACACTCTCTCACCTCAGAGGATGGCAAAATCAAACCTTCTCTGACTAGGTTGCCCTAAGTCCGGAAATGACTTGAGCGCAGACTAGATGTGAAGGTCCACGAAAAGAACTAGGATAAAGACCATTTTGGCTCTGGTTTTCTTGAATCATGATAAAATAAATATTCCATAATTGATATTCTTACCTTTTTCAAGCCCCCCCCAATTTACTTTCCCCCAAATTTTTGCCCTAAGTTGACACACACATGCACAATCATTACACCACCAACAAAGAGTGTGTGTGTATGTTTTTTTGGTGTATATATATATGTGTGTGTGTGTTGTGTGTGTGTGTATGTTTTTTTTGTGTGTATGATATATGTCTGCGTGTGTATGTAGTTGTGTGTGTGCTGTATGCATATGTTTGGTGTATGTATGTTGTTGTGAGTGTGTATATATATATATATGTGAGTGTGTGTCTATATTATGTGGTGTGTCTGTTATTTATGTGTGTGTATGTATATATGAGTGTGTGTATGTTTGTGTGTGTATGTATATATGTGAGTGTGTGTGTGGTATGTTGTGTGTGTGTATGTGTATATTATGAGTGGGATGGTGTGTATGTGTCTATATATGTGTGTGTGTTTGTCTGTACTGCTCTGTATGTATGTGTATATATGTGTGGTGTGTGTGTATATATGTCTTATGTCTATCTCTGTCTATATATTTGTGTGTGTGCGTCTGTCTGTCTGTATGTAGTGTGTGTGTGGTGGTGGAGAGACGAGAGAGAGAGGCGCGCTTGCTGGCCAGGCTCCTCTGCCAGACGGTGCAGAGGGCGGAGAGGGCGGGAATGAGAGAGAGGGCTCCAATGGACGATCGCTCCCCAGCCCCAGTTTGCCCTGAAAGCAGAAAGGGCCACCGGAAGGAAATGGGGCAAAAATTCCACACACCAGCCAATTTGCAGGGAATTCGAATCGAGCTGAGCTGCATCCTGTCAATCCCTTTTTAGCAACTCTCCAAAATGTGGTGCCTAAGGATCGTTCGGAAGCTCCGCGGAGGACCACGCAAGGAGCTCCATTGAAAGCAACAGGTTTGAAAATACATTAACGTTATGACGTGAATTTGCATTGCTCACTCCGCATCACCCTGGGTGAGCAGGAAACCCCCGTTTGATAACACCATAGCAGTGCTACAAGCTGAACTCTCCCAACATCTACTGCTCAAGCCAAGATCACGAATCCTGCACAATAAAGGAATGCACACTGAGTTATTTAAAAATGTGTCTTCCAGGGCATGCAGTGGGACTTCCAGAAGAGCAAAATAAAAACTTGTCTCATAGTTCACATCTTATAATGATGCTAAACCTGGCAACCAAGTTTAAATAAAATTGCAAATAGTATGAAAGCAGGCTGAAGATTGGTGCATTGTGTTTATAACACCTCATGAGGGGGGGGGGAATCCCCGCATATAGTAAAGCAAACAAGTGGGTGTGTGGTGGGGGGGGGGGGGCAGAACCCAGCCTCATCTTCTCCTTGAAAATCCAGTTTCTGGTAAGACAGTAGTGGACAAAGTCTTGACCCATCATAAAATTCTCGAATTGCATATTCAGTCTCCCTTCTCATTGGTTATGCCAGCTAGAGGTGATGGGTGGTAGCCTAAACAGCGTCTGGAGTTTTCAACAAGTTGCCACTCTCCAGTTTAGGTAGATGTGGCCTAAATTTAATAAGTACCTGTAGAACCCCATTCTCACCCAGCATATTGACACTGGCCTGAAGCAGATGGGGTAGCAAGGAGTGGCTCTCGCTTGCTCTGGCTGTGACTGGACCACAATTGGCCCAGGACCATGGGTGAACCACATGGTCCACTCTCAAGCAGGACTACTGCTGCAGTCCCAAATGCGCACCACCAGGAGCAATTAAATCCACTCTTTCCCAGCAGTCAGGCACCTTTGGCAGCTGGAGAGCTTCAGTGCTTGGGGGCTTGCTCATTGATGCCATGCCCCAAAGTGGCGGAAGCCTCATCCTTTAACCCATCGTTGGGCCATTGCATTAGGATTGCCAAGAAAAATAATAAATAAAAACTTTATTTATAACCGCTTTTGTTAATTCACACTGTCTTTTTGTCTGCAAACCACTTTAGGCAGGATGCCAAGCGACGGGCAGTTTCAGCCCCTTGAGAAATGTCTTCTCAGAAGGGATTTGACCTTCTAGGAGTTGAAAGGGAAACTCGGAAGGACGTACTTTCTGACTGTGTAGTGAACCCAGGGGAGAGGAAGGACTCTATGTGAAAAACTATGGCCTCCAAGTCTAGTCATGGAATGAAAGAAACTATTTCCCTTTGAAGGTGAATGGGACACTCCTTTTTAGCTCAAGGAGTTTTGGAGAGAAAGGAAAGAGCTATTTAGTTTTGAGTCTCTGTGTTTCTTCAAGACTTGTAAATTATCAAGCAGCCTTTGGAAGCAAACATCATAACCTATCTATCTAATTTATAGGTTGCCTCATTTTGTAAACAAACACCATCATATGAGTGAAGCTTGTATTTACGCTTTTTGCTTATTAATTTATGTTTTTCTTCTGAGGGGGACACAAAGTCTAGAATCATAGAATCGTAGAGTTGAAAGAGACCACAAGGGCATTACGTCCAACCCTGCCATGCAGGAACTCCACAAGCCTCCCCAAAGGTGGCCAACGTCTCTGTTTAAAAGGACTCCAGGAGGAGGGACCCCCACACTCTGAGGGAGTATGTTCCACTATCAAGCAGCCCTTACTGTCAGGAAGGTCCTCCTAAGTTGAAGGGAATCTCTTTTCCTGTAGCTTGCATCCAATGTCAGGTCCTGTCTTGGAGCAGCAGAAACAAGCTGCTACTAGTGAGAATGGTCAAAAGTAGTAACCAGAGTAAGAACATGAAATCCAGGTCTAAACAAAGAGTGACAATTATTAAGCAAAACCTGATGTTTCACTGTTGTCTTAAGAAACTAGTAGGGTGAAAAAGGTTAGAGGGTAATTTTACAGATATTAATAATTTTCAATATAGTTGTTTCAAGAATTGGTTAAGGTAGGAACTAGTTACTGGTATGTGGTTATCAACCCACAGTATTTTTCCTCAAAGGTGGTAATAAAAACAGGTTTGGATATAATGATAAACTTCTTTTCAGCCTCATTCATGCACTAGGCCGCAGTAAGAGGGGCACAAAGCGTTGTGGGCAGCACCGATCTAGGGTCAGGAATGTGCAGCAACTACATCCCCAAACCTAGAACATGTGGGTGTGCCAGACTGTGCGCCCGCCCCGTGGGACGGCATAAAATGTGCAGAGATGTGAAGCACTGAGTTGCTGCAACTGTGCTGTGTATGAGCAACACCAGTTGCACATGGCGCATTGTGGTTTGGGGATGTCCGTAAAAGGAACTTGTTTTTCATGTCTTTAGGGGCAGAGGGGACGCGAGTTTTGGGTGCCGGCATCCCTCAGGAGCAGAAAGGGGTGGCTGCAGGACTGCCCTTCAGCACAGTCTGTACAGCCCTTAAGGGTTGCCCGATGTGCTGTTCTTTAAAAATGCATGCATTTTTAGATTTTTTATAACATCTATGTTCCCCCTAGGAGGTATGTAAATGGTGGATGTGGTTAGAATTCTGTAGGTGATTCCCCGTATAATTGTATTTAATGGTGTTTGCTGAAACACAACAAACTGTATGGTGTATGGCTTGCTACCTGTGGTTGCCATGCAGGTGCACTGCCAATGCCACAAACATTTCTTCCCCTCCCTACTTCTTGCTCTATTCTATGTAACATGTATCATTTGTCAACAATGCCATCCAGCACCCTACATTGGGTAAACAGGCCATTCTCTCGGCCAAGAAAAACAAACATAAATCAGACATTAGGGAATGGAGATACCAAAACAGTTGCAGAACACTTCAGTCTTCCTCACTATGTTGCTGCCACTCAGGACAGCAGTCCTTGATGATAACAACAAAAAACTTACAAAGGAAGATTGACAGATAAACACGCAGAATTGACAGTGAGTAACAGAGACATGACATAGTTTACTGGCACACACACATCTTATACTAATTTAACATCCAAGCCTTATGAGAAACCCACTTTCCCCATTTTTAGACTCTTCTTTCTGGTTCCCCCGCAGCATATTGTATTTCAATAACTTTCTCCACCACTGAAATGGTTATCTACTCACTTGGCTTAGGAAATATCCTTCTCCCCTTTGTCCCACAGTTTGTGAAACTGAACCTATCATTCTGGAGATCCTGGTGACGCAGTGTTAATCCTGTATGCAGCCTTCACTCACAAGTTTGTGAGTTCAAATACCAGCTCAGGTTTGCTCAGCCCAGTTACTAAATGAGTACCAGCTTTTTGGGGGGCAATAGGTTACAAACGTTGTAACTGCTTAGGGATGCTTAAGTGCACTGATAGCAGTATAGAAATTTACTTGCTATTGCTATCATCTACCTACCAAAATTTTGATTTTTATTGCTAGTTTACAGCATGTTCATTCATAGGTATAAATATCTCTTCCTAGGCACTTCATTCCATGCATCTGATGAAGTAGACTTAGATCCAAAACACATTGAAGAAATAATCCAGTTCAAGACTGCTTTAACTGCACTTGCTCCATGCTAAGTAATTCTGGGAAATGTAGTTTATTGTGGCATCAGAGCTCTTTGACAGAAAAGGCTAAATGTCTCACAAAACTACAGTTCCCAGAATTCCCTAGCATTGAACCAGGAGTGGTCTCAAACTGGATTATTTCTGCAATGTGTTTTGTACCTTAATCTATGGCCCAAAACAGATAAGTAGGAAAGAGCAGCTTCTGGTTACTTTGGGGGCAGGGTGTGCAGGTGACCCCCCCCAAAGAGGACGGAACCTGCTACATATCCGCCTAAAACAGCCTGAATCTGGCCAAAAAAAGGAGTGCTGAAAAAGCGCTCCTTGCTGCCAGCTCATTCAGGACTGCAGTAGCAGCCAGCTCTGAGTCTGGTCCTGTGCCAAGCTGCCAGTCTGCTTCGCTCCTACAAAAGCTTATGCTATCAACATCTTTGTCTCAGTTAGTCTCAAAAGTTCTAGAAGAAACTGTTCATGAAATCTATTTTTCAAAAATAAATTGATAAAATAAGCTGGAGTTTATGAAGGTTCATGTCAAATAATATGTGTTAGTCATTAAGGTGGCACAAAACTCTTCCTTTTTTTTTTTTTGTAACAGACTAGCAAGGATAACCCCACAGAAATGCATAGACTTCTGCTAAATATGTTAAATGACCCAGATCTCCTGCACAGTTATGGTAAGATCTATGAGTGTGATACATTTTGTGGTTTATAGAAGAAATGCACATATTTTTATGTACAGTCGGCCCTTCTTACACACAGATTTTTTATACACAGATTCAAGCATCCACAGTTTAAAAATGTTAATTTTTCCCCCAAGTATCAAACCTTGATTTTCCATTTTTATAAGGGACACCATTTTGCTATTTCATTATATTTAATGGGACTTGAGCATCCATGGATTTTGTTATCCACGGGGGATCTTGGAACCAAACCCCAGAGTATAACAAGGTTCCACTGTATATAAATAGGATCCAAAAAGTCTATGTATTGTACCTGAAATTGTTAGATTATCATATTTTGGCTACAACAGTAAATATAGTTACTCAGGAGTACAGTCCACTAAATCCAGTTTATTTCTGAGTAGGGCTGCATAAGATTGCACTTTTAGACCCTTACCTTTTTTGCAGTAAGGGCCATCATATGCTGTACTGGAGCAGTCACAGGAGTATCCATTGTATTTTTCAACACATTTCCCCCCATTCTTGCAGTACATTCCAAAGCTGGTGCAATGGCCCGAGCAACCAGATTTTACGCCTGGTGTGACTTTTGCTCTTTCTTCTAAATCCAGTGTCAACCCATTCATTCTTAAAGAGCGAATGCAGCCTAGAAATCCTTTCTGTCCACCTGCAGCACCTGGACAAGAATATAAAATGCTAAAGTAAGAGCAAACATTTTTTTCCACCCCCGGATGGTAAATGATCTCATTTATTATACAGTAGAGTCAGCACTTGATGTCTGAGGGCCAAACTAAGCCCTGTAAAATAGAACTTGCTCCCTCTGCTTCCTAGCCAAGTCAGAGACAAGAGAAGTACACGGATGAAATGGCTGTTGTTCCAGCAGGTCATATTGGCATTCTGATAAATGTCTAGTAGGAGATGAGGTTGACCTACTTCCCTCCATCCCCGCTTCAAAGCAGCATTCTAGTTAAGCTAGTCTGAAATACAGGAGAGCACATAAACCTGGGTTATCTTGATATCATGCTTAGAAAGCAAATATCTACCGTGGTTTACTCTCGACTGATTGACAGATTGACAGATACATATTATGCCAAATTATTGCTCATTGCAACTAATCATTTTAAAGGCAGAAGACAGGCAATTAAGATAAATTCAGTTGTTCTACAAACTAATTGATTTTACCAACCAGCAGAGGCAGAGACATAACCAAACCAGTCTCAGATTTCTTTTCACAACTGCTAAATTAGCTTTTAGCATTCCATTCTTACCAGTAGCTACATGTTTACTTTCACTAATGCAAATAATCTGAAGTGCAGATTGCTGTCAACAGTTTTCAAATAATTTTGATAGTACTGTACTGTTTTCAATGAACTATCACAGAGGTATGAATAAAATTTCATTTTTTAGTGAATAAAATGGATAAAAGATGAGAAAGAAACATTAGAAAAGATACAAATATACAAGATTGAGTCATTTCATCACAGAGCACACACTTAATCTGAGGGAACAGATTTCTTTTTTCCTTTTCAAATATGTTGTTTTCATGAGATATGCAGTTATGTAGAACAAGTTGGACTTGCACAGGCAATACTGCTTCCTAGATAAGAAGTTCTAATTCCCTCCATTGTTTCATATGATGGAGATATTTCTCACTCTTGTGCTTCTGCCACTAGCAATCTGGTGTTCCAAGATTTCCACAGTGCCTCAGCAAATATCAGCTAAGCCTGCTGGACACATACACAGCAACACTTTGATACAGATATTATATATATTTTTATTGCTGTTGGTCCCACCTGTTGTACAGCTGCACTTTTGATCAGAATGCTTTCAAAATCTATCTGCCTATTTCTCTGTCACCAGTAAGCAAGTTTATCACATTTTATCACATGTAGATTCATGTGTTTCATTAAAAAGAACCTTTAAAATGCTTTTATTTGAACAATGTGGGCTCTGTACATCCTTCCATCAATCAAGCATACATTAGAAGCAAACAAAATAAGTTTGCATCTGTAGGACTTGAACTAATGCAGTTCAATGGGAGCATGCATACAGAAGCCTCCAGGTTCTATTAAGTTGTTAATAGGATCTTAGATCAAAGAGCTGGAAAAAACCCAGATGCCACTCAGTAGTAGATGCTATTGGACAATATGGTCCAACAGACTGATTCAGTGTAAAACACCTTCATACAACCATGTTTGTGTGTGTGTGTGTTTTTTAAAAAAACTAGCTACATAATGTTGCAATCAGACTGAATGCAAATATGGCAACTTATGTAGATAGAATCAGTACTGTGTGAAATGATGAGAAGATGAGGATGGAAAAGTAATTTCTTGACTTACCATTTCAAGTAATTTCTTGACTTAATTTTCTTTTGTGTTAATAGAAATGGAGCAAATGAAATAAATGTATAAAGCCTTCAGCACTATGGCAGGTACCACATCACCAGCAGCGCTGAAATGGCAGCATGGTCTTCTCAATTGTACAATCATTATTCATTAAGATGATTTGTTCTTTGTGGAAAAAAATCCCAGCATCTAAAAATGATTCTACACAACCACCTATTTACTTTTAAATTGAGAATTAGGGGTTGATTTACTAAAGCAGATATTCTTATGTGATATTAAAAGAAAACATGCAAGTGAAGAGACAAATTGTTAAGATTTGGAAGAAATGGTAAGATTTTCAAAGGGGTTTGCATAGATGATATTTACAAAGCCCATTCCAATTATATGTTCACCATATAATCAACCTAATTATGTATTCATTTTATGAGTATCTATTCAGTGCTGGTCTTGGATGGCGGGGGGGGGGGGGGGGGAAAAAAGAGGCTTCCACGTCCTCCATGGGTTCAGATTACAGGGGGGTCGAGAATAAGGCTGCCCTTCAAATCCTCTATGGACTCAGAAGGCATTGAGGGGGGAGGCTTCCCTTTTGGACCTACCTTCTTAAGCCCCATCCCCTGGAAGCCCAGCTTGCCACTGCCTCCTCTTCCTCCTCAGCTCTCATGTGTGAATACAGCAGTGCTTGCAGTAGAAGCCCAGACCAGCAACTCCATCTTACCTGCACCAGCCTTACAACAAAAGGAAGGCCAGCTGGCAGCTGCTTGGTTGCTGCTCTCAAGATGACTGGGTGCAAATGAGGGCAGTTACTGAACAGTTGGTCAAGCAGTGACCAAGGAGCTAGTCAAGCAGCAACAAGACACTCATGTGTACCAGCCTTTGCCACAAGGGTGGCATGGGTGAGGGGTATCTCAGCCACTGCTTGATTGGCTTTTTGGTCCCTCCTCCCTTTGCACTCAGTCACCTTGGGAGCAGCAACTGAGCAGCTGGATGAGGAGCGACCAAGAAGCTTCTCCTATGTCAGCCTTGTGGCAAAGACCAGCATGGGTGAGAGGCTTCTTAGTCGCTGCTTGACCAGCTGCTCAGTTGCTGCTCCTTAGAAGAAACTTCTTCCTAGTGACAAACGACTCTCAATCCTTCTTCACTAGGGCAGAGAGGAGCGTATTTGACTTTAAACCTTTTTTCACAAGAGAGAAGAACTCTCAATTTGAAAGAGGTGAAGAATTGATCCTGGATACTCCTCCCACAGAGCTGCACCCCCCCCAGCTTCATGTCCCCCCTTTCCTGAGCAACACAAATATTGTTTCTTCTGATACTTCTTCTGTTGGCCTGTCTGATGAAGAAAGCAGAAACACCACGTAGCTCCAACCTGCCAGCCAAGTTCCAGCCAAGTTTATGCAGGCACCCAAATATGAAAGCTCCTTTTGACTGCCACTTCTACCCCACCACCCTGTGTTCTAACTCCTCAACCCTACTATGATCCTAAAGGCCGCTAGTTCCCCTTGCCTTTCTTATTCACTAATACTTGACTGAAGCCCTGCTTCCTGCTGCCCACTTTTTCCTCACTGCCCCTTACTGCCCCCTTTCCCCTCAATGCCCACCTGGATAATTCCAATGTCCTCCGGAAGGCACACTGTCCACTTTGGGACTCACTGGTCTATCGCAATGGGCAAAGAGAATGTTTCTACTCTGAGATCTTATTTCATGTCAGCAGAGAAGAGAACACACTACTAAGTAGAGAAGGCTGGTAATGCAGATGTAAGAAAAAGAAAATACCCATAATTCATCTCTAATTTGCCTATTGGCAATATGTACAATATGTCTGTGTATCCTGAACATACAGTAAGGCACTTACAGGCTATGGGCCTTGAATATGAAAATTACAAATTAAGCCTAGAAAAGAAACAGCTTAACAACAACAACAATAATTTCATACTTGCCTTTCTCCATGGATCAAGTTAGAACTGAATTATATTCACAAATTCTAATCCATTAGTAGAGGTATGAAGAAAGACAATGACTTCATGGCACACTACATATATTAATGCAAGAGTGACTGGGTCACTCTCGCTACTGCATACAGTATATAATGGAAGACTGAAAGGAGAGTCTTCTGGGCCTAGGCATGGTGAAGCAGTGCCTGCCTGCCTCTCCGCCCCCCCCTCCAAGGCTAGAATGGCAGCAGTTAAGATGGAGGGAAGACCTTTAATCTTTCTCTGGGCCTAGGCATGATGGAGCTGTGCCTGCCTACTCTTTTGTGAGTTACTATAACAAAAATCTGTAAATATCCCGAGAATTTGGTCTATGAAGATTTTCAGACCTGTGCTTAACCCTGCTAAAACATTTAGGAAGTGCATGTGTGTGAAAGCCTGACACGCTTCCTAAACAGCAGGGAATTGTCTGCTTGCCTTCCCTGAATTGTTCGAGAAGCAGTCATTTCCTGTGAATGGAAATTTTGCATTCATGGGAAATGACTGCTTCCTGAATGATTCAGGAGCTGGTATGAAAATCTTCACTGTGTCCTGCATGATGTCCAAAGCAGCATTTTGGGGTGCCTGCTCTTGAACCCTTGAATCACAGCAGACTTGCGAGCTAAGCCTGGGGAACACTTTCTTCCACCATTTGGGGATGAATTGCTTCACCTTATTCAGGTCATAATCCAATGCTTCTTTGAACCCTGAACTTCAGTTGATTACAGAAAAGAGTCATGCTGGGATCTTAGCCTGATGTATTGAATCCTGGGAGATACAGTTTAGGGAGGGGCATTTTGAATTATCAGCCAGAGAGCTCTTGGGCTTCACTAACCTACAAACCCCAGAATTCCACAGAATGTTGCCTTGGCAGTTAGTGGAATAATAGCGCTATAACAGTATAATGTGATAGGGCCCTTAGTCGGGGATGTCAATTTTAATATCCCCACTTTGATCTATCTATCTATCTATCTATCTATCTATCTATCTATCTATCTATCTATCTATTTTATAGGCTACCTTTCTCCTAGAGTGGGAACCAAGGCAGCTCACAAAATTTTAAACATAATTAAATTCATCAGATTAAAACTATAGATTGTAAACAAAATAAAATTACTGAAAAGCATACAAAAGTTAGAAATAAAGCATACCACTCCCATTAAAAAAAACCAACAATAGCCATACAAGTAATGACACATTAAAAGCCTGCTTGAACAAAAAGATCTTTGCCTGCTGGCAAACGTAGAGCAGGGAGGGGGCCAACGCAGCCTCCCATGGAAGGGGATCCATTTCCATTGGACTCCACCAAATAATGCTTCAGTGTGGTCAAGTAAAAAATCTTTTTGCCTTCAGGATTATACTCTGACACTGCTCTTCCCAGTGTGTTGAAATAGACCATAAGGAAGGAAAGATATGACTCCCTCTACTCTCACTTGTTCAGTTCTCTTTGTTCCTTCCACCCTCCTCCTAGGCCAAAAGCTGAAGCAATCAATAAGCAACCGCCTTGAGATCAGCACTCTTGCCTTTCCACCTGCAATCACTAAGGTTAACAAGTGTAGTTAAATCGGCATTAAATCCCATCAATATTGTGCAATAACAGGTTGATTTTCATACGACATTGTGCAATGTCGCCATTATCCTGCCATTATCCCACGAATAAAATGGCAAAATTGCGCCACTTTTTATTCACAGGAAAATCCCATGAATAAAATGTGGTGTGATTTTGCCGCTTTATTCATGGGATAATGGCGTGATAACGATGACGTCATATGAAAATCAACCTGTTATTTTATGAAATTGACAGGATTTAATGCCAATTTAATGATGTTTGCCTCCTGTGTGATAAAGTCCTAACACAGTCTACAGGAGTTAACTATTCAATTGCTTTTTAAAATCCTCTCTAAAACACTTCTGTCAAATCTTTGGAAAACAGCCTTAGTGGTTGCATATGGACAACAGGCTGCATGATTCAAACCCTAACCTACTCAGATGCAAAGATTATAATTAGAAGCCCTTTTCCCAAGCTTCACTGCTCTATTTAAGGTGGGTAGTAAAATAAAACAGCTTTCTCCATTTATTAAGCCCTGCTTATGGCATGCCTTCCCCAGTGAATCTTACGTCCTTTTGATATGTCCAGGATTAGCACTGTGTTTTACTACTATGTTTTTATTGGTTCACTAAACCAATTCTTTTCCTTTACTTCATTGTATGACTGATCAGTATTGTTGTTATTCTGTAGCAAACTGCTTTGGGAGATTCAGAACTGTCAGATTATAGAGAAAAGAAATATTTTTAAATGCATGCATACTGATTGCTTACCTTTTATGGATCACAGGGACAAACAGCACATTGAACAGCATTGGATTATTTTTCTATAGATTAGCAACATACTACTTCTGCTTACCAACATATAGCTGGCTATACAATTCTAGTCGGGTATGGCCTTCTGTTGGTGCTTTACGGATCTCTTTGGGGAGCTGGTCCACCTGTAGGCTGGCCTCTTTGACATTCCGCTCAGCAGTAACCCGATGCCATTGATCATCATTGAGTAGACTGGGTGACCTCACAACAATCTCTACTGGGCCATTTCCAACATCAAATGAAAAGGACACATCTGTTGCAGCTGATGAGAAAATAATGACATTTTTTAAATGGTTAGAAAAATGGTTTTACATGTGGCTGAATGTTATGTGATTTTTTTAAAAAAAAAAGTCAATCTAAATTTTGCAGTTAACAATTAATTTTAATTTCCATTACATTCTGAATTACATGAAGAGGTAGCTTTTTGCTACAATGTTACATTTGACCAAGATTTATAGAATCCAAACAACTTCTGAGAATACAATTTTTATAATTCTCTCTCTCTGTGTGTATATGTACAAAGTACAGCACCTAGAGTACTTACATTGACCCATCGATAAGTTGACTTTTTTTTGGGTCAGTTTTATGACTAAAATTTCTAGAATTATACATGAGTATATACAGGGCCTCACCATCCAAAGGCCCATGCAATATATCATCCAAGTTGAAGCCCCAGATAAAATCAATAAACTCTGTTTATGGATTTAAATAAATTTATTGTAGCTAACCGCTCTAACAAGAGGGAGCACTGAAGGATAGATAACAAAACATTCACAAAAGAAAGCACAGAGCAAAAGAAATATATTCAGGATATGCAGTTCTAAGATTCTTCCACACTGAATGGATTTCTTCTGACTGGTGCTGATTAGTTATTATCTCAAAACTGATCTCTTTATGCCCGTGTAGAACAGCCATGTGGCTTGGCCGGTGCTTGACCACAGTTATCCTTCAAAGGCATTAAAATGACTTTCTGATGAATATTATGAAACCAGTATTGTAAGGGTGATTTTGATCAGCTTTGTCAATTCTGGTAGTAGGTGCTGCAGATATTAGCTTTGGGATATTTGCTCCCACTGAGGAGATCAACCACATCATGAAGAGCTGAAACTTTAACTTTTTTCTCCCTTGTAATATCCAACAGCATATCATGATGTAGTTGTAATAGAGAAGAATCCATGTCAGTTGTATAAAAGCCTGAAGTGGATGTGCTATCAATCTCTCCAATGACAAACTTTTCAATTTTGCTCATGTGTTTGCACACATCTGAGGAAATGTGATTGTGGAAACTGCTGCTGACATTATCAAAAACATCATGGAATATTTTCATATAGAATCCCTCAGGAGACTCAAACTAGTGAGTCTCACACCTAGGATTAACACGTTGTGGAACTTTTCTGTGGCTAGGGAGGGCAGGGCTTCCTTTTGTTATCATTATGGTCTTTGTCCAGAACTCTTCAAAGTTGTTCCTCAGCTGCTTTATACTCCCTTGGCAGACAACAAAGAAGTTCTGCTTGATGGAACTGTTGGTTACATGTTTGTAGTGCTATATTTAGGGTGTCCAAATGGCAAACACAAGCATGAAGAGCTGCAGTATGAAGAAGGAAGCAAACCTCTGCAAGCGTTGTGCACAACGATCCGTTCTTGCCCCAGCATCTCCCCTTTCCTCAGATGCCATATTCTCAAAGAAATCAATCAGCTTTCTGTAATTAAGAGCAAGAGTAAGCTGCTCTTACAGTCCATGTTGTGCAGTAAAATCATTTCAGATGTATGTTCTCCTCTTCTCCTTGAAATTTTTTGAACCAGGCAAGAAGTTTGGATGAACTTCTGACAAAAGTAATAAGGTCAGCTACTTCACTCAAAATGTTTTTATACATAGCAACATTTCCTGAGGCATCCTGCACTACAAAATTCACAGCAAGGACCACACAGTTCACACAGAGTGCTCTTGGTTCTTCTTCCTTCGCAAGAATCTGCCACCCACTAATGCGTCCAGCTATATTTGATGCACCATCATAGCATTAGCCATGACACCTGTCAGGAGGAAGATTAAAGTGGCAGACTACATCTTTCAAAATAGGAGAAAGACTTGTAGAAGTTATAGCATCCGTCTCATAAAAAACAAAGAACAAAAGAGAACTCCACAGACATTTCTTTTGAGGCAACGTAAAAGGAATGTGAAACCTGCTCCTTTGTGATGATATCTGTAGTCTCATCCACAATTACACTGTAGCTAACAGCTGATTCAGTCTCTCTCAATAATGTATGTAGAACATTTAAAACTATGTTCTTAAGACTCTAATTCACAATAGATAATTAAATCCATTTATAATTTGTACGATCCAGTCACGGGAGATTTTCACATGGGGAAGGGATAGGGATGGGATCACTCTCCCCATCTTTATCCCATCCTTAACCTGTCTGTAACTGTGATAGTGTGAAAGGGTTTCCAATCATAGTGCCAATCCTGCCATTAACCTGTAATTAAAGTGGCATTGCATTAACACAAACTTCCATTAATGGAAAATGCCAGCCAATGTCACTTTAATGACAGGTTAACGGCAGGACAATGATGGGATGTGCATGACTTCATCTGAAAGGCTTTCATGCGATCATTGTCATTTGTGCTTCCTGGATGGGATAAGTGTGAATCCCATCTGAAACTCTTTCCAGCAATTCCATGGTCTCAGCTGGGGAACATCATTACCACAAAGCAACAGGAGTTGACTAAGATTTGTCCTTCCTCAACATGGTCACAAATTGCAAGGCCTTGACAGGCAAGATACTTTACAGAGGATAAAACTTTCTATCTTTTTACATGCCTTTCTAGCTCCTTATGTTTGCTTCTGTTTTTCTTCTGAGTAAGTGGCATAAACATTTACACCACCTTTATCAGCAGCCACAACTTGAAATGGTGAAAATGTGAATGTTGATGGTTATGGAATCTAGAACTTCCTTCCAGTTTGAAAAGTCTTTCTTAACAAAAGTTTCACATGTATCCTTGTCTTTTGAAGTTTTGTGAAAAACTGGCATACTCATTTCACTTGCTGTGTGACAGATGTTGCAATATACTTTGCCCATTTCATAAGAGAGCCAATCAAATGTTCTTCCAAGTGTCATTATATTGTCATCCAACTGGTGTTCTTTTCGCAACAGAACGCTAATAGTCTGAAGGATTGTCTTCGGAAGGTATGATTCCTCAGCCTGGTCCTGGAATTTATCTACGGTATTAATCCAGAGAAGCTGGCAGTAGAAACTTTCACCAGTGTTAGCCACGGCACATATTTTCTTCCCTTCACAAGAAGTCTCTCCACAGTAGTAACTGTGGCCAGTAGTTCAACCAAGGAAACTAGGTGTCTGCAGGAAGATAAAATCTATAACTCTAGCGGGTTCAAAAAGACCTGCAGCCAGATTGTGGACCAGGGCTGGTTGGCAGGAAACAACTCTGCTGTTAAAACAGCCCCACTGCGTCCAATCTGTTTCCAGATCTATAAAGCTCCGTAGGGCTTGGATCCAGTTATTGAAACCACTTCCTCCTATGATCCGCTATGCCTTGAGATTTCTTTCAGTCCCACCATCTCCACAGGCGTGCCTGATGGAAACATAGGAGAGGCCTCCGCAGTGGCTTCTCCATCTCTGGAACTCTGCCTCCTGATGAAACTAGACTGGCTCCTTCCTTAATGTGCTTTTGGAGGCAGGCAAAAATCTCTGCTCCAGCAGGCCTTTGGGATAATCTGAGCCTATATCTAGGACTTGTAAATTGTAGTGTATTTAAATGTTTAATGTTTACTATTGTAATATGTATATTTTATTTATTTTAATATATATATATATACACAACACACACACACCAATTAAAATATTAAAATGTTATACATTTTAAAATCTAGAAAAGTATATTATATAATGTGTGTGTGGTGTGTGTGTGTATACACCACCCACACACACACACTTTTTCTAGATTTTAAAATGTATCATTTAAATTTTGTAAGGCGGCTTGGGGCCAGTACTGGGGAAAAGATGGGATGCAATATAATAATAATAATCATAATAATAATAATCATATAATAATATACTTCTTGATGCTGATATACTTTTGTTTGACACCTGTTTCTTTCCTCCCCACTCAATGGGTTCCACACACACACAGCTAATATAAAATGCTGGGGTGGAAATATTTGGTTCCTTAATGAAGTTCCCTTATTTTTTTTGCAAGATATGTATTAGTATTATTAGTAACCAGCTACCCATCCAACCCATGACCCACTTTCTCACTTCTTTACTTCCCAGAGCAATGGTGTTTCAGGGGCAAAGAAAAAAAACTTCCTCTGATTTTCTGCTAGCATTCAGAGGAAAGAACTACTGATTCTGCAGTGAGGCAGGTTTTCCTAGCACCAGGCCACAGTGATGGGTGGAATTCAACAACAGTTCTGTTTTTTCCCCACCTCCTCCAGGCAAGTATTCCCCTCCATGGTTTCTTCTTCATAACATATCCCCCAGAAAATCTTTGGCTCCTTCCGACAGGGATTGGGTTAATCCTGCAATGATTATTGTACGGTGGACCATATTATGTATTTGATCCAGGTGTTATGTATGCTATTATACTATGTATGTTTTCAAACTGGAAGTATGATATGTCATGTTGCTGACTTGGATGCTTGTTTTTATATGACTATGCTGTGGGATGTCAAGAGTAATAGAAGGTTTCATCAGGTGTTAACGATAAGAAGAAGATAGTGTGTTCCAAATGTTGTGTGTGTACCTGTTACAGAAGACAAATCGGTCACGAGGCGGGGAGAAGTGTGACATGGGGCGGGTACCGAGATATAAGTATACAAACGGGAAATTCAGGAGAGAAGGAGGCAGGCCACACTAGTAGTGTGTGTAAAGCTTTGGGAAGGAGAATGCAGGTTTGCTACAATGTTAAACAAACAGGTAAACAAGGTGTGAGTCATATGTTTATAAAAGGCTGATCATTGGTTATATAGCTGGTTAATTGACAAATTCTGATATATTGTATAGCTTAACTGCACAGCCTAATATATCTTCAGTGAAGGGCTTGAGAGGGCAGGGAGTGGCATTCATTGAATACATGTCTACTCTAAAGGAATGCATAGAGTCCCCCCCCCCACCTGATAGTCGACTTTTATCATTTATTCCAATCGCTAGAAAAGGAGGCAAATACAGCCATGGAAAGAGGAGGGAAATCTCTGAACTAATTTTTTTTTTATACTGAGGAAAAATTTGAGCTACCACTTTTGATAAGGTGGACCAATGGTCCTTTGCTTTGCTTATGATTGCTCTATGTGTGTTTAGCATTTAGTTCTGTCTAAGACTTATGACTAGAAACATTACTTCTGACTTCAGAAATTAGCCTTGCTGTTTGAAGGTTAGTTACTGAGGTGGGGTGTGAAAGTTCAACTAGTTCCTCTGTACTCCATGAACAACAAGCAAACAACCCTTCCTCTTCAGTTGCACAGCAATTCTTCTTTTGAAGACAAAGCCACTCTCCTTTTCCGTCACTGAGAGACACTGAGTTATAAGGGATCTCTGGAGGTAATTCCAAAACACACAACATGGGAGCCTGGGAGGGGACCTTGCCAATTCGGGGAAATCGTAGAACCGATTGACCATTCCCATAATCCCAAAGGGGGCTTGAGCCCCATCCCCAAAGCATACCCACTGATCTCCCCATGATTTGAATTTTGTGTACAGTTTCTCTATGGTGCCTCCAACTTTGCCCAAATGTGCAGAATGTATTAAAGAAAGGTTTAAAAGCAGCCTTGAAAAAGTGCCTAATCATTAAACTTGGAGGTAGTGGGTTGTCAGATATTCAGTCTATAATAATATTTCTAATCAAGTGTTTGTGCATGGGAATTTCGGCCAACATGTTTTTAATCCGGCTTTGATTTAAAAGCTTTGTAGAAACTGGCAAAGTACATGGCCATGTTCAAAACAAAAAAGTAGCAAATTATAAATGTTCTCTTTGTGAGGATGGATGATAAGTGGAATTGAAAAAGCTTGTACTCAGCATGCCAGAGTATCTTATGCTTAACTGTTAACAACGTAAAAGTTCTTTTCCAGCTGTGATCCTCTACTAACTCTATCCCATTATTTTATTGAGCATTTTGAACATGAGGCTGCCCAGCTCATTGTTGGAAATTCTCAACCTCTCTTTTGAACCTAGTATGTGATTGTTTCCCACCTAGCTTAATGCCTTTGGTGCTTTGATTTCATTTTTACATTCTCGGGGCTGAGCTCTATATGTGATAGCTCTTCACTTGACAAATTTGCCACAATGAGCTTGTCAGTAGAAGGGATGCTCACAGAGTGACTGCATTCCCAAGACTGCTATCCATTTATAGGTGTTTCTTGGGCTCATTCACACTTATTTTTGTAACGAAGAGATCCGCATAAGCTTATCACACGGCACTTGGAGGAACAGGATTGGAATGAAAAGGGGAAATGTGTAGTTTTTTTGTGGGTTTTTTTCGGGCTATGTTCTAGAAGACTGTCTTCCTGACGTTTCGCCAGCATCTGTGGCTGGCATCTTCAGAGGTACTCTTCTAGAACATGGCCACATATCCTGAAAACCCACAAAAAACTATGGATGCCGGCCATGAAAGCCTTCGACTCACAGGAGAACGCCACAGATTCTGCTGGGAGATCCCAAGTTGTTCCCCAGCCATCCTGGCAGCCGATTTTGAAGGCCAGTTTTTGAAATGTTCTTCAAAATTAGCTGCTGTGGAATGGCTGGGCATGGCCTGGGGACTCCCGAGGGCATTGGTGGCGTTCTCCGGTGTGGAAACCACGTCCCCCCCCATTCCATTCCGTTCCACTCCTTACCCTTCCCGTTCCTCCAATGCCGTGTCGATAAGCTTATCAGATTCAGTTTGTGTGTCTCACTACATTTATGCTACAGAATCACTGTAGTACATTTAAACTCAGTTGCTGTTCCCACTTGCCATGTTTGGATCAAAATGGAGGTGCTTCCATTTCTGGAATGGTGGCAGCACGATCCAGAATTGATCCAATATTCATTCACACTATCAGAAATGGGGATTGTTTGTGGTTCTTAAAAAAAGAACCAGTAAGGAACCTGATGTCAAATGCATAACTCATACTGTCACTCGTGGGCTTAGACATATGAACCAGAATAGAGTGAGTTGGGGAATTTGTAAACTGTCAGTTTGAACATGCTGTTTCATAAATCGATCTTCTGCATTAATCTGCTTAATCGTTTTTTCAAGTTTTTGAGAAAATTTCCATTTAATACTTTTTTATCTATAATTTCATAGAGGGAAGTAGATCAAGCCTGTGGAAAGCTTATGCTCAACTTCTTTTCACAGTTAGACCCAAAGGTACGAACAAGATCCTTTGCATACTTATAAAATTGGTCCTAAATTGTTGTCTTCCTGGGGCAAAGATCCATGATGTGACAGAGAGGCTGACAAGACTGGTCAAGCCTACTGACCATACCCCCTTCCTTTTGGTCCATGTGGGAACCAACGACACTGCAAGACACGCCGTCAGAACATGAGAAGGGATTACAAGGCTCTTGGTAGGAAGCTGAAGAAATGGATGCAAAGTTGTCATCTCGCTCTTTCGGCAGTTGGAAGGGCACAGTCAGGAAGGGAGAGGAAAATAGCAGATGTAAACAACTGGCTCCGCAGATGGTGCCGCTGAGAACTATTTGAGATTCTTGATAATGGGCTGCGGTTCCATGACAGGGCGGGCTTCTGGCAACGGATAGGTTGCATCTCACGCCAGTTGGAAGAAATGTTTTTTGCCAACAGTCTCAACAAATTTGATCAGGAGGGCTTTAAACTGAGTTCCATAGGGGAGGGAGACAATATTATAGAAGGTGAAAGGGATGGAGAAAATAGTCAAACTGACAAAGAGGAAACAAGACAAATAGGTCAGGACCCAACAGTGGGAGGCAAAAAAATTGGCATAGGCAGCAGTAAAGAGGACCCATGGTCTGCGATGTCTCTACACTAATGTACAGAGTATGGGAAATAAGCAAGATGAACTCGAACTCCAAGTACAACAAAGCAAATATCATATAATAGGCACATCATGGTGGGATGAGTCTCAGAACTGGAAGTGTGGAAATAGAGGGTTATAACCTTTTAAAGAGAAATAGGCCAAACAGGAAGGAGGAGGTAGCACATATGTCAGAGATATTTACAACACCAGTGAAGAGATCCAGGACATAATCAACGGAAGCCAGGTGGAGAGCATCGGGATAAAATAAGGGGAAGGAACACAAGGATGGTTCTGGTGGGAGTCTACTACAGATCCCCCAGTCAGATGGAGGAATTTGATGCCGCCTTCTAGAACAGATGACTACACCTCAGAAAGGAGAGGTGTATAGTGAGTGGGCACTTCAACTATCCTGATATTTGCTGGAATTCAAACTCAGCCAAATCCTCCTATGCACTTGTGATTTTTGTGCATTCAATAAAACCCCTGTGAGAAGTAGCTCTGTATGTGAGTCCCTGGGACAATTCTACACAGAAGTACAACTGCTAAGTTCAAAGACCCCTTACAGTAAGCGTTTTCAGAATGTGAGTTCATGAATGTGTCTAGACAGCAAATCCAGTGTGATAAGAGATCCAAAGAGGGAACATTCAATATAAAAATTTCTTTTAGAAGCTACATAACATTGCAATAGAGCAGGGATGGGTAAGTTAGAGATACACATGCCCCTGGCCACACCTGGAGGGTATTTACCTTCATCCCATTGCCAACTCTCCCATAGTGTTTTTGTAATTTTGATAAAGAATATATTTTTGCTGAAAAAGTCCCCTCAGGGCTGTGGGGTTAGTTTTTCCTTGTTCTGATGGGCTTCTAGCCGTGTTTGAGCCTGAGAGAGTCCCTTTTTCGCTAAGAAAGTGACCAAAAGTCAGTTTGGGGAAAATCTCTCTCTTGGTCTAAATAGATCAGTCCCTCTTCTTCTCCTCCTCTTCTTCTTCCCCTCTTCCGATCACAATGACGCTAGCCACCCAAGCGCTCAGGTGCTTCAGCGATCCATTGACGGCTAAAAAACACACACACCAGAAAATCAGGTTTGAAAGACGCAAATGGGAACAGGGAACAAAATATCCTGTGTCAAAATGCATTGAAGCAACTGATGTCACTGTGACGTCTAATTGGCCCAAGCGCTTGATTCACGCTTAAAAAAAAAATGGTTCAAGACAGGCGATGGGAACAGAGAACAAAAAGGTCTGCGTCACAATACAACGGAGAAATATCAATGGAAATGAAGAACATGGGTCAAGAAAAACCGAGTCTGTTTGCTCCTTTTGTAATGGGGAACGATGGACGTGATTTGAATATGACTCGGGAATTCGATCCAAGCCAGACCTCGCAGCAAGTTCGTCACTTTATAGCCCAGTGGAATGGTGGCCAGAAACAGCAATGCAGCTCCTACCTGTCAGGCAACTCCTGACAAAGCGCACAAAGTTTAAGCAGCATTCCCAAATTTGAAAGATTCTTTTTTCTACCACTTCCTCCTGGCTGCCATGGTGCTTTAATATGCCTTTCTCCACCAGTCGTCAGTCAGTCAGTCAGTCAGTCCGTCCGTCCAAAATGGCACCATCAAGCTACAGAAGGAATGCCCTGTGCTCAATCCTCGGTGAGATTTTTATATCGATTTCCCCTGATAGTATTTCAATTTATTTTTATGCATATCTTGCTGAATTTCATTTCTGTTTTCTTTAAGCTCCTCTCTTATCTCACTTTTAAAAGATTTCTTAAATTCTCTTAACTCTTGTAAGATTATTGTGTTTATCTCCATTTGTTTACTAGGTGAATCTTGTATTTCATTCGTGGGACTATCCATTATCTGAGATTTATTTGTATTCCTTTTTCTTGAAGGCATTCTCTAATTTGTTTCTTATAATGAAAGACAATTTATGAATAAAAAGAAAATTAGCAAAGCAATCGTTCTATATTCTATATTGCTGTTTGCTTTACTTGTTCTATCTGAGATCTATTCTGTTCAAAATCCCCAAACCAAAAATAAGGCTAGTATCCTAACTTGGAAGTACCCTAAACACTATCTGGCTGCTCAGTGGCTCTGTCTCCCCTCTTGTTCTCCTCCTATCCTCTTGAGCCCTTTATAAGCATCCTAAAAAAAAACCTCCCCCGGGGTTAAGCTTGTGCACCTTCAACCCCCTGAGTCCGAGTGAGTATAGTGTTGGGAATAGTGAATTGGATATTAAAGACCCCAGATACCGGTCACCTGTATGGTTTGGGCTGGTCTAGAGTTGCTCGCGTTTCCCTCGCTAAACTTGATTTTCTTTTCCTCTAAACTTTACCTCAAGCAGGTCTCACATTAACCTTTTCTTCCCTTTTTCCATTATAACTGTACCACCCCAAATACTGTAACTTGAATATAGGCTCAATTTGAAAATATAAATTGTCTCTATATATTCTGTTAGCTTCTAAGATTTCTCCACTCACACCTGTATTGTCTACAAATATTGAAACTCAAGTCTCTGAATCTTCAAAACAAATTAAGAGGTTCCTCTTCCGCTGCCTCTGTGTCGCTGAGCCGCTTGGGGCTGGTGGAAAGAGGGCTGGTGGCACATAAGGCCGCCGCTCATGCTGCCTTTGTAGCTGCGCTGCTGCGCCTGGGGCGCTCGGCTATTGTGGGTTGTCATATTGATGATCTTTCCAATCAATCTCTGAAGGTGACCTCAGTGTCCTTGCCTGATGTCTCTTTGGGAGTGGAGGGGTGGCTTTATGGAGTTTGCCACTCCTGGCCCCACTTATTCTTGCTTCAGCTGGGCTTGGCTGCCTCTCAGGTAGGTCCCAGTGTTGTGGGGGAAAGGGCTTGGCTCCTGGCTCAGCTGTTCAGGCTGCTTCTGCTGGCTTGCCTTGCTTTGTATCCCATCTTTCCCCCAAGGAGTTTAATGAGAGGTACATATTTCTTCCATCCTTAACCTGTTTATTTGGCCATTAAATTAAAGACAAAGCTTATGTTGGATCCCTGCAGAACAAAGACTTACTGAAGTCTTGGTTTTACAGAACATGCTGAATTAGGAGAGTTTAACACTTTACCTCTTTCTAATATTCTTGGAACATACTTACATTTTAGCTCAAGTTTGATGAAGTCTGTATTTCCCAGATTCTCAAGAAACACTCCATCAGGGGCTGATGTTTTGAAGTAGAAAGAAATGTCAGCACTGGTTTCTCCTTGGAAGGTGGAGAAGTGAAGATATGAAGATGGAGTGATGAATGATGCTGCATTCCAGTAATTCTCTGTAGAGACATAAGAAACAGCAAAACATGTATTTTCCCCCAATATTCCTTTTGAGTCATGTTTTATTTAGAAACAGAATGAATAAAAATTGAGCAGAGAAAGTTTTAAATGCCTAACAAACGCCAAAATTATCCATCTTTATGAAAAGTAAAAATTCTGTCTTTTAAAAACTTTATTGTTAATGATGTTTTTTTACTGTGGCAGATTGTTGTAATTCAGAGTTGCGCATAATTTAATTTAATAACTGAGTGAAGTTAGTTTAACATAGATATATGTATTAGTAGAAAATTCTGCTTCCATTTCCCAAGTATAGGGGGGTACATTTCTTGGGTGAAGGGATGTGTGTGAGGATTTCCTCAAACAGTGTGACATAGATGCACATCATTTGATTGACAGTTTAAAAAGAAATTCAAGAACAATCAAAATGTTGGCTCCATTTTAAATTGATACAAATGTTAATGTGAACATCAACAGTTAAATTGCCATGGACAGCTTTGATCATGGCAAACGTAGGGTGAACTTTGATTCAGTATCACATCGATCATGTGACCCAGATCGATTCTGCTCACAATTATAAGTGTGAATGATCCCTTGGTTGAAGGCAGAGCTAGGCAGCCACTAGCTCTATGTAGCTGCCACCTCTGTCTTTGGAGCTCAGCAAACAGGAAAAAAGCAAACACATTTTTTGTGTTCATGAGAGACTTTAAGGGGAAAGGCTACAAAATTGTCAGTATGTATACAGAATGACAAACATGGATGGTGATGGAGTTATTGCAGTGATCTGAAACATTTCTGCCATGTTTGTTTTCTTACCAGAAGATGTGCCATACTATACCAGTAGAATGTGCAAGTCAGTTGCCCTATTGAAGGTGAAGGTGCAGTAGCTTAAAGTCCATGTATCTACCCTCTGACCTCAGGGAGGATGATTTTTTTTTAAGAAAAAGTGCAGCACACTCTTATAGAAGGGCAAGAAACTGTTTATGCAACCAGGGAGGGTGACGTTCCAAAACAGGGGGGGGGGTGTTTTGTGAAATGTAGAATACAGATGAAGAACTATCAGGAACAATGCTTCAAACTGGGAGCTACACAACTGATTCCAAACTCTCCCCTTAATCAGTGTTAATGTAGCACAGGCTCAGGGACAAGATCCTCACAACTCTGTAATCATGGACGTGACCTCAGAGTTTTGATGGGTGGAAAAACTACTCCAAACTCCCAGAGGAAGAAGAGAGGTGTGATGACCTTGAAACAGTGGTACATGCACTGGTAACCTCTCGACTTGATTTCTGTAATGTGCTCTACATGGGGCAACCCTTGTACCAAACTCGGAAGCTACAGTTGGTTCAGAATATGGCAGGGTCACTCGCAGCTCCAGAGCCAGCCACATAACACCTATATTGAAAGATCTGCATTGGCTGCCAATTCGCTTCTGGGCGCAATACAAGGTGTTGGTTGTTACCTATAAAGTTCTAAATGGCTTGGGCCCAGAGTACTTGGAGGACCGCCTCTCCCCATATAATCCGCCCTGCACTGTCAGGTCAGGTGGGAGACAACTTTTGAGAGTTCCTAAGGTGGGATATACAGCGTCTGCGCATAGGGCTTTTTCTGTTTTGGCCCCGCGGACTTGGAACTCTCTCCCCGACGAGCTCCGCGTGGCCCCCTCCCTCGAGTCTTTTAAGAAAAATCTCAAGACTTACCTCTTCCGCCAAGCTTTCCCTCACATGTCCTAATCGATATTCTCTCCTATGTATTGTGTGATTTGTTTGATCGGAATCGTTTTATTGCTTTTTTTTACTGGTTTTAATTATATGATTGAATGATGGATTTTAATCGATGTATTATACTGTTTTTAATATGGGGGATTGTTGTTGGTATATTTTATATCTGGTATCTTTGTACTTTGTATTTTTACTATGTTGTAAACCGCCGTGATCGAAGGAACGGCGGTATATAAATAAAGTCTCATTCATTCATTCATTCATTCATGTTAGTAGGAGATCCCCAGTGGCAAGGAACAGCAGTGTGGGTTTGATAAGATGTCTCAAGAGGTATACAGGAGTGGTATCTGTTGTTTCACTTACTCAAGTCTGAAAAAGTATGTTCTCTCTAGGCATTTTCTAGGTCCTCCAGTGTGATTCTAAGGTAGGCATCCAGTGATGTTCACCATAGAGTCATGCTGGAGGACCTAGAAATACCTAGAGAAGTATTCTCTTTAGGAATATTTAGGTCCTCCACTGCAACTCTATGGTCAACTTCTTCTGGAAGTCATTCATTTCAATAAGGATCTCTGTTATCCATGGTTCTGCATTTCCATGGTAAGTGTGGAACATATCTCCCACAGATACATGGGTCATTCTGTACATCGCCCAAGAGTGAAGATTCATGATGTAAATGCAAAGGATGACAAGACTCATCAAGCCCACTTACTCCTTTCTTTCTCATCTATGTCAGTACAATAAATATAGAAGGCATAGCTTTCAACATATTGCAAGGACTACAAAGCTATGAAGAGGAAAGAAATCGACCCTGGGTTACAGGTTGTTATTTTATCACTTGCTCCTGTTGAAGGATGTGATCCAACAGAAGAATACTAGAGGTGAGCAACTGGTTGTACTGATAGGGCCATCAAGAAAGATTTGGCTTTTTGCACCATGGCCTGCATTTTCATGAAGAAGGACTTTTGGCAAGAGAAGGTTTGGGCCTCATAGCAGTTGGAAAGAATGTATTTGCTAGGAGGCTTGCAAGTCTGATCAGAAGGGCTTAAATTAAGTTACATGGGTGAGGGAGACCACATTCCAGGAGGCAAGGGGACACAAAGTACTTGTGATAATACCCTAAATTATAGAGAGGGATTTGAGCTAAAAGCACAAAAACCCAAGAGTGGGGGAAAAAACAAGAGGGAGATGGCAGAAGAGAATGTCCCATGGTCTTAGATGTCTTTATACTGATGCACTGAGTATGGGAAATAAAAAAGATGAGCTTAAATTCTTAACACAGGAAGACAAATATGATTTACTAGGCATCACTGAAACCTGGTGGAATGAGTCTCATAATAGGAACATAGTAATGGAAGGGTATAACCTATTCCAAATAATTAGATCAAACAGGAAAGGAACATTAGTAGCATTATATGTCAAGGATGTGTACATTTGCAAATATATCCATGAATCAGAACCTAAAAAAGCAGTTAGGGGTGTCTGAGTAAAAACTGAAGGGAAAAAAACAACAGTGACTTCATTATGGGTGTCTATTATATACAACAACCCATCCTAGAGCATGTGAACAGAAGATCATGGAATTGTAGAGTTGGAAGAGACCACAAGGGCCATCCAGTCCAACCCCCCCACCATGCAGGAACTCTCAATCAAAGCATCCCCAACAGATGGCCATCCAGCCTTTGTTTGAAGACCTCTAAGGAAGGAGACTCCACTACACTCTGAGAGAGTTTGTTCCACAGTCAAACAGCCCTTACTGTCTGGAAGTTCCTCTTAATGTTGAGGTGGAATCTCTTTTCCTGGAGCTTGCATCCATTGTTCTGGGTCCTGTTCTCTGGAGCAGCAGAAAACAAGCTTGTTCCCTCCTCAATATGAAATCCCTTCAAATATCTTAAAAGGGCTATCATATCACCTCTTAACCTTCTCTTCTCCAGCTCCCTAAGTCGTTCCTCATAGGGCATGGTTTCCAGACCCTTCATCATTTTAGGTGCCCTCCTTTGGACACGCTCCAGTTTCTCAATGTCCTTTTTGAATTGTGGTGCCCAGAACTGAACACAACTGCCGCATCACATTGTTGACTCATGTTCAACTTGTGGTCTACTTGGACTCCTAGATCCATTTCACATGTCATCTTGTTCAGCCAGGTGTCACCCATCCTATATCTGTGCATTTCATTTTTCTGCCCTAAGTGCAGTACCTTACATTTCTCCGTGTTGAATTTCATTTTGTTAGCTTTGGCCTAGCTTTCTAGTCTATTCAGGTTGTTTTGAATTTTGATCCTGTCCTCTAGAGTATTAGCTATTACTCCTAATTTGGTGTCATCTGGAAATTTGATAAGTATGCTCCCAATTCTGTCTTCCAGGTCATTGATAAAGATGTTGAATAGCACTGGGCCCAGAACAGAGCCCTGTGGGACCCCACTGGTCACTTCCCTCCATGATGAAAAGGAGCCATTGTTGAGCACTCTTTGCGTTCAGCTGGTCAACCAGTTACAAATCCATGTAACAGTTACTTTGTCTAGTCCACATTTTACAAGCTTGTTTACAAGAATATCATGGGAAACCTTGTCAAAGGCCTTACTGAAATCAAGATATACTATATCCACAGCATTCCCTTCATCTACCAAGCTAGTAATTTTATCAAAGAAAGAGATTAGATTTGTCTGACATGACTTGTTTCTCTGAAACCCATGTTGAGTTTTTGTGATTATGGAATTGCCATCTAGATGTTCATAGACTCTTTGTTTAATTAATGTCACTTTGTAGTAGGGATGTAAAGAATATTCTCCAAAATTCGAAAATTAGGAGAAATATGCCTAATTCAACAATTTCGATAACATTTTAGAGAGAAGAAATTTCTGAGCACTTCTCGATCAATGAGTAATAATATTATTTTTAATAATATCAAAATGAAGGGAAGAGAGAGACTTTGAGCTGACAAATTCGACCTCCAGGGTTTGGGTATTTTGCGTAAGAAAAGCTACCATTCATCCTGACTTTTACCAGGGGCTATTTTCTTTGTTAGTGTGATTTCCCCCCCCCCCCCATCTTTTCTCACTCACAGAACAAAAAGAGGGGCCTTCTCCACTTTACATCATGCTCTGCCTTCAAACTCTCACCAAAAGAGACGAAGGAGGTGGGGATGTCAAAGGGGGATGTCAACAAATAATATAATTTTATGCCCAGCTCTTCAGCCAAAAGCTATCAGAGCAGCTTACAAATTACTGATATTCCCTGCCCTCAGGCTTGCAGTCTAAAGGACAAGAGACAAAAGGAGAAGCGAATGGGCAGGGGAAAAGTTCCAGAGATCCTCATTTTCCCCTATTCTTTTGTGAGGGTCCATTCTCTCAGCCTCAGAGGCAGGACATGACCAACTCTCTCTGCACCTTTCCATGGTGATGCTAAGATCATCAATTAATAATAATAATAATAATAAAATAATACCCCTTACCCAAAATGCCGAGGACTAGATGTATTTGGATTTGGAGTTTTCAGAGTTTGGTATACTTTTATACAGTATGTATATGGGATATAATGGGAGATGGGATCCATGTATGTCTCATATGCATCTCATCGACATAGACTGAGGTAATTACTGCACCAATTTTAAAATAATTGTTTTTCTGTACACTGAGCTTCAGCAAAACCCTGAGCCATTATTCCTTGTATAATTCAATAATTCAGTAATTGATCTAAACTTTCAGGATTCCCAAGTTTCCTTGAGTTGGGGTCAGACCAGATGCTCTCAGGGTCAGTTTTGGGTTTTGGAATAATTTAGGTTTCAGAAGTCCGAGAAATGAGACTCGGACTCTACTATGGACATTTCTCCTGAGATGGACTCATGTTTTCAAAAATAGTCATTTCTGGATTTTTGCAACAACAAAAAAGGGAGGGTCTGTGATGCAGAAAGGCAAGAGGCTTCCTTCCAGCCTTATTTTTTCTCCTTTTTAAAGGCCCATAGAATAAATACAGTTAGCTGGCCCTTTCAGCATGTCAATGGGGGTGCTCTGATGGAAAGTTCCTGCACGGCAGAATGGGGTTGGACTGGATGGCCCTTCTTGGGATCTCTTCTGACTCTATGGCCTGTTACAGACAGCCAAATAAAGGCTGCTTCGAGTCACAGTAGAGATATGGTGTTTCAATGATGCATGCGTCCTAAGAGTCCAGAAGTCGCACCAAAGCCACCTCTAGCCCTAAGGCTGGAGCGTGGCTTTGGTGTGTGGCTTCTGGACTCTTAGGATGCAGCATCATTGAAACACCATACCTCCACTGTGACTCGAAGCAGCTTTATTTGGGCTTCTGTAACAGGCCTATGATTTTATGATTAATTCATATATGGAATCAATCTAAGATGAGAATTGGGGCTGTGGATCCTATGGCCCTGCTCCAGGCTAGCTAGACTGCAGGCCCATCATCCAGCAGCACCACAAGACTTGGGAACTGCAGTTAATAAGTCTGCACATTGCAGAAGTAATCCAGTTCAACAATACTTTAAAGCTATGGAAATCCTGGGATTTGTAGTATGTTGTGCCCCCAGAGCTCTCTGACAAAGAGGCTAAACGTCTCACAAAACTACAATACCCAGATGTTGTTGTTATTGTTATTTTCTTATATCCGCCTTTCCCCCATATATGGACTCAAGGTGTGATTTTCCATAGCATTAATTTATAGTATATCTTTCACATGTAGATGGACCCCCATTACATAATTTGTTGAGGGATGCTTTGACTGGGAGTTCCTGCATGGCAGAATGGGGTTGGACTGGATGGCCCTTCTAGGGGTCTCTTCTAACTCTATGGTTCCATGATTATGTAGCACTCTGAGCCTACTGTG
This sequence comes from Sceloporus undulatus, assembly GCF_019175285.1. Taxonomy (NCBI): domain Eukaryota; kingdom Metazoa; phylum Chordata; class Lepidosauria; order Squamata; family Phrynosomatidae; genus Sceloporus; species Sceloporus undulatus. Next base: position 69,418,486 of record NC_056527.1, on the reverse strand, counting down.
ATTTTAATTGTTTTTAAATGTATAAAGGTATAAAGTCTTTAATGCAAGCCATGCCTGATGGACTATTGCCTATAATTTTTATTGATTGATTTTATACCCTGCCTTTCCCAAAATAGGATTCTCTAAGGGGTTGTTTTTATTAAAAAGAAAGGAACGTATAATGGCTCGGAATTAAAATTTGGTAGATAGATAGATAAGTCTTGAATTAAAAAGTGTGTGTGTGTGTGTCTTAAAATTAAAATCCCTCTTGGAAGTGGGAATGAAATTTGTGTTGATGCAGCCTGGGTTCTTGCTCAGCTCAGAAGTTGGAATACAGTGTCTCAAGCATGAGCAGGTGTCTCTGAGCATGAACAGAGTGGCTGCTGCTCGTTGCTCGAGCAGCTGCACTTTGCTTTATCGAGCTGAATTTTATCTGATGTAAACACTTCAGAGGAAGGACTCAGTTTGCATCTGCACTGAAAAAAATAATCCAGTTTGATGCCACTTTAACTGCCCTTGCTCCCTGTTGTGAAATGCTGGGATTTGTAGTTGTTGTGGCACCTGACAGAGATCAACAGGTCTCAAACACTACCAGTCCCAAGATTCCATGCATGAAGCCATAACGGAAGTTAAGTTGGTGCCATCGAGGTGTCGAGGGTAAATGTTCGACCCTCTTTTTGTGTCTTGGGAGGGGCTCTTGCCTCTCAAAAATGTGGCACTAGTCTTGAACCCCCTCCCAAAATCCTGGCTACGTCCCTGGTGGTCACACTGTCTCAGCTTGAGGGGCATCCCATGGCAAAACTCCTCTTTATGCCAAGAAAACCCTCAGTTTGTCTCATCTTCCAGTGACATCCTGATGTTGAACAGGGGTCAGACTACATGTCCTTCTAGGACATGCTACTAGAGAGGTCCCTTCCTCACCACTACTCCCTTCTCCTTTTGTGTTGTGTCTTGTTAGATTGTAAGCCTGAGGGCGGGAACCGTCCGATAAAAAAGATTGTATGTACTGCACTGTGTAAATTTGCAGTGCTTTATAAACAAGGTTAATAATAATAATAATATAATAATAATCAATAATAATACTAATACTAATAAATATACATTCTCTCTAGTATGCCATTATTCCTATGTATTACTTCATAGCAGAAGGGGTTGGATGGATGGTCCTTGATGGTCCCCTCACTCTACCATTTCTTGTTGGGGCTTCAATCACAGTTTATTGTTTTAGACTGGTCTTTTCCCCCTTTTGTGTGTAGCCTTCGGGGTTTTACATAGAAATGTGTTTAAACTCTGCCAACTTCTTTTGAATTGAGTTTGAAATGCAAAGTAATTAGCGTAATTATTCACCTTATCTTTTATTGTCATTCAGAGAAATCTGTGAAAAATATTTCGCTGGCTGCTGGAAGGGAGAGAAGAAATCACCTTTTGGAAGGGGCATTTGTGGAAAGAATATTTTTTTAAAAAATTCTCCTCAAGGTCTCACTGACCGAGGAGAAAAATATGGGTTTCTCCAATCACTACTTTGTAGTTTAACTCTTGCTTGGACAAGGGATATGACTGTGGTTTTGAACTAATGTCTTGAATGTGGTGCTCTATTACACAATATGATAGAGTTGTTTGCAAGGTGATGGCAGCCTACTCATTGTTGTGTGTTTACCTGATCATGCAGCCCTATCCTTACTTTTTATCCTTACTTTTTATAAACTATCATTTGTTTATATTCTCCAATCTGCCTGTATAAAACTAAGTTATGTTTTAAATTGGAATTTTGTAATTGTGCTGGCCAAATGGCTGTAAAAAATTATTATTATTATTGTTCCTAAAGGAGGTTTAGCTGCTTTCCCCTTTTTTCTGTTTTGTTGTTCATGTGTCATCCACAGGGAATTCTGGAGCTAGCAGCTATTGTTGAGGAAGGGGAGGGTGAGAATAACATGAAGGACAACCATTTGGCAAGAAAAGGCCACAACTTTATTGTATACAGCAACAAGTGAAAAGAGGGTTGGCCTGAAAGTATGAGGTCTGGATCTGACACTGACTGACCTGAGTTGGTCGATGAACCGAAATGCCTGGTCATGGCCAGGCTTCAGGATGACAGAGGGGTAACCGGCCTAAAGTGTTCCCACCACTTAAAGAGCCGGCTATGTGCATAAGCACATCTTCGCCCCATGTCACTGGAGAATGCTGAATCGATGTCGCCCCTGCACAGGTGACATTGCTAGCCATCAACACTCCCGGGTCCTGGTGGGACTCCCGATACAGTGTTCCGCAGCATAGGAAACATGCCCATTAGATCTGAGACCTATTCTGCTGCCACAAAAGGCAAGGCTCCCCAGGGCCCGCAGCTATTTTCAGCTCTTCCACGCTGCAGAAATAACCCAGTTTGACACCACTTTAACAGTCATGGCTCCATCCTGTGGAATCCTGTGATTTAAGGTTTGATGAGGTAATCAGCCTGGGCTGTCACAAAGTTCTAGAGCCTCACCAAACTACAAATAACAGGATTCTGTAGGATAGAGTCATGACAGTGGTGTCAAACTGTTTTATTTTTCTGCAGTGTGGATACATCCTTTGTTTTGTGCAGGCATAAGCTACAACAGAATTGGGTAGAATAGAATCCCACTCTTTCCCAGCTCAGCCGTTATTACATTGTTTACTGCAGATGCACTACTGTAACCCAACACCACAACTCTGTGTTTCTTCAGTCCTTCTCAAAATGCCAAGCTGCTAAAAAAATCTTCCAGCTAAATAAAGGATGGGGAGGAAAAGTGAGTGGGTGAACATAAAAGCCTTTCTAAAATGAAGCTTCACTAACAGGCTAACTAAGGCCCGATTTAGATGGGCCTTTGCGCTGCCCCGTCACGTGATAGGGGTTGGCCGAGGATGCCCCATCCATACCGGCCTCACCCCTAGCATGTGATGGGGGTGTCAAAATGGCACACACGGGCACTGCCATTTTGCCGCAATGGATGTGTAGCATCCGCACATCCCGTTGTGCTTGCAATGTCACAAATGTGCCATTTGCGCACTTGGGCGTCGCAAGCATGACGCAAAAAGAACCCGCTTTTTGCGGGTTCTTTTCCCGTCGCCAGGAAGCCTCGCCGTTTGACAGCTGAGGCTTCCTGCCGGCAGAAATGGAGGTGGTGGTAGACTGCCCTTTTTGGGCGGTCTGTATCCCGCCTAAGATATTTCTATACATCAGGGACCTAAGAATGTCTCTGTTGGATCATCTGAGGAGAATGGGCTAGAAATGAATGGAGCAGTTATAGTTTATTTAACTGGGAGTAAAGTTTCACCTGTAATGGGCAACATGGTGTAGTGGTCTGAATGTTGAACTAGAATTCAGGGAGATCAGGTTCCATTTTCTGATCTGCCACTTCCAGAGCCGCTCCGCCAGCCATTTTCTTAAGTCAGAAAACAGCCATATTCAAAAAGAGCTGGGAGGAGTGGCTCTGGAAGCAGAGATGGACCTGGGCATTATTCAGGCGGCAGATTTGGCAGAAAAAAATGTCTGATAAGATCAGGATGCCACGTGAATTCAGCTTCAAACCTGATAGAGGTAAATTGATTTAATAATCAATGCAATAAGCCTCTGGCCCTATACAGACAGGCCAAAATAAAGCTGCTTCAGGTCACTTTGTAGGTATGGTGTTTCAATGATGCATGCGTCCTAAGAGTCTGGAAGCTACATCAAAGCTGCACTTCAGTCCTTAGGACTGGAGCGTGGCTTTGGTGCAGCTTCTGGACTCTTAGGATGCATGTATCATTTAAACAGCATATTTGCAAAGTGACTTGAAGCAGCTTTATTTTGGTCTGTCTGTATCAGGCCTCTATGATTCTATTCTATGATTCTATGAATATGTCATAGGATATTATGCCTGCTGAGCTGAACTGATTTCAAATTGTTTTAATTACCATGTTCAAAAGTTTTGTTACGGTGTGTGAACTAAAGCATTAGAAAAGAAAAGGTCTGCTTTCCAATTACTACGAATTAGATTTATAAATAATTCCACCAGAGGGCAGTAAGATATAATTTTTAAAGCTAAACAAATTTCTTTTTAAAACCGATCAAGTAATTAGCAAATGTATTTATAGGACTGCCTATATCTGTCAACATATATTATTTTCCTCATTCAGAAATCATTAGGATTTCTGGGGTAAATGGACATCTCATTTTTAAGGAGAAGAAATTAATTCTAACATTCAAATACAGTATATTCAAATCAGTACAAATGTGCACATTGTGTATTTTCAGTAGAATAATTAACAGAAATGCACACGTTGATTTTGACAGAGATTTATGAAAAACATTTCCCAGCTGGTTTTTAACCCAAAGCCTTGTTCTTTTGGATTTTTTGCAAAGTTGCTACTCACTTTTTATTTGTCCCTCAGAGTCTGGGAATTACAAGGTGTATGCCACAAGATCCATGCCACTTAAGAATACTTCTAATGGGACGAATTCTGTTATTTTGAGGTTAGGAGCTTTAGGAACTCATCCTCCACCATACCCCATTCCTAGAAATAACCATTCATCCATGTTACTAAAACCAGACATTTCTTTATAAAATCTGGAGAGTTTTGGAAAGTCAAAGAAACACTTGAAATCCCATGAAACAAATATCCCAAAAGAAAACAAATACTTTAAAAATATTTATTTTTCAGACAACTTAATTTCAAACATTTCCAACATCAGTGTTGGAAGGGAAATATAGGAAAATTCCCCATGAGCTCTGACTATGTCCCTGTGACACTGGTGCTATTGAAACCACAGGCCACATTCTTCTGTATTGTCAATTCTATAAGGATATTCATCATCAGCTGATTACCCCTCTTGTAACTAATTTTCCTGGTCACATAGACGTGTTTTACTTACATTATTTGTTGGACAGCCAGAACCAAACTATCATACAGAAGGTAGCAAAATTTGGTTACATCATGTGTAAAACATGTCTACAGATGGTGGGTAATATCTGATGTCAGATGGTAGAGATCATCTCTGATTTTTATATCAACAATTTTACCTTGTATCAACAATTGTATTTTATTCTATTATTTTACTTATTTAGTCTATTTTTTCTAATATTTATTTTACTTTATTTTACTTTATCTTATTTTATACTGGTTAATGACCAAAATAAAGATGATGATATGGATAATTTCAAACAATGTTCTCTGCTTTACAAATTACTAGTCTGTGCTACAATTAAATCCAGTGCTTGTCCCAATGAGAGCAGACCCAGTGAATTAACTGCCGAATGGTACTTAGATAAACTGCATTGATTCAATGGTCTACTTTAGCTAAGATCAATCATTCAACTGAAGCAATAGTTTCAAAGATGTATCTTGGCAGATATACTGGATCATTAAATTTCAGTTCCACCAGTGTACTGACAGAGGCTTCTCTTCTTCTGTCTCAGGAAACTGAATCTTGAACATCTTAACCCTTTTTCTGGGATTTGAGTGCAAGTGAGGAAGGAAGGGAGAGAGAGAGAAAAGAGAAAAATAAATGTGGCCGTAACTTTAAGACTAACTGGTTTTTATTGTCACATAATAATAATAATAATAATAATAATAATAATAATAATAAATATGTTTTATTTATATACCGCTATTCCAAAGATCATAGCGGTGAACAGCAAGTAAGCTAATTAGCAAGTAAAAAACATGAGCTTTTGTAGATATAAACCTGCTTCTTTGGATACACTACAGAGTGATTTTGGCCCCATTCAGACTCACCTATTTGCGCTGGATGGAACTGGGTAGATCAGGATCCCCTCCCTCCGAATCCTGCTGGAAGCAAGTGCCGACTATTTACCTTAGGGTAATTTAACCCTGAATACCATGCAGCCCTGGAGAGAGTTCTCATTTGCCGAACCGGTTTAAAAAAAAAGGCTCCTTTGCTGTCAATCAAATTTATTTCCGCTTTCGTTGAGGTGACATTTCCTACAGTGATTGGGCCACCTGATGTGTGCTCCCCCTCCTTTTTTTTAAAAAAAAAACTAACAGGTGCCAGTTTTAAATTTGATGCTGTCAAATTTAAAAACATCCAGGTGTGTGTGTGTGTGTGTGTGTGTGTGTGTGTGTGTTGTGTGTATTTGGGTCACTACAGATTATGGATCTCCCCGCCTCCTCAAAATACAATCTAATGCATCCTTCCTCCTTGCCACCCCAATGCCTCATAGACTAATAATAATAATAATAATAATAATAATAATAATAATAAATTCTTCACCTCAGAATACCATCTCTGCATCCTTTGCTTTCCCTCAGCCACCCCAGTTTCTTACAGACAGTAGCAAAAGCATTCTGTAACAATTTGCCAAATTGAAAGAGAAACATTTGTAGCATTCTTATTGTAGCTTTCACATATAAAAAATAATTTAGAAAAAAAGCCTTTTGCAAAGTGCATGCTGCTGGGAGCAAGCAAATGAAAGGGAAAGTAGCTCAAGCAGACACATTTATCTATATATGTATCTACCTGTAGAACTATCTCAAATATATAAAAAATAAAAAATAAAAAGAGAGCTGCCTGGTGCGAGAGGGAGGCTTGTTCTGTTCTGTGCCCTCCCTCTGACCTACCCTGAACCTGACCCTTTCTCAGGCACCCTGATAGCCCTTTCCTCACCCCAATCGCCCTTTGTATCCTTCCTCCAGCTCCTTCCTGCTCCTCCTCCTCTGATGAAGGGGAGGGAATGTTCCACCCTCTGCCCTCCCTCTGACTTAAATCCCTTCCCTGAACTTCCCCTGATCATGATCGGGGGCAAGTTCATATTTGCCAAACCCAGTTTTTTTCAACAGATACAGCTTTTACTCCACTTCCAAATGACCCACACTAAGGGGCATTTGCCCCAGAATGGGTGTGCAAGCCTCTGATTCACTTGTGGAAGATTCAGGGTGAATATGAACTTCACGTGCATAATTCGGTTCCTGATCTGGGGTAAAAGGTAGTTTGAATGCCCCCAATACATGCTCAGGCATAATGCATAAATTATTACACAGTTTTGGGAGTGGTACAGAATCCAGAAAGATGCAAATCATGACCATTGCATTGCCCTAAATTTTCAAAGGGCTGCGTAATTTGATACAGGTCTTCCAAATCTTTGTAGCTGCCAATTAGTGATGATGTGTAAAAGCAATAAATTTGTTTACCAGAAGTCAGTTTCTTTGGCTTCAAAACTCTCTCTGAGAAGATTCGTTTTGTTATATGTGCAGTAGCAAGGACTCTTGTATGAATATACAGCGAGCCCATGCCGTATGTGGGCTCATTATAGGCAGCTTCTAGCATGCACGGGCCCCATTATATCTAATGGGGCTCGAACATATGCGTTTTTTGCCTTATGCCGGGGGATCTGGAACGGATTCCGTGCATAAGGCAAGGGCAGACTGTATGTACTGTAGCATGACACCATTGTCTTTATTCATACTTGTGCTAATTGACTGGATTTTATGGATATGATTGTAGATTAGATTTTGTGGAGATAGTTTAACTTTCTGTTATTGGTTTGTATTTTCTTTTTTTCTTGAAACAAGGAAATTACAAAAGAAAAGCTAGAAGCCTAATAAAAGAAACTGCTAAACTGAGTTATATTCACAAATTCCCTTCCATTAGCAGAGGTATAAACAAAGACAATGGCTCTGTGGCACACTATGTATATTAATACATGCAAAATTAGGTGCAAATAAAAATCAGTCTTGAAGGTGCTGCTGCTCTCCCGCCCCTCCATCCTATTTCCTTCTTCCTTTTTATGCTGCAAGAAAGTAGCATGGCTACTTCTTTGAAAACTACCACATGTGAACATGAGTAAGGAAAAGAAATAACAAAAAACTGGAAATCACATATTCACAGTGGAAGAAATAAAGGAAATGAAGTCCCACATGCTGTTGATGGTCCAGAAACTTTATTATCTTAAAAAGTCCAATGCATTCCAGCCTTGTCACAAATTGGCCTTCTTCAGAGGCTATTGTAAAATGAATAAAAGTACATTTATTATAGTTATGGTATTGGGACAACACATACATTATCTCTTAAAACATAATTTCCTAAAAATCAAATATCATCTACCAGAGATTTCAGGAGTTGCAGTCTGCACTCTCAACAAAGTAGACACTTAGAGTATTAGAAGGAAGGGACTACAACTACCAATGAGTTTATATTTATGGATTTTTGACGTAACATCATCAAGGAAAACCAATGAGAAGATACATGATGCAATCAGTCCATAAAGTTATTCAGATACACTGTTCTATCTAGTTGATGCAATGCTGAAATTCTTTTTAGCCATTTATTCTAAAATAGAAAACTTAAATGTAAGTTTCATCTCTCTCTGTATGTATAAGAGTTATGTTCAAACAAAAGATACTAAGCTTTTATCTGAATGAAGATTTCCTCTGACAATATAAACTGCATGATCTGAGCTCAAGGGCTTTGAGCAGGTTAACAGAAGAAGCCAAAGATAAAACAGTGGCCTCTTATCATTTACAGTGGTGCCTCGGGATACGAAATGATCGGGTTACGAAATTTCCGGGATACGAAAAAGTTGGATTGGCAAAAACTGTTTCAGGTTACGAAATATTTTTCGGGTTACGAAATTCTTTTCGGCGCGAAATTCAAATGCTGCAAAGTGCAGCTATAGGCTCCAGTGCTAACGGAAAAAGTATTTCGGGTTACGAAATTTCCGGGTTACGATAGGAATGGCGGAACGAATTAATTTCGTAACCCGAGGCACCACTGTATACTCATTGAGAGCTCCAAAGTGTTCTAATATTAGATACACAGAGAAAACATAAAACTGCTATAAGCTTAATAACTGGCAGTCAAAATGGTATGTCTACACTGTATTATTAACTACTTGTGCTTCAGATTTCTTACTCTGCCTTTGAAACAGGAATATATACAAACCATTGTCAAAGCAGCCAAATATCTGCAGGAACTATGCATTGCTCCTAATAGTGACTGACTGATATCTTCAGCTTAAACATATTTTCGGAAGCATGAGTCAGTTTCTAATATGCACATTCATGACTGCAACATCATGGGCTGGTTTGCATGTGTGAAAGTCATCTATCACAGATTGAACAGCAAAGACAGATCTTTAATAGAAACTGATGACAGATCAGTTATAATTTTTTGTTTTGTTTTTTTGTGGGTTTTTCAGGCTATGTGGCCATGTTCTAGAAAAGGTCTCCCTGACGTTTCACCAGGATCTGTGGCTGGCACAGAGAATACTTTGCCTGGAAAAAGTTGGGTGTATATATACTGTGTGACCCTGGGAATGCAGGAGTGATTTGCATGTGTATGTTCTGTGTTGATGGCCAGCCTCAGTCTGGGAGGCTAATGCAAAAGAGGATTAATGTCTGCTAATTGATTATCATTATCTGCTGGGAAAGCCCCTGACTCTGAATGGTTTCCCATTTGCATTTGCTGAGTCCTTATTTTGCTATTCCTCAGGACTGGTAGCCAAATTTTGTTGACTTTAGGGGTTTCTTCTTTTCGGTTGAAATTATCCAGATGTTTGTGGATTTCAATGGCTTCCCTGTGCATCCTGACATGGGAGTGGTTGGCATGGTCCAGAATTTCTGTGTTTTCAAACAGTATTTTATGCCCAGGATGGTTTGTGGCATGTTCTGCTACTGCTGATTTTTCTAGATGGCCCAATCTGCAGTGTCTCTCATGTTCCTTGATTCTTGTTTGCACACTGTGTTTGGTGGTCCCAATGTAGACTTGTCCGCAGCTGCATGGTATGCAGTAAACTCCTGCAGCTGTGAGAGGGTCTCTCTGGTCCTTGGCTGAGTGAAGCACTTGCTGGATTTTCTTCGTTGGTTTGTAGACCATTTGCAGGTTATGCTTCCTCTCCACTTTGCCTATTCTGTCTGTGACTCCTTTGATGTATGGTAAAAAATACCTTCCCTTTGGGTGGCTGCTTGTCTTCACTTCTCTGGGTTTTCCTGGGCCTGGCAGCCCTTCTGATGTCTGAGCTGGAATAATCATTAGCCTGTAGAGCCTGGTCCAAGTGCTTCAGTTCATCCTCTAAGAAGTGGCATTCGCAGATGTGTTTTGCTTGGTCTACCAGTGTTTTGATTGTGCTTCTTTTTTGTCCTGAGTGATGGTTGGAGTTCTTGTGCAGGTATCGGTCTTTATGTGTGGGTTTTCTGTATACTGTGTGATCCAAATGTTGGTTCAGTTTGCGGATGAATAGGACATCCAAAAATGGCAGTGTTCCTTCCTTTTCTTTTTCCATAGTGAATTGGATGTTGGGGTGGATGTTGTTCAGATGGTTGAGGAACACAGCCAGATCTTTTTCTATATGGCTCCAAATTTTTTGTTTTGATTTGTTTTTTAAATAGAAATCTACATGATGTTTAAGTTTGTTGTCTCAGTTCTCCTCTCTGGTCTTCCTTTAAATAAAATTCACCTGATGAAGAAGACAGCATGATCAGATCTTTCTCTTTGAGAATTTGGCAAACCTTCTCTCTTTTGAATTTTAAGAATGTTTTAAGCATGTTTTTATTCAGGAAGGGCTTTTAAAATTATTTTATATTTCTGTGTATTCCATTGGATTTTTATAATTCCTTTTAGTTATGCTGTTTTACCCTGTTCTTCTGAGGCAGAAGGCTTTAAAAATTAGTATTTAGCATGCATATATAGATGTAGTGCATAGTAAAAAGGTACACATGTGGAAGCATTTGGAGTTGATGCCCCAAGAATGTAAAACAGGGATTAGAGCAAAGCAGTAAAAGGCACAGGCTGACCTTAAGTGAAGGACCATGGAGTTACTGGTGCCTGGTGCTGGCTGGGAGACATAACTCATGGCAGGAAGGCATCTCTGTCAAGGATTAGAAGGGAGGCGAAGACAGATAGGGGGAATGGAATGTGGCTAAAATGTACCTTAATGTATTCATGAATCTGTGCTCTGAATGTAAGAAAATTCTATATGTTTAACTTTTGCTATGGCCAATGAAATATACTGGATGGGTTTCTTTGTTTTAACCCCTATAAAAGACGCAATTTTTTCTATTTCGGGGCTCCAGAATCTGGTTTTGGGGAATGTTAATTCCTTCTGGAGCTGGTGGCTGTCTAAATAAGCATTTGTGTTTTCAACTGATCTGAGGAAACCAAATCTCACACTCAGATCCCTAACATTTTGGAATATAAGTGTATATTTTAAACAATAATGGCTGCAAATTAGGAAAAAATATCAACATCTGTGTTCCAATTACTTATAGGATGATGTCTATACCCAGTTTATATAAAGCTGCCCTCTTCACAGGCTGAAGCCATTTCCCTCAAATGAACAGCTAAAAAGGGGCATAATCTCTTCAAATTGCAAAAACCTTTTTTAAAGCTAGACAAGTAAAAATGCATAAAAATAAAGGTAGAGGTAGTCCCTTGACGTGAATATCTAGTTGTAACTGACTTTAATGGGTGGTGCTCATCTCTGTTACTAAGCCGTTGTCCAAAGATGATTCCAGTGGTCACGTGACCAGCATAATTGCTCCAAACACTGCTACCTTTCCACCAGAGTGGTACCTATTTATCTACTTGCATTTGCATGCTTTTTAACTGCTAGGCTGACAGAAACTTGAACTAGTGATGGGAGCTCACCCCATTATGCAGTACTCGAAATACCAACCTTCTGATCTTACAATCGTCAAAATTGGCACCTTAACCACTAAACCACCACACCCCATACTTAACACATAGTTAACACTTGAAGTCAGCATACTTAAATCAGTTTTGGAATCATGTCCTAATAGTTTGATTTTGCAAAGCCTTAAACAAAAGTTAATTTTATATATGTGGGAAGTCTGAAATATATATTTATTATTAATGGACAAAACTGTACCCATGAATAAGTGCTTGTAGAAGCAGCAAGTACAGATATGTATCATTTTATCGCTCTTCTTGGCTTCTCTGTAAAGTGAACAGGAATACAGTTTGACCACCAGCTAAATCCCCAGCTCAATGTTCCTAAATCCCCAGCCCTATGGCAAATTAATTTTGTGGTAGATTTTGCCCAACAGGCAAAACTTTTTTTTTTGCAACTATTGGTGAAGTTGCAACTGTTACCACCACCTACTGGCATCTATTTTAAAAAGACTGACAAAAGTGGGAAAGGAGGGTAAAAGGAGGAAGGGGGGCAACAACACTACAATAATTTCTGTAAATTGCCATTAAAAAAAAAGACAAAGAGCAGAAAATACATCAGACCAGATGTTAGGATCCCAAAGATATTTGCCTAAATCACCCACAAGAACCCATTTCATAGTCAGAGAAAAGATAAATTCCTCTTTCCTCTCCCCTATAACAAAGGCATTTCCATATAACATGATCTATGCTATCCTGAACCCCAAATAAACAACAAAAGTCCATTTCTGCTTGTTCAATTGCAAACAAATTGCCAAGTGGCAGACAGTGATCACCCTAAAAAGGCAGATGGCCTTATTCAACCACATAGTAATCAATTTCTTTGGACCTTCTTGAGGTCATAAATAGACTTGTTCATTATATGGGTTCTGAATTTCTGAGAGATGATGTACATGTATGATATGCATGTAGGTTTCTAGAATCAGGAATCAAAATCAAATATCAAAACTGACCACTTCCATTTTCTCTACAGTGTATAAGTTACCTGCTCTCCTTTGCAGCGCAAGGCCTCACAGCATAAAACAGATAATAACCAGGAACAACATTTCAGTGTAAGAAATTACAATAGATAGGTGAGTACAGTAGCATTGTCTTAATGGAGTAACATGAAGTAACATTGTTTTAATATTAACATAATCTCTGTCAGTGGAATTACTAGGTGAGTCAAACCCAACAGGAGAATGGAGAGCCTGGTTGAACTATCTGAATGGAACAGCATGCAGGTGGGGATAGCCTTTCTTAACTACTGATTCTCTGTAAGAATTTTTCCATAGATAATATCTGTTAAAGCTGCAATGCACCAATGTTTCAATCAATTTTATATATGGATGAAACCTGCAGAGAAATCCATCTATGATATATCAAAATTCTATGGGAGAGCTGTAGTAGAGGAAACTGGTTCTAATATTGCCAAGTCTGGCAGTAGCACCATGTACATCATGTTTAACTGTTCTGTTCTGGCTAAGTAATTTAATGAATGAGTGTCTCAAGCCACGATAGACTTTTTTTGTAATTTTTATTCAGACCATAAGTTCACAATTCTTAATTTTTCTGAATAATGGGATATCCATGATGGGAAAATAGCGAGAAGTATCAATTACGATCACATCCTGGCGCTTCCACAAAGTTTCTGGAACGTTTTGATGACGTTTCGCCCATGTGTGATAAGGTCCTATCACAAGAGGTACTTACCACACTGGAATCGTTGCCCAAACGCTTCAGAAGTGTGGATGTGGGATAGCAGGTCGTGCTTCTGAAGCGTTATTGAGGCGTCCCACTCTTCTCCTGTTGATGAATTGTTTGCAGAGCAGCCATTTTTGTAATAACAGAAGTTCCCGTTATTACAGAAATGGCTACTCCGCGAACAATTCATTGATGGGAGAAGAGCGGGATGCGCTTCAGCGATGCTTCAGAAGTGTGACCGGCTATCCCACCTCTGTGCTTCTGAAGCATTTGGGCAATGATTCCAGCATGGTAAGTGCCTTGTGTGATAATCCCCTTAATGGTTAATATACCATTGTGACAATCGTAAAGTTGGAAGGTTGGCAGTTCGAGGCCCGAGTGTTGCATGATGGTGTGAGCTCCTGTCATTAGTCTCAGCTTCTGCCAACCCAGCAGTTCAAAAGCACATAAGTGCAAGTAGATAAGCAGATGTGAAAAGACTTTTGAGGCAATTAAAAAAAAACCCAGAAGAAATCATGTAACTAATAATACAAAGAAAAAATGTATTTAAACACACTAGACACAGGAAATGACATAGGAAGCAGTCAAACCTTTGAATGACAGCAGAGTAAAAAAGGGTCCTCTGGAGGGACAAGGAGACTGCAGACAAACTAAATGTATTATTTGTATTAGTATTCACTGCAGAAGATGTAGATCAGATGCATACGCTTAAAATTTCAAAAGAGAGCCTGAGGATTGAGACAAATAGTGGTGAAAAGGGTAAAATTTTGATGTTTTTGACAAGAAAAGTTTCTAACAATCAGTGCCAGCCACCACCAGAAATGCCTACTAGAAACTCCATGTGATATGGTTGGCCCATATGACAAACCACAAATAATCCATGCTAATTGCATGTTGCAATTAATATGAACAAACTGGATGACTCACCCAAATTCCTCCTGCTGTTTTTTTTAAAAATGTTTGAAATGTATTTTAAAATGTTTTAATGTTGTTCAGTGCAAATACTGCATCATTTTAATCCAAAATACTGTATGCCCCCCAATAAAAATTCATTTTAGATAGTATGAGAAATCCATATTTTTTAAGTAGCATAGATGGTTTCACCATATTTCCACGGAAGACAAAATAACCTCTCAGGGGACAGAAACTGCAATACTGTGGACCCGTGTTAGACGCTGGTTTTGGTGCCAGGATCCCCCTTGGATAACAAAATCCGTGTAGTTCAAGTCCCATTAAATATAAGGACATAGTAGTAAAATGGTGTCCCTTATAAATAGGAAAATCAAGGTTTGATATTTGAAATTTTACTTTTTTTGGAATATTTTCAAACCATGGATGCTCGAATCTGTGTACAGTCTGCCCCTCTCTTACACGGGGGATCTGTTCCGAAACACACACACACACCCCGCATAAGAGAAAAAACATGGATGCTCAAGCCCCATTCAAACGAATGGGGCTCATGCCTGCGGTGGCGTGTGGGGTGCATGCCATTGGAGCATGCCCCATCAATGCGAATGGGATGCGCCACCCCTTGCACCCTGTGCACCCCTGCACAGCTTTGAGCGTATGCTCAAAGTCACGTATAACATGGGCGCACTGTATAAAAAATCCATGTATAAGAAGGGCCGACTGTATGTGAGTCATGTTGTGTTTCTTTTCTTTTGAAGTTGAAATGATAGCTTGTTTCTGTTCATTTCAAATCTGCTCTCTCTCTCTCTTTTTAGCAAGGGTCTTTCAGTAGAGGACATACTGCACCTTCCCTTAAGGATATATTCAGTACCTCTAGATCCCAGGACTTCTTCACTCAGCAACTTTTATTATCTGATTGAGTGAACAAAAAAGAACTTAAGAAGCAGAGCCCTCCCTCCAGCCCTTCTGCTGTGGTCCAGGCCTCAGAGGGAGCAAAGAACTGCTGGACCTGATCCCCTTCCCCATTGCCATTTCCTTCTCCTTTTGTGTCATGTCCGTTTAGATTATAAGCCTGAGGGCAGGGAACCATCTAATTAAGCATTTGTAAGCTGCTCTGAGAGCCTTTGTGGCTGAAGAGCAGATTATAAATACTCTAAATAAATAAATAAACTTAGTCAGTCTTCTCCAAGCTGCTTGCCCAGATTTCCAGCTGTGCAAGTGGAAAAGTATCCATAACATGACACACTGTTCTACCTCCTTCTCTTCTGCTAAACTATGACACCTAAGCAGGTGTGTATGCAAATCATTTCATTTACAAAATACAAAGCAAGCTGGTCAGCTACTTTCAGCACTTCCACTACTTGACGTTTTACCAATTGGAATAGTTCTGCTGGCTAGCATTATGCAGATGCAATGTGGTGCAGAAATATGTGTAACTGATACGTGGTAAGCCTGAAGGTGAATTGTCACCTATGATTGTGTCTCTGCTGTCTGTTGTTGTTATTTTGTGCCTTCAGGTCATTTGTGATTTATGATGACCCTACGGTGACCCTATCATTTGGTTTTCTTTCAAGGATTTGTTCAGAGAGGCTTGCCTTTGCCTTCCTCTGAGGTTAAGAGTGTAACTTGCTCAAGGTCACCCAGTAGGTTTCGATGGCTGAGCAGGGATTTAAAGCTTGGTCTCCAGTGTTGTAGTCCAATGCTCAAACCACTACACTACATTGCTGCCATCTGTGCTTTAAATCAATTCATTCATTTGATTACTCTTAGTTCAGAATCTACAGTATGATTATTTGGTTGAAAATGTTTGACAGAACAGTAACATCCCCCTCCCCCCATCTATGGGGCATACATTCAAAGTCCCTCAGTGGATGCCTGAAACCATGGATAGTACCAAACCCTGTGCTGTTGTGGTGCTGGTGCTGGGAGTGATGGTGTGCCTTCAAGGCATTTCCATCTGATTCTTTACTGAACCCCATACCAGCCATATTTTTGGGCTATGATTGACTGTGGGTAACTGAAACTCTGGCAAATGAAAGTGTGGATGGGGAGGGGGATACATAATAAAATATTTACAAAACAAAAGGTGGACTGTAACTGACTATGAGTAACTGGAACTACAGAAAGCAAAACTGAAGATGGGGTGGACTACTGTAGTTGTCTTGGGAGATTATCACATCAAGCTTCCCTCCCAATTTAGTTGCAGCTTTTTAAACAATCAAAGCAATGATTCTTTTCACATTATCACACAATTGCGAATTGATAATAGGTTGGTACTGCATCTTATTGCACAACCTTTCTGTTCACTCGTCAGCTATCCGAGATTAAGTAAGTAAGTAGTCTAGCCTTCCCTGGGAGTGTAGTATGTGCAGTGAAAGTGTTTTAAATCCAGTTTCTCTTACCAAAGAGAAATTATTGTCTCCTCATAAGTAAGAAGTCCTGCCTTCATTGGGAATGGGTGTGCAGTGAAACCTGTTTAATAATTAATAATAATAATTTGTTTTATTTATATACCGCTATTCCAAAGATCATAGCGGTGAACAGCAAGTAAACTAATTAGCAAGTAAGCTAATTTGCCCCCAACAGTCTGGGTACTCATTTTAGCGACCTCGGAAGGATGCAAGCCTGAGTCGAGCTTGGGCCCTTTTGCTGGTCTTGAACTCGCAACCTTGTGGTTTTGAGTGAATGGCTGCAGTACAGGCATTTAACCACTGTGCCACCAGGGCTCCTTTTTTTATTGGCTACATCCCAAATACCATCACTTTCACTAATATCACACCAGAACCCCCTTTCCCCCTAGTGGTTCCCCTGCAAAGGGGTAATCCACCCAGAAATATGTAATTAGCAAAAACAGATGCTACCTCTGCCTTTCTCTCTGAATTAACAGGTTAACTGCGTGATTGACAGCTATTCATGGGATTTTCCCATTAATTAAAAGCAGTGGCAGAAGCACAGATTGACTACAGGATGGCTACTGTCTAGCCACGAGGTTTTGTGGTAGGAACCAACCATTACAGTCATGATCTTGCTTCTATCCCACTGTTTAAGAACAGTGTGATAATCACCTTGGGAATCCTCACAGAAGTAAGGGACTGAAGTTTGATTTTTAAAAAAGGAAAGAAAAGAAATCTGATGGTCTTAGACACCAATTCTAGGTCTTAAAAAACATTTGACACTTCCAAAGAATTGCGACATACACAGTAGCCACTGTCAACAGACTTAGAATAAGATTATGCTCAAAATTCTGCATCATAAACTCCAATCATATATGGAGAGAGAATTAGCAGTAGCCAGATGTCTAAGCGGGGTTCAGGAAAATAAGAGGCACTTGGGACCACATTGTGAACATATGATGGATAATGGAACAAGCGAAAGAATTCAATAAGAAAATTAGCATGTGCTTTATAGACTATAGCAGGGCATCTGATTGCATAGATCACACACACACACACAAACCTGGAATGCTCTTAAAGATATAGGAGTGCCACTATACCCAATAGTCCTGATGAGGAATCTGTATTTAGGACAAGAGGTTACTGTAATAACAGAATACAGAGAAACAATCATGATTCCCAATTAGCAAAGGGGTCAGGCAAGGCTGCACCCTTTCATGTTATCTGTTCAACCTGTGTGCAGAAAATATCATACAAAGAGCTTGGATACAGAAGAAGGAGTGAAGATAGGAGGAAGAAATATCAGTAACCTCAGATAGGCAGACGACACTATACTACTAGCAGAAAACACCACAGACTTGAACAATCACTAAAGAAAGTTAAGGAAGAAAGTGCAAAGGCAGGCCTAATGTTAAACTTAAAACAAAAACAAAAATAATGACCACAGAGAATTTACATAAATTCAAACTAGATAAGGAGGAAATTGAAATGTTTAAAGATTTCCCATACCTTGGATCAAACATTGATCAGAACGGAGACTGCTGTCAAGAAATCAGAAGAAGATTATGAATGGGAAAGGCAGCTATGAAAGAACTAGACAAAATCCTAAACTGTAAAGATACGCAGTGGAACACTGAAGTTAGAATTGTTCAAGCCACTGTATTCCCTCTTACCATGTCCAGCTGTGAGAACTGGACAATGAAGAAAGTAGATAGGAAGAAAATTAATTCATTTGAGATGTGGTGCTGGAAAATAGTGCTGAGGATACCATGGACAACTATAAAGACAAACAAATGGGTCCTAGAACAGATGAAGCCAGAACTCTTTCTGGAAGCCAAGATGACTAAATTGAGGTTGTCATACTTCGGCCACATAATGAGAAGACACAATTCATTAGAAAAGACAATGATGCTGGGGAAGGTGGAGTGAAGTAGAAAGAAAACCAAATGCCAGCTGGATAGAATCAATCTGGCAGAGCATGAGTCTGGGCCTAAATTTGCAGGACCTGAGCAGGGAAGTAGAGGATAGCGGGTTTGGAGATGTCTCATTCACAGGGTTGTCATCAGTCAAGATTGAAAGCAGCTAACAACAAACAACAACATGTCTGCTCGGAAGTAAAACCCAGAGGATTCAACTGGATTAATTTTCAGGTAATTGGATATTGGATCACTGCCATACACACCAAACTCCACAAGATTAGGCACTTGGGTTTTCAGTATAACTTACATTATAGTTTGCCCACATCCCAGCAGTATTCTAAATTTGTTTTGTTTCTGTAACAAGACAGACTGGCATTAGAACTGGGGCAATTAACCACCAGCAGAAAAATTTAACAAAACATCTCCAAGCCCACTAGATTTTGCACAGTATATGCCTTCAAGACTAATTAGAAATTCTTTATTAAAGCTTCCCCTCTGTCTCCTTACTGGAAATTTATAACTGCTATTAATGAACACAGCTAGAATTTGGAAACTGCCCACACAGTTACATTGCTGCGAGCTCACCACAACTACTTAAAGAGTCATTGAAGAGGTAAATTTACAAAGGTTATAGAATTCGCCAAATTAACATTTCCTATAGCAATAAGTCTGCTGCCTGAAAGGGTGTTTAAATTATTTTTGCAATTCACATATGTAAAGTTGGAGAAGACAAAGTTCTGTAGTGAATTTAACTACTGTCAGTGACATGAAAGCATAACGTTGGCCCCTGTGCTGATAAGACAAACATTTGGACTTTATCATTTGGGAAAATTGGGGGTTTAAACTGTGAAAATTGCATGAAAATTGCGCAATCACGATTAATGTTTTCACACATATCACAATTAAGGAGCCATCATCCCAGGAATAAACAGGCAATAAGCAGCAACAAATCATTGATGGGATTTCCCTGTGAATGATTTGTTGCGGTTTATTGCTTGTTTATTCCTGGGATAATGGTACTTTAATCACAAAGTCATGTGAAAAAGTTTATTGAGATTGCACAATTTTCTTACGATTTTCACATTTAAACCTCCAATTTTCATGTGTGATAAAGTCTGACATCGCAATTAAAGAGCCATCATCCCAGGGAGAAACAGGCAATAAACATCAAACATCAGGGAATTTCCATGAATGATTTGTTGCTGTTTATTGCCTGTTTATTCCCGGGATAATTGCTCTTTAATCTTGATGTGTGTGAAAATCTTAATCACAATCACATGAATTTCACAAAATAATCACTGTTTTTTTAATATAATAATCTTTATTGAATTTTAAAAAATAAAATAGAAGAAAATCAGTATATTCTCACACATACAATCATTATAATCTCATTCCCTTTATTCTTCTCCCCCCTCCTCCCTCCCCCCTTGTTATTCATAATGTTGCTGAACTCTTAGCTATTCTTATGAATTCCTCATGGAGTCGCTCAAATATCTCTTTACCTCATATTAAACCTAACTCTATTGCTTGGTTACTAAGACTGTATATCTTCTTCTTCCTCTTTTATCTTACGCCACCAAACCAAGTCTTATCCCCTCACCCTTCATCTATTGATTACTGTATTAGCTATTTACCCATTGTTATCTATCTATTTCACTTAATCATTTTTTTCCCTTTTGTCTAAATGATATATTTGCAGCATTCTTTTCCATGCATCATTTTCTTCTTCGTCTTTCCCATTTAAGGCTAATGTTAATTTATCCATTTCCCATATATCTAAACTCTTTTCCAACCACATCTCTACATCGGGTATATCTCTGCTTTTCTACTGCTTTCCTAGTACTATTCTTGCTGTTGTAACCAAATAAAGTATTGTCTTCTTTTCTTTCCTTAACTCTTTACTTTCGATTATATTCAGCAGGCACATTTCTGGGAGTAATGGGAATTCTTTTTGGGTTATTTTCATTATCATCTCATATATTTTAATCCAAAATTTTTTTACTATTGGACATGTCCACCACATATGGTAAAAACTCCCTATACCTTTTCCACATTTCCAGCACAGCATTGTATCCTTTTTATATATCTTTGCTAATCTACTTGGGGTGAGATACCATCTATGTAGCATTTTGTAAAAATTCTCTTTAATATCTACACACAATGTAAACTTCAGATCCTTCCCCCACGCTTTTCCCCAGCTTTCTAATTGAATATTATGACCTATATTTTGTGCCCATTTTATCATACCTTGTTTTATACAATTTTGCTCTAGTTCCAACTTTAAGAAGGTCTTATAGAATTTAGCTATCTTTTTTCCTTTCCCATCCTCCAATATAATGTCCAATTCTGTTTTTTTATCCGTTATGCCATATTGGTTCATATCTGTTCGATATCTTTCCTTTAGTTGGTAGTAGAGAAGCCACGATATATTATATCCCTCCAAATTTAACATTTCCCTTGTTTTCAAAATGAACCTATGCTGGGGAGTCAAGATATATAGAAGGTTTACATCATTGTGTTAACTGATATATTTGATATGATATGTGGTTCCAAATGATATGTGTGCTACCTGACATTGTATTTATACAATCTGGTCATCTGAGGCTTTGTGTAGAATTGGTTGACATGTTGTGGTCATGTGTATCCTTTTGATTATATAGTTTACAAACTGTAAATTCAGGATATGATGCATGGTTCCTACACTTAGTATAGTGGGTGGAAGCTTTTGAAGGAGAAGCAGGTTGCTACATATGTTAAACAAACAGGTAAACAAATGGTTAGTCATATTTTAAAAAGGCTGATCATGGTTTATAGCTGGTTAATTGACAAATTTGTTAATATTAGTATAGCTTACTGCACAGCCTAAATATCTTCAGTGAAAGGGCTTGAGAGGGCAGGGAAGTGGCATTCATTGAATACTGTTCTACTCAAAGGAATGCAAGGAGTCCCCCCCCCCACCTGATAGCTACTTATCATTTTATTCCAATCGCTAGAAAAGGCAGGCAAAACAGCCATGGAAAGAGAGGGAAACAAGCTGAACTATTTTTTTATACTGAGGAAAATTTGAGCCACCACTTTGATAAGGTGGAGCCCAATGTCTTTGCTTTGCTATGATTGCTCTATGTGTGTTTAGCATTTAGTTCTGTCTAAGACATTAACAGAAACATTACTTTCGGACTTCAGAAATAGCCTTGCTGTTTAAGGTTGATTACGGAGGTGGGGTGGTGAAAGTTCAACTAGTTCCTGATACTCCATGCACAACAAGCAAACAACCCTTCCCTTCAGTTGCACAGCAATCTCTTTTTTGCAAGACAAAAGCCACTCTCCTTTCCGTCACTGAGAGACACTGAGTTATAAGGGACTCTGGAGGTAATTTCAAAACACACCACTCGGGATGCCTGGAGGGGACCTTGCCAATTCGGGAAATCGTAGACCGATTGACCATTCCCATAATCCCAAAGGGGGCTTGACCCCATCCCCAAGCATACCCACTGACTCCCAGTGATTGGAATTTTGTGTACAGTTTCTCTATGGTGGGCCTCCAACTTTGCCCAAATGTGCAGAATGTATTAAAGAAAAGGTTTAAAAGCAGCCTTGAAAAAGTGCCTAATCATTAAACTTGGAGGTATGAGGTTGTCAATATTCAGTCTATATAAATTCTAACATCATAGTGTTTGTGCATGGGAATTTCGGCCAACATTTTTTTAATCCGGCTTTGATTTAAAAGCTTTGTAAGAACTGGCAAAGTACATGGCCATGTTCAAAAACAAGAAAAGTAGCAAATTATAAATGTTTTCTTTTGTGAGGATGTGAATAAGTGGAATTGAAAAAGCTTGTACTCGCATGCCAGAAGTTCTATGCTTAACGTTAACAACGTAAAATGTTCTTTTCCAGCTGTGATCCTCTACTAACTCGATCCCATTATTTTAGTGAGCATTTTGAACAGAGGCTGCCCACTCATTGGAAATTCTCACTCTCTTTTGAAACCTAGTTGTGATTGTTTCCCACCTAGCTTAATGCCTTTGGTGCTTTGATTTCATTTTTACATTCTCTCGGGGCTGAGCTCTATATGTGATAGCTTTCACTGACAAAATTTGCACACAATGAGCTTGTCAGTAGAAGGGATGCTCACAGATGACTGGCATTCCCAACGGCTATCCATTTATAGGTGTTTCTTAGGGCTCATTCACACTTACTTTTTGTAACGAAGAGATCCGCATAGCTTATCACACGGCACTGGGAACAGGATTGGAATGAAGGGGAAATGTGTAGTTTTTTGTGGTTTTTTTCGGCTATGTTCTAGAAGAGTTTCTTCCTGACGTTTCGCCAGCATCTGTGGCTGCATCTCAGAGGTACTCTTCTAGAACATGGCCACATATCCGAAAAACCCACAAAAAAATTGGATGCCGGCCATGAAAGCCTTCACTCACAGGAGAACGCCACAGATTCTGCTGGGAGATCCCAAGTTGTTCCCCAGCCATTCCTGGCAGCCGATTTTGAAGGCCAGTTTTGAAATGTTCTTCAAAATTAGCTGCTGTGGAATGGCTGGGCAATGGCCGGGGGACTCCCGAGGGCATTGGTGGCGTTCTCCGGTGTGGAAACACACGTCCCCCCCCATTCCATTCCGTTCCACTCCGCCCGTTCCTCCAATGCCGTCGATAAGCTTATCAATTCAGTTTGTGTTCTCACTACATTTATGCTACAGAATCACTGTAGTACATTTAAATCAGTGCTGTTCCCATTGCCACTGTTTGGGACAAAATGGAGGTGCTCCATTCTGGAATGGTGGCAGCACGATCCAATTGATCCAATATTCATTCACACTATCAGAAATGTGGATTGGTGGGTTCTTAAAAAAAGAACCAGTAAGGACCTGATTCAAATGCTAACTCATACTGGCACTCTGGGCTTAGACAATGAACCAGAATAGAGTGATGTTGGGGATTTGTAAACTGTCCAGTTGAACATGCTGTTTCATAAATCGTATTCTCTGCATTAATCTGCTTTATCGTTTTTTCAAGTTTTTGAGAAAATTTCCATTTAACTTTTATTCTATAACATTTCATAAGAGGAAGTAGATCAAGCTGGGAAAGCTTATGCTACAACTTCTTTTCACAGTTAGACCCAAAGGTACTACAAGATCCTTTGCATACTTATAAAA
>NC_056527.1:69374902-69394776 GCF_019175285.1 Sceloporus undulatus | reverse complement strand
ATAAAATTTGTCCATAAATGTGTTGTCTTCCTGGGGCAAAGATCCATGATGTGACAGAGAGGCTGACAAGACTGGTCAAGCCTACTGACCAATACCCCTTCCTTTTGGTCCATGTGGGAACCAACGACACTGCAAGACACAGCCGTCAGAACATGAGAAGGGATTACAAGGCTCTTGGTAGGAAGCTGAAAGAAATGGATGCAAAAGTTGTCATCTCGTCTCTTCTGCCAGTTGAAGGGCACAGTCCAGGAAGGGAGAGGAAAATAGCAGATGTAAACAACTGGCTCCGCAGATGGTGCCGCTGAGAACTATTTGGATTCTTTGATCATGGGCTGCGGTTCCATGACAGGGGTGGGCTTCTGGCAACGGATAGGTTGCATCTCACGCCAGTTGGAAGAAATGTTTTTGCCAACAGTCTCAACAATTTGATCAGGAGGGCTTTAAACTGAGTTCCATAGGGGAGGGAGACAATATTATAGAAGGTGAAAGGGATGGAGAAAATAGTCAAACTGACAAAGAGGAAACAAGACAAATAGGTCAAGGACCCAACAGTGGGAGGCAAAAAAATTTGCACAGGCAGCAAGTAAAGAGGACCCATGGTCTGTGATGTCTCTACACTAATGTACAGAGTATGGGAAATAAGCAAGATGAACTCGAACTCCAAGTACAACAAAGCAAATATCATATAATAGGCATCACTGGTGGGATGAGTCTCAGAACTGGAATGTGGAAGTAGAGGGTTATAACCTTTTAAAGAGAAATAGGCCAAACAGGAAAGGAGGAGTAGCACTATATGTCAGAGATATTTACACCAGTGAAGAGATCCAGGACATCAATCACGGAAGCCAGGTGGAGAGCATCTGGATAAAAATAAAGGGGAAGGAAACAACAAGGATGTTCTGGTGGGAGTCTACTACAGATCCCCCAGTCAGATGGAGGAATTTGATGCCGCCTTTCTAGAACAGATGACTACACACTCAGAAAGGAGAGGTGTAGTAGTGATGGGCAACTTCAACTATCCTGATATTTGCTGGAATTCAAACTCAGCCAAATCCTCCTATGCACTTTGATTTTTGTGCATTCAATAAAACCCCTGTGAGAAGTAGCTCTGTATGTGAGTCCCTGGGACAAATCTACACAGAAGTACAACTGCTAAGTTCAAAGACCCCTTACATGTAAGCATTTTCAGAATGTGAGTTCATGTATGTGTCTAGACAGCAAATCCAGTTGATAAGAGATCCAAAGAGGGAACATTCAATAATAAAAATTTCTTTTAGAAGCTACATAACATTGCAATAGAGCAGGGATGGGTAAAGTCTAGAGATACACATGCCCCTGGCCACACCTGAGAGGGTATTTATCCTTCATCCCATTGCCAACTCTCCCATAGTGTTTTTGTAATTTTGATAAAAGAAATATATTTTTGCTGAAAAAGTCCCTCAGGGCTGTGGGGTTAGTTTTCCTTGTTCTGATGGGCTTCTAGCCTGTTTTGAGCCTGAGAGAGTCCCTTTTCTTGCTAAGAAAGTGACCAAAAGTCAGTTTGGGGAAAATCTCCTTCTTGGTCTAAAATAGATCAGCCCCCTCTTCTTCTCCTCTTCTTCTTCTTCCCCTCTTCCAATCACAATGACGCCTAGCCACCCAAGCGCTCAGGTGCTTCAGCGATCCATTGACTGCTAAAAACACACACACACACACACACCAGAAAATCAGGTTTGAAAGACGCAAATGGGAACAGGGAACAAAAATATCCTGTGTCAAAATGCATTGAAGCAACTGATGTCACTGTGACGTCTAATTGCCCAAGCGCTTGATTCACAGCTTTAAAAAAAAAAAAAAAGGTTCAAGACAGGCGATGGGAACAGAGAACAAAAAGGTCTGCGTCACAATACAACAGAGAAATATCAGCAGAAATGAGAACATGGGTCAAGAAAAACCGAGTCTGTTTGCTCCCTTTTGTAATGGGAACGATGGACGTGATTTGAATATGACTCGGGAATTCGATCCAAGCCAGACTCGCAGCAAGATTCGTCACTTTATAGCCCAGTGGGAATGTGGCCAGAAACAGCAATGCAGCTCCTACCTGTCAGGCAACTCCTGACAAAGCTCACAAAGTTTAAGCAGCATTCCAAATTTGAAAGATTCTTTTTTCTACCACTTCTTCCTGGCTGCCATGTGCTTTAATGCCTTTCTCCAGTCAGTCAGTCCCAAAATGGCACCATTCCAAGCTACAGAAGGAATGCCCTGTGCTCAATCCTCGTGAGAATTTCTCAAATGCCACTACTAGCAAAAGATATGGCTAAGGGAGATGAGTCCATGTGGTGAGATGAAGAGCAGGAGCCACTACCATATGATACAGTGCAGCTGTGCGGTGGCTTTAAGGGATTCTGAAAAGACGTTTCATGCAACTCTCATCCTCACCATGGTACTAAAGGGTGCTGGCTCCCCTTCGCTTTCTTATGCAGCAATTTTTGATTTAAAGCTTCCCTGACACCCCCTTTCCCTCTCATTGCCCCCTTACTGCCCCTTTTCCCACCAGTCTCCACACCAGCCTGGGGAGTGAACCTGGTTAGACCCAGGTCAGGATTGTCATAATTTACTCCCCTTACTGGCCTTACATACAAGCCCTTTGTAGAAACTGCAAGAAATACTCTTGGTGTTATATTTACTGACAGAAAAATGGACATGTAGGGCCTAATATGAAACTGGCAAAGAATGGAAAAAGTCCAACTAATCCATCAGCAAAAGCATGGATTAGCACTATTTTTGGAGGACCACTTCAGAAGATTATTGTACCTAAACCAGTATTATCGTTTGTTATGGGAATAGAAAGTATTCACTATATTCTGTTGAAATCCATATTTTATCTTTCTCTGTCAATGTGTGTTTGTGTATGTGTGTGTGTGGAGAGAGAGAGAGAGAGAGAGAGAGAGAGAAACCCATAGATAGTATGTGGGTAGCATTTGGGCCTAGAATTATCAATGTTAATCTATGTTAAATCTATTGAAAAACATGTAAGGAATTAAGGAATTTATCAACGGGGGAAACTCTGTGCAAAAACAGGATTTAAAAGATAGAAAAGAACTTGCAAAAGTGGGTTCATTTTCACACATATCGTTGTTAAACTTGTATTAACCCAAACGGAAAGTAAAGAAAAGCCACTCCTTTTTTGTTTTGAGATTTCCGAAAGTAAAAAAGAGTGGCTTTTCTCTACTTTCCCTCTACTTTCTGTTTGGGTTAACATTTGTTTAACAATGACGTTGTGTGAACATCAACCCACTTTTGCAGGTTGTTTCCCCAATTTAAACCCCCATTTTTGCATGGGATTTCCTCTGTGTGATAAACTCCTTAGAGAACTATATTTCAAACAATACACAAAAGGAAAAACAACAATATAACAAAGAAAAGTGTTGAATGATTTTAAAAAAAATATTCAGTAACCCTGAAGTTGTCAACAGCGCAAGAGCTGTAAAAATAATTATGTTTTGCAAATTTACTGAGGTATGTAAAGCTAGGGGCTATGATAATTCTCCATCTTTGCCAGATGATCCTTGGATGCTGACAAGTAAAAGACTGAAAAGAAGACATGTGTGATAAATGGGCCAGACAAATGCTTTAACCCTAACTCCTTCCTACATTTTATCAACATGTTCTTCATAAGAGCACATCTTATTAGCTGTTTTGAAAAGCAGGTTTTTCCACTCAAAACTGCACCTTTGCTAGGAAATGAAATTTGTGGTTATGCTGTGGGCTCATGAAGACTGGTTATAGCTACAGCTGAGTTTTGTTCACATTTAACAAGCTGGGCTTTTTTCTGCATAGAATTCACAATATTTTATGACATTGATTGACTTATAATATAAAGGAATGTTTAGTAATGGGCAGTTTAATGCACATCTCTTAACCTGTCACCTGTTGTTTGCAAAATGACAGAATTCCATTCTTAATATGTCAAATCATATATTACATTATATATGCCAAAATGGGTTCTTTAATATCCTGATCCATATGTTACCGCTAAGTGTCAAATTGGGGCTTTCTAGTGACATAGTTCTATGATTCAATAAAAAAGATAGATCATGTATTTTAATATCTTGGGGTTAATACCAGCCATCTCTGATTAAAGAATGGAATTGCAGAGAGACCAGGTGCCCTAGTTATAGAAGGCAGGGTGCAGCAGATCAGGTGAAACTCCCAAACCCTTACAAAAACCTTTAGGTTGGCCCTGCTTATTCAACCAGAAAACTTCATTTGGTCCTACGATATTTTGGTGTTATGCCCAAACTTAGCTTTTGATCTTAACATGATTTAGAGTAAGTGAAACATATTGACCTTGAAGTACATGACTGGCCCACAGGCCTTTCTTGGTTGAGTCTACCTCACAGAGTTGATGTGATAATAAACAGGTTAAGGATGGAAGAAATATGTATCTCTTATTAAACTCCTTGGGGGAAAGATGGGATACAAATACAATAAAATAATTATTTGTATTAGTACCAAAAGAGTCAAAAGAATATGTTGTGGTTACTGATGATAATTCATTTCAAGTAACCCATGTTGAAGTCTGGCCATTAATGTTTTTCTTTTTTTTTATTTTCAATATCATTTACAATATAAACAATACATACAAGTTGCTTTCCTCATACAGCTGTCTCCAATCATTTATATTTTGCATTTGTAAATTTTTCCTATCCATATTTTTAATATTCCTAATAGAATAAAAAGATATTATCAATAGATAATATCAACAGATTTGTCCATGACCTTTCTATTTCTCTACAATTATTACCAACAGCCCATATTTAAATATTTTTGTTGATTCCTTAGTACATTCTTCAAAAGCTTTTTTGTCCATGATCCTGTTTTGTTGGCATTTTTGTTGGTATATTTCCTTATATTATTGTGGGTTTTACATCATGAGATCTTTCTTGATGTTGAATGTCCTTTCCCAAAATTTTAATGTCAGAAGCCATTCTTCCTGTAGTCTATTTTTGTCCTTATTATTTATCTTAGCTGTAAGTCTGTCCATTTCTTTTAACTCCTGTAATTTTTGTGCCCACTCCTCGATCATTGGCAGATCACTATTTTTCCATTTTTTAGCTATCACTCGTCTCGCTGCTGTCACAGTATATAACAATACCCTCCAGTACTTGTTTTCTATTTCTTTTTTGAATACAAATGTCACATTTAACAAGAAAATTCTGGTAGCATTTCAAAATCAATCTGAAATATTTTTTGAATAGTTGAATGTATTTCCCCCAAAAACCTTTGATTCTTTCTACATGACCACCACTTATGGTATAGTGACCCGTTTATTTTTTTTTACATAGCCAACATTGCATATTTATTATTTTTATATATATATTTTAATTTTACGGGAGTGAGATACCATCTATTTGCTATTTTCATCTGGTTTTCTTTTAGATCCTGTGATGCTGTAAACTTGTCTGTCATTTTCCATGCTTTTTGCCAATCATCATATATTATTACACGTCCGATATCTTGTGCCCATTGCACCATACTGTTTTTTATTATTTCTTTTTCTAATTCTGTTTTTAGTAGTATTTTATATAACTTAGAATTTTTTTGTCTGTTTTCCACCATAGGTCATCCAGTTTGTTGATTATTACTTCTGTTCCTTTATTCTTAATATCTTCTTTAAATCTTCCTTTAATTTGTGCATACTCAAACCAATTTAGATTTCCCCTCTTTTGTTAATTCTTCCCTCTGTTTTATCTCCAATCTACCATTCCCTCCTATTTTAGTTATATCTTTATATGTCTGCCACTTAATGTCCTTTTCCCCTCCTCTGAAAAAAGGTTCCTGCATTGATGTCGAGAGTGGGAGTTTTTCGTAAAATCTCTCCTTAATTTTTTTCCAAGTTATTATGAGAGCTTTTCTTATGGGGTTGTCATAGAACTCTTTGAAACTTACATTTTCTCCATATAATAGATATGTATACGACCCATGTGTCAAATCTGCCCCTTCTAGATTCAGTAAGTTCTTGTCCTCCAATTTTATCCATTCTTGAACCCAATATAAATTGCTAGCCCACATGTATAGTTTAAGTGCAAAACCACCTCTCTCCTTGCTGTCCTTCAGAACTTCCCACCTTATTCTTAATCTGCCTCCTTTCCAGACAAACTTTTTCAAGACCTTTGTCCATTATTTTATTAATTCTTCTTTAAAGATTACTGGTAAATTATACAATAGGAACATAATTTTTGGCCAGGTGGACATTTTTATAATTGAGATTCTTCCTAGAATTGACAAATTAAGTTTATTCCACTTTATTAAACCTTTTTGTATTTCCTTCCATATAATTTTGTAATTGTTCTGGTTGAAGTATTAAGGTGTTAGCGCAATACCCCCCCCCAAGGGGATTTGACTTTTTTTTAGCTAACAGACATCCTGTTTTAATTCAAGAGTTTTGCCTTCCTCATTTTCCTGACATTTTTAATAGGATATTCATTTTATCTTTATTTATTTTGAAAATCTGATAAGTACCAAATTCGTTTAATCGCACATATTTTTTGCATGCTCTTCTACTATTGCGCAATATCATCGTCAAAGCTAATTTTGTCCTTTCTTTCCATTTTATTTCTGTTACCCTTTGCTTTTTCCGTTACTTGTCCTGATCATTGTTGAGTAACACTTCTAGGCGGGCTGGCTCTAGGATTTGGCCACCCTAGGTGAAGAAATATTTTGCCCCCCCACCGTAGGATCTTGAAGTGTAGGAAAAATGAGGGCATGAGTAGGGCAAATTGTAGGATGTTCCAAAAAAAATGGAGGACACGACCAACTAAAGCCAAAAAATAATAAAACAATATAAATTCAGTGTTTCTTAGTCATGCGCAAATGGAGGACATTTTGAACATGCAGATCAGCACAACTCCATGACCCAAATTCACAGCTACTAATTCACGGGAATAGAAGAAGAAGAGAGAAAAACAACACACATGCAGGATACCTTGGAGCATTCTGAGCATTGGAGCATTCTCTGAGCCAGGGTTTCGATCTTCTGAGACAAGCAAACCCACTGGGTGACCTTGGTCAAGTCACATTCTCTCGCCTCAGAGAATGGCAAGGGCAAACCCCCTCTGAGAATCTTGCAGGAAAACCCAGGATGAGGTTGCCATAAGTTGGAAATGACTTGGAGCATTTTATTTGTTATTACCATTGACTTTATTTCATCATTGTTTGGCTTTCTTATCTTTTTTTTATTTATTTTGCTAGCCATTTCCCTATTTTATTCACATTTCAAAGCTTTTTGTTTGTTTTTTCCAAGTCATGCATTCTTCTGTTATTGTCATTTGTAATTGATTTTTAAAATTTGATTGTTATGAATTTTTTTTATTCTGTGGTTGTTGTTTTATTCTTCTTCATGCTTTCTCAATTTTCTGTTAGCAATTTTTGATTCTTTTGCTTTTTTCCCTCATTGCTGCCCTGTGATAAGAAGACCCTTGTTACCATTTGCTTGTGTCCCATATGTTTTCTTAATTATTTTCAGTATTATTTTCTTTAAAAAAACCTTATGTCTTTTTCTTTTATAACAAAAATTCATCATTCAACAAATCTTCATTAGTCTCCATTCAAACTGTCTTGTTTTGTTTTTGTATATTACCTCTATCAAGTTATGATCGGAAATACTGCTGCGACTCCATCCTATTACTCTCGTAATTATATCCTGGATACCAAAATAATCAATCCTAGAATAGGCTTGAACAGTCTGAAAAGAAGGTAAAACCTTTTTTTTTCCATACAGTTGGGGCCACAATCTATCAGGTCATGCTCTTTTACATTTCAATGCAACTTGCAGGGATCATTGAAGTCCCCAGCCAGTATAAACTTGGAGTAATAAGATCATATAGAGACGAAAATCTGATAAAACTATAACGAAACCAAGGGAAACTCCCGCAGTGGCATTGAAATGATAAAAGAGCATGACCTGATATTGGAAGTAAGACCGTATACTCCATAACTTTTTATTTCACTCCCCCAAGGATAATGAGAGGTACATATTCTTCCTCCTTAACCTGTTTATTTGGCCATTAATTAAAGACAAAGCTTGTTTGGATCCCTGCAAACAAAGATTACTGAAGTCTTGGTTTTACAGAACATGCTGATTAGGAGAGTTTAACACTTTACCTTTTCTAATATTCTTGGAACATACTTACATTTTAGCTCAAGTTTGATGAAGTCTGTATTTCCAGATTCTCAAGAACACTCCATCAGGGGCTGATTTGAATAGAAAGAATGTCAGCACTGGTTCTCTCTTGGAAGGTGAAGTGAGATATGAAGATGGGAGTGATGAATGATGCTGCATTCCATATTCTCTGTAGGAACATAAGAAAAGCAAAACATGTATTTCCCCCCATATTCCTTTGAGTCATGTTTTATTTAGAAACAGAATGAATAAATGGAGCAGAGAAAGTTTTAATGCCTAACAAACGCAAAAACTATCCTCTTTGAAAAGTAAAATTCTGTCTTTTTAAAACTTTATGTTAGATGTATTTACTGTGGCAGATTGTTGTAATTCGTTGCGCATAATTTAATTTAATAACTGAGTAGTAGTTTTAACATAGATATATGTATAGCAGAAATTTCTGCTTCCATTTTCCAAGTAATGGGGGATACATTTCTGGGTGAAGGGATGTGTGTGAGGATTTCCTCAAACAGTGGTGACATAGATGCGCATCTTGATTGACAGTAAAGAAATTCAAGAACAATCAAAATTTGGCTCCATTTAAATGGATACAAATGGTAATGTGAACTCAACAGGGTTAAATGTGCATGGACAAGCTTTACATGGCAAACGTAGGGTGAACTTTGATTCAGTATCGCAAGACATGTGATCGCCGATCATTCGTGCGCAAATTATAAGTGTGAATGACCCCTTGGTTGAAGCAGAGCTAGGCAGCCACTAGCTCTATGTAGGTGCACCTCTGTCTTGGGCTCAGCAACAGGAAAAAAGCAAACACATTTTTGTGTTCATGAGAGACTTTAAGGGGAAAGGCTAGAAATGTGTCATATTACAGATGAACAACATGGATGGTGATGGAGTTATTGAAGTGATCTGAAACATTCTGCCATGTTTTGTTTTTCTACCAGAAATGTGCCATACTATACCAGTAGAATGTGCAAGTCAGTGCCCTATGAAGGTGAAGTGTGCAGTAGCTTAAGTCCATGTATCTACCTCTGACCATCGGGAGGATGAATTTTTTAAGAAAAAGTGCAGCACACTCTTATAGAAGGGCAAGAAGGTTTATGCACCAGGGAGGGTGATTGTTCCAAAACATGGGGGGGTTATTTTGAGGAATGTAGAATAACGAGAAAGACTATCAGGAACAATGCTTCAAACGGGGAGCTACACAACCGTTCCAAACTCTCCCCTTAATCATGTTTAATGTAGCACAGGCTCAGGGAACAAGATCCCACAACTCTGTAACATGACTAGACCTCAGAGTTTTGAGGGGTGGAAAAACTACCCAAACTCTCAGAGGAAGAAGAGAGGTTTGATGTAGTAGGAGATTCCCAGTGGCAAGGAACAGCAGTGTGGGTTTGTAAGATGTCTCAAGAGGTAACAGTAACTCCCAATCCACAGGAGTGGTATCTGTTGTTTCCTCCTCCAGTCTGAAAAAGTGTTCTCTCTAGGCATTTTCTGAGGTCCTGCAGTGTGTTCTAAGGTATGTATCCAGTGGATGTTCACATAGAGTCATGCTGGAGGACCTAAGAATGCTAGAGAGGTGTTCTCTTTAGAATTTTAGGCCCTCCACTGCAACTCTATGGTCAACTCTTCTGGAAGTCATTCTTTCAATAAGGATCTCTGTTATCCATGTTCTGCATTTCCATGGTAAGTGTGGGAACATATCTCCCACAGATACATGGGTCATTCCTGTACATCGCCCAAGATTGAAGATCATGATGTAAATGCAAAGGATGACAAGACTCATCAAGCCCACTTACCCCTTTCTTTCCCATCTATGTCAGTACAATATATTAGAAGGCATGCTTTTCAACATATTGCAAGACTACAAGCTATGAAGAGGAAAGAAATCGACCCTGGGTTACAGGTTGTTATTTTATCACTGCGCCTGTTGAAGGATTGATCCAACAGAATACTAAAGTAGCAACTGTTTTACTGATAGGCCATCAAGAAAGATTGGCTTCTGTGCCCAGGGCCTGCATTTTCATGAAAGGAAGGCAAAGAAGTTTGGGCCTCAGAGCAGTTGGAAGAATATTTGCAGGAGGCTTGCAAGTCGTGATCAGAAGGGCTTAATTAAGTTACATGGGTGAGGGAACCACATTCAAGAAGGCAAGGGAAGACACAAGTACTTGTGATAAACCCTAATATAGAGAGGGATTTGAGCAAAAGCCCAAAAACCCAAGAGTGGGGAAAAACAGAGGGAGTTGGCAGAGAGAATGTCCCATGGGTCTGAGGTCTATATACTGATGCACTGAGTATGGGAAATAAAAGATGAGCTTAAATTCTTAACACAGGAAGATGAATATAATATACTAGGCATCACTGAAACCTGGTGGAATGAGTCTCATAAGAGGAACATAGTAATGGAAGGGAAAACCTATTCCAAATAATTAGATCAACAGGAAAGGAACATTAGTAGCATTAAGTCAAGGATGTGTACATTTGCAAAATATCCATGAATCAAACCTAAAAAGCGTTAGGGGGTCTGAGTAAAACCTGAAGGGAAAAAAACAACAGTGACTTCATTATGGGTGTCTATTAATACACAACCCATCCTAGACATGTGAACAGAAGATCATGGATTGTAGAGTTGGAAGAGACCACAGGCCATCCAGTCCAACCCCCCACCAGGCAGGAACTCCAATCAAAGGCATCCCAACATGGCCATCCAGCCTTTGTTTGAGACCTCTAAGGAAGGAGACTCCACTACACTCTGAGAGAGTTTGTTCCACAGTCAAACAGCCCTTATGTCTGGAAGTTTCCTCTTAATTTGAGGTGAATCTCTTTTCCTGGAGCTTGCATCCATTGTTCTGGGTCCTGTTCTCTGGGCAGCGAAAAAAAGCTTGTTCCCTCTCAATATGAAATCCCTTCAAATCTTAAAAGGGCTATCAACACCTCTTAACCTTCTTCTCCAGCTCCCAAGTCGTTCCCATAGGGCATGGTTTCCAGACCCTTCATCATTTTAGGTGCCCTCCTTTGGACACGCTCCAGTTTCTCAATGTCCTTTTTGAATTGTGGTGCCCAGAACTGAACACAACTGCCGCATCACATTGTTGACTCTGTTCAACTTGTGGTTCACTTGGACTCCTAGATCCATTTCACATGTCATCTTGTTCAGCCAGGTGTCACCCATCCTATATCTGTGCATTTCATTTTCTGCCCTAAGTGCAGTACTTACATTTCTCCGTGGTGAATTTCATTTTGTTAGCTTTGGGCCTAGCTTTCTAGTCTATTCAGGTTGTTTTGAATTTTGACCTGTCTCTAGAGTATTAGCTATTACTCCTAATTTGGTGTCATCTGGAATTTGATAAGTATGCTCCCAATTTCTGTCTTCCAGGTCATTGGATAAAGATGTGGAATAGCACGGGGCCCAGAACAGAGCCCTGTGGGACCCCACTGGTCACTTTTCTCCAGGATGAAAAGGAGCCAGTGTTGAGGCACTCTTTGCGTTCAGCTGGTCAACCAGTTACAATCCATGTAACAGTTACTTTTCTAGTCCACATTTTACAAGCTTGTTTACAAGAATATCATGGGAAACTTGTCAAAGGCCTTACTGAAATCAAGATATACTATATCCACAGCATTCCCTTCATCTCCAAGCAGTAATTTTATCAAAGAAAGAGATTAGATTGTCTGACATGACTTGTTTCTCTGAAACCATGTTGAGTTTTTGTGATTATGGAATTGCCACTAATGTTCATAGACTCTTTGTTAATGATGTCACTTTGTAGTAGGGATGTAAAGAATATTCTCCAAAATTCGAAATTAGGAGAAATATGCCTAATTCACAATTTCTATAACATTTTAGAGAAGAAATTTCTGAGCACTTCTCGATCAAGTGAGTAATAATATTATTTTTAATAATATCAAAATGAAGGGAAAGAGAGACTTTGAGCTGACAAATTCGACTCCGGGTTTGGGTATTTTGCGTAAGAAAAGCTACCATTCATCCTGACTTTTACCAGGGGCTATTTTCTTTGTAGTGTGATTTCCCCCCCCCCATCTTTTCTCACTCACAGAACAAAAAGAGGGAGCCTTCTCCACTTTACATCATGCTCTGCCATTCAAATTCTCACAAAGAAGAAGGAGGTGGGGGATGTCAAAGGGGGATTCAAAATATATAATAATTTATGCCCAGCTCTCAGCCAAAACTATCAGAGCAGCTTACAAATTACTAGATATTCCCTGCCCTCAGGCTTGCAGTCTAAAGGGACAAAGACAAAGGAGAGCGAATGGCAGGGGAAAAGTTCAGCAGATCCTCATTTTCCCATAGTCTCTTTTGTGAGGTCACATCTCTCAGCCTCAGAGGCAGGACATGACCAACTCTCTCTGCACCTTCCATGGTGGATGTAAGTTCATTCAATAGTATAAATAATAATAATAATAATAATACCCCTTACCCAAAATGCCGAGACTAGATGTATTTGGATTTTGAGTTTTTCAGAGTTTGGTATTTTTTTTATACAGTATGTAATGGGATATTGAGATGGGATCCATGTATGTCTCATATCATCTCATCAGACATAGACTGAAGGTAATTAATGCACAATAGTTTAAAAATAAGGTTGGGCTTCTGTACACTGACTTCAGCAAAACCCTGAGACCATTATTCCTTGGTATAATTCAATATTCAGTAATTGATCTAAACTTTCAGGATTCCCAAGTTTCCTTGAGTGTGGGGTCAGACCAGATGCCTCAGGGTCATGTTGGTTTTGGAATAATTAGGTTCAGAAGTCCAGAGAAAAGACTCGGACTCTACTATGGACATTTCTCCTGAGAAATGGACTCATGTTTTCAAAAATAGTCATTTCTGGATTTTTTGCAACAACAAAAAAGGAGGGTCTGTATAGGCAGAAAGGCAAGAGGCTTCCTTCCAGCCTTATTGTTCTCCTTTTTAAAAAGACATAGAATAAAATACAGTAGCTGGCCCTTTTTCAGCATGTCAATGGGGTGCTCTGATGGAAAGTTCCTGCACGGCAGAATGGGGTTGAGCTGGATGGCCCTTCTTGGGATCTCTTCTGACCTATGGCCTGTTACAGACAGCCAAAATAAAGCTGCTTCGAGTCAATAGAGATATGGTGTTTCAATGATGCATGCGTCCAGAAGTCCAGAAGTCGCACCAACCACCCCTAGCCCTAAGGACTGAGCGTGGCTTTGGTGTGGCTCTCTGGACTCTTAGGATGCATGCATCATTGAAAACCCATACCTCCACTGTACTCGAAGCAGCTTTATTTGGGCTGTCTGTAACAGCCTATGATTTTATGATTAATTAATGATATGGAACAATCTAAGATATGAATTGGGGCTGTGGAGTCCTATGGCCCTGCTCCAGGCTATGCTAGACTGCAGGCCCCATCTCCAGCAGCCCACCACGACTGCTGGGACTGCAGTCTAATAAGTCTGCACATTCAGCAGTATCCAGTTCACAATACTTAAAGCTATGGAAATCCGGGGATTTGTAGTATGTGTTCCACCAGAGCTCTGACAAAGAAGGCTAAACGTCTCCAAAAACTACAATACCCAGATGTTGGTTGTTATTGTTATTTTTCTATATGCCGCCTTTCCACCCCATATAGGGACTCAAGGTGGTGATTTTCCATAGCATTAATTTATAGTATATCTTTCTACAATGTAGAGGGACACCTCCATTACATTAATTTGTGAGGATGCTTTGACTGGGGAGTTCCTGCATGGCAGAATGGGGTTGGACTGTGGCCCTTCTAGGGGTCCTTCTAACTCTAGGGTCCATGATATGTAGCACCTGAGCCTACTGTGATTTTTAATGTTTTTTAAATGTATAAGGAAAAGTCTTATAATGCAAGCCATGCACGAGGGACTATGCACTAAATTTTTATTGATTGATTTTATACCCTGCTTTCTCCCAAAATAGGATTCTCTAAGGGGTTGTTTATATATAAAAGAAAGGAACGTATAATGGTCGGATTAAAAATTATGGTAGATAGATAAGTCTTGGAATAAAAGTGTGGGTGTGTGGTGTCTTAAATAAATCCCTCTGGAAGTGGGATGAATGTGTTTGTTGATGCGCCGGGTTCTTAGCTCAGCTCAGAAGTTGGAATCAGTGTCTCAAAGCATGAGCAGATGTCTCGAGCATGACAGAGTGGCTGCGGCTCGGTGCCGAGCAGCTGCACTTGCTTTATCGACTGAATTTATCTGATGTAAACACCTTCAGAGGAAGGACTCAGTTTGCATCTGCACTGAAAAAATAATCCGTTGTGTGCCACTTAACTGCCCTGGCTCCATTTGTGAAATGCTGGGATTTGTAGTTGTTGTGGGCACTGACAATACTCACAGGTTCCTCAAAACTACAGATCCCAGATCCATAGCATGAAGCCAAACGGAATTAAAGTGGTGCCATCGAGGTGTCGAGGGTAAATGTTCGACCCTCTTTTTGTGTCTTGGGAGGGGTCTCGTACCCTCAAAATGGTGGCACTTAGTCTTGAACCCCCCCCAAAATCCTGGCTAGTCCCTGGTGGGTCACACTGTCTCAGCTTGAGGGGCATCCCATGGCAAAACCCTCTTTTATGCCAAGAAAACCCCAGTTTGTCTCATCTTCCAGTGACATCCTGATGTTGAACAGGGTCAGACTACATGTCCTCTAGGACATGCTACTAGAGAGTGTCCTTCCTCACCACTACTCCCTTCTCCTTTTGTGTTGTGTCTTGTTAGATTGTAAGCCTGAGGCCAGGGAACCGTCCGATTAAAAAAGATTGTATGTACTGCACGTGTAATTTGCAGTGCTTTAAATAAAGGTTAATAAAATAATAATAATATAATAATAATAATAAAATAATAATCATAATAATAACATGTCCGCTAGTGCCATGTATCCTATGTATTACTTCATAGCAGAAGGGGTTGGACTGGAGGGTCCTTGATGGTCCCCTCAACTCTACCATTTCTTGTTGGGGCTTCAATCACAGTTTATTTGTTTAGACTGTCTTTCTCCCCCCTTTTGTGTGTATGCCTTCAGGGGTTTTTAAGCATAGAAATGTGCTTTAACACTGCCAAACTTCCTTTTGACATGGTAATTGGAGTTTGAAATGCAAGTAATTAGCGTAATTATTCACCTTATCTTTTATTGTCATTCAGAGAAATCTGTGAAAAATTTCGCTGGCTGCTGGAAGGAGAGAAGAAACACCTTTTGGAAGGGCATTTGTGGAAAGAAATTTTAAAAAATTCTCCTCAGGTCTCACGGACCGAGGAGAAAAATAGGGTTTCTCATCACTACTTTTGTAGTTTTAACCTTGCGTGGACAAGGGATATGACTTGTTGGTTGAAACTAGTCTTGAATGTGGTGCTCTATACACATATGAGTAGTTGTTTTGCAGAGGTGATGGCAGCCTACTCATTGTTGTGTGTTACCTGATCATGGCAGCCCTATCCTTATTTTTATCCTACTTTATAAACTATCATTTTGTTATATTCTCCAATCTGCCTGTATAAACTAAGTTATGTTTTAAATTGGAATTTTGTAATTGTGCTGGCCAAATGGGAAAAAATTATTATATTATTTTCCTAAAGAGGTTTAGCGCTTTCCCTCTTTTCTGTTTTTTGTTCTGTGGTCCATCCACAGGGAATTCTGGAGCCAGCAGCTATTGTGGAGGAAGGGAGGGTGAGAATAACATGAAGGACAACCATTTGGCAAGAAAAGGCCACAACTTATTGTATCAGCAACAAGTGAAAAGAGGGTTGGCCTGAAAGTATGAGGTGCTGGATCGACAATGACTGACCTGAGTTGGTCGATAACCGAAATGCCTGGTCATGGCCAGGCTTCAGGATGACAGAGGGGTAACTGGCCTAAAGTGTTCCCACCACTTAAGAGCCGGCTATGTGCATAAGCACATCTTCGCCCCATGTCATGGAGAATGCTGAATCGATGTCGCCCCTGCACAGGTGACATTGGCAGACCATCAACACTCCCGGGTCCTGGTGGGACCCCGATACAGTGTTCCGCAGCATAGGAAACATGGCCCTCATGATCTGAGACCGATGCGCGGCCACAAAAGGCAAGGCTCCCAGGGCCCAGCTATTTTCAGCTCTTCCACGCGGCAGAAATAACCCAGTTTGACACCACTTTAACAGTCAGGGCTCCATCCTGTGGAATCCTGTGATTTAAAGTTTTGATGAGGTATCAGCCTGGCTGTCAACAAGTTCTAGAGCCTCACCAAACACAAATAACAGATTCTGTAGAGATAGAGTCATGACAGTGGTGTCAAACTGTTTTATTTTTTCGGCAGTGTGGATACACCCTTGTTTGTGCAGGCAAAGCACAGCAGAATTGGGTAGAGTAGAATCCCACTCTTTCCCAGCTCAGTCGTTATTACATTGTTACTGCAGATGCCACTACTGTAACCCAACACCACACTCTGTGTTTCTTCAGTCCTTCTCAAAATGCCAAGCCTGCTAAAAAAAATCTTCGCTAAATAAAGGATGGGGAGGAAAGTGAGTGGGTGAACATAAAGCCTTTCTAAAATGAAGCTTCACTAAGGGCTAACTGGGGCGATTTAGATGGGCTTTGAACTGCCCCGTCACGTGCTAGGGGTTGGCGAGATGCACCATCCATCCGGCCTCACCCCTAACACATGATGGGGTGTCAAAATGGCAGCGCCTGTACACACGGGACTGCCATTTTGATGCAACGGATGTGTGTGTCCGCACATCCCGTTGTGTTTGCAATGTCACATGCGCCATTTGCGCACTTGGGTCGCAAGCGTGACGCAAAAAGAACCGCTTTTTGCGGGTTCTTTTCCCGCACCAGAAGCCTCACCGTTTGGCAGCTGAGGCTTCCTACCGGCGGAAATGGAGGTGGTGGTTAGACCGCCCTTTTGGGCGGTCTGTATCCCGCCTAAGATATTTCTATACATCAGGACCTAAGAATGTCTCTGTTGGATCATCTGAGGAGAATGGGCTAGAAATGAATGGAGCAGTTATTTTATTTAACTGGGAGTAAAGTTCACCTGTAATGGGCAACATGGTTGTAGTGGTCTGAATGTTGAACTAGAATTCAGGGAGATCAGGTTCATTTTCCGATCTGCCGCTTCCAGAGCCGCTCCGCAGCTATTTTCTTAAGTCAGAAAACAGCCATATTCAAAAGAGCTGGGAGGAGTGGTCTGGAAGCAGAGATGGACGGGCATATTGGGCGCAGATTTGGCAGAAAAAATGTATAGATCAGGATGCCACCTGAATTACGCTTCAAACCCGACAGAGTAATCGATTTAATAATCAATGCGTAGCCTACAAAACTTTTGAACACGGTAATTAAAAAACAATTGAAATCACTCCAGCCAGCAGGCATAATGATCCATGACATTTTCATAGAATCATAGAATAGAATCATATCTATCTATGATTCTATGAAATGTCATAGATATTATGCCTGCGAGTGGAGTGATTAATGTGTTAATTACCGTGTTCAAAGTTTGTTACGGTGTGTGAACTAAAGCAGTAGAAAAGAAAAGGTCTGCTTCCAATTACTAAGATTAGATAAATAATTCCAAGAGGGCGTAAGATATAATATTTAAAGCTAAACAAATTTTTTTAAATCGATGTGAATAGCAAATGTATTTATAGGACTGCCTATATCTGTCATTAATATTTCCTCATCAGAATTATTAGGAATCTGGGGTAAATGGACATTTCATTTTTAAGGAGAAGAAATTAATCTAACTTCAAATACAGTATATTCAAATCGTACAAATTGCAATTGTGTATTTGTCAGTAGAATAGTTAACATAATGCACACGCGGATTTTGCCAGAGATTTATGTAAAACATTTCCCAGCTGGTGTTTACCCAAAGCCTTGTTCTTTTGGATTTTTTGCAAGTGCTACTCACTTTTTATTTGT
This sequence comes from Sceloporus undulatus, assembly GCF_019175285.1. Lineage (NCBI taxonomy): Eukaryota > Metazoa > Chordata > Lepidosauria > Squamata > Phrynosomatidae > Sceloporus > Sceloporus undulatus. The sequence goes on along the minus strand of NC_056527.1, from coordinate 69,376,708 downwards.
CCTCAGGTCTGGGAATTACAAGGTAGCCAAAGATCCTGCCACTTAAGAATTTCTAATGGGACGAATCTGGTTATTGAGGTTAGGGTTTAGGAACTCTCCTACACCATACCCATTCCTAGAAATACCATTCACCATGTTACTAAACCAGACATTTCTTTATAAACGGGGAGTTTGAAAGTCAAGAAACACTGAAATCCCATGAAAAAATATCCCAAAAAAAACAAATCTTTAAAAATATTTATTTTTCAGACAATTTAATTCAACATTCCACATCAGTGTTGGAAGGGAATATAGGAAAATTCCTCTGAGCTCTGACTATGTCCCTGTGCACTGGTGCTATTGAACCACAGGCCACTTCTTCTGTATGTCAATTCTGTAAGGATTTCATATCAGCTGATACCCCTTTTGTACTAATTTTCCTGGTCACACAGACGTGTTTTTACTTATTGTTGGACGCCAAACAAACATAATATCAGAAGGTAGCAAAATTTGGTTACATCATGTGAAAAATGTCTACAGGGTGGGTAATTCTGATGTCCAGATGGTAGAGATCATCTCTGATTTTATATCACATTTACCTTGTATCAACAATTGTATTTTATTCTATATTTACTTATTAGTCATTTTGTTTATATTTTATTACTTATTTTATTTTATCTTATTTTTACTGGTTATGACCAAAATAAGATGATGATATGGATAATTTCAACAATGTTCTTGCTTTCAAATTACTAGTCTGTGCTACAATAAATCCAGGGCTTGTCCCAAGAGAGCGACCCAGGTGTTTTACTGCTGAAGGGTACTATAGAGAAACTGCATTGATTCAAGGGTCTACGTTAGCTAAGATTCAATCATTCAACTGAAGCAATAGTTTCAAGATGTATTGCTTGCAGATATACTGGATCATTAAATTTCAGTTCCACGAGCAGTGTGCTGAGAGGCTTCTCTTCTTCTGTCTCAGGAAACGAAATCTTGAACATCTTAACCCTGTTTCTGGGATTTGAGTGCAAGTGGAGGAGGAAGGGAGAGAGAGAGAAAAGAGAAAAATAAATGTGGCCGTACTTTAAAGACAACTGGTTTTTATTGTTCACATAATAATAATAATAATAATAATCATACTAATAATAATAATAATAATAATAATTTGTTTTATTTAATACCGGCTATTCCAAAGATCATGCGGGTGACAGCAGTAAGCTAATTAGCAAGTAAAAAACATGAGCTTTGGATATATAAACCTGCTTCTTTTGGATACACTACAGAGTGATTTTGCCCCATTCAGACTCACCTATTTGCGCTGGAGTGAAGCTGGGATAGATCAGGATCCCCTCCCTCCGAATCCCGCGAAGCAAGTGCCGACTATTTACCTTAGGGTAATTTAACCCTAATACCATGCAGCCCTGAGAGAGTTCCATTGCCGAACCGGTTAAAAAAAAAGGCTCCTTTGCTGCAATCAAATTTATTTCCGCTTTCGTTGAGGTGGCATTTCCACGTGATGGGCCACCTGATTGTGCTCCCCCCCTCCTTTTTTTTAAAAAAAAACTAGACAGGTGCCAGTTTTAAATTTGATGCTGTCAATTTAAAAACATCCAGAGGTGTGTGTGTGTGTGTGTGTGTGTGTGTGTTGTGTGTGTTTGGGTCACACAGATTATGGATCTCCCCGCCTCCTCAAAAATACAATCTAATGCATGCCTTCCTCTGCCACCCCAACCTCATAGACATAAATAAGAATAAGAAAGATAAAAGAATAATAGAGAATAAGAATAATAATATAATTCTTCACCTGAATAAATCTCTGCTCCTTTG
>NC_056527.1:69372329-69374877 GCF_019175285.1 Sceloporus undulatus | reverse complement strand
TAGGCAAAGCTTTGCAACTGTTGAAGAGAGAAGCGTCAATAGACATAATTGAAAAGATCTTCGACTCTTGCCTCATCAGATGGCACATGGGAAATAACCATGAGTGGGTGAATTACTGCTCTGGCCATCCAAGAATGAAATTCAATGTAAGTATTTGTGTCATACACGGCTTTCAGCATGCCAGTAGTGGCAATGGAGTGTATGCTCATGAGATGCACGCACCACACCGCACTGCATGCATGAGCCCCATTGTTTTCAATGGGGCTTGAGCATTCATGGTATCTCCCTTACGTGGGGGGGGGGGGGGATATCCGGAACGGATCCCCCACGTAAGGGAAGGGCTCACTGTAATAGCTCCTTATTCAATCAGTAGGTTTTGCCTATATGTTGCCTCGCCATTCAAAAATAGATAGAATAAGTCTACACTACAGTGGTACCCCGGGTTACGAAATTAATTCGTTCCGCCGCCGCTTTCGTAACCTGAAATACTTCGCAAGCCGAAAAAGCCATAGGCGCTAATGGGGAAAAGCCGCGATTTCGTGTGAAATAGCGCCGAAAAGCACCAAAATTTTTTTCGTAACCCGAAAAAACCTTCGTAACCCGGAACAGTTTTTTTTAAATGGATTTTTTTCGTAACCCGGAAATTTCGTAAGGCGGCGCATTCGTATCCCGGGGTACCACTGTATTTGGAATCTTGTAGCACCTTTGTGACAAACATTAATCCAGGTAGACAAAGGACAAGAAAGAAAATTGGACCGGGAAGGCATAAAAGACTATAAAAAGGAGTTTGTTTGGATACATTGTTTTTCTTTTCTTTTTTATTAAATCATTTCATATACATAATAACATACAACAAAATACATCAACATTTTAACCCCTAATAGTTTCCCTTGTCCCCTCTATTTACAAACCGTTTTATTAATTTCATTCATAAAATTACTACTTACTACTTCCTTTTCCTCCAACTCCTAGAGATCACAAAAAGTCTTGTTTTCGTAATCTTCTTGTGACCCTAAAATTATTCGACAATATTATTTTCTCATGCATTATTCTCAAATCCAAACAATTGTAATATTCATTTTTGTACCTCTGATCTAAGTTAAATCAACCTTTATCTATATAAAATAAAATAAATGTATGGGTATATTTATAATTTAATATAATCATGAATTAATATGATTCCAGTCTTGAGGAAATCTCCCTCCATTATCTCAGATAATCCTCCTTGTATCTTATACAGTATCTCTATTTTCCTTACATTCCCTTTAATCACTCTAAGAGTCTATAAACTCTCGTTGTTTATATCCAATTGCCACATTTCTTACACAAATTGTAGATCTATCACGTCAAATAATTTCATCACCCTTTGTTGCAAAGTTTGCCACTTTCCCCCATTTTCTTTCCATATATACTAGAACCTTTTCCCAGTTTTCACTGTTGGGTCCTTGCACTTTTTTCATTGTTTCCTCTATGTCAGTTTGACAATTTTCTCCAGCCCTTTCGCCTTCCTTAATATTGTCTCCCTCCCCCACAAAACTCAGTTTAAAGCCCTCCTGATCAAGTTCTTAAGACTGTTGGCAAAAACATTTCTTCCAACTGGCGTGAGATGCATCCCGTCCGTTGCAAGAAGTCCCTCCTCATGGAACCGCAGCCCATGATCGAAGACTCCAAATTGTTCTTGGCGGCACCATCTGTGAAGCCAGTTGTTCACATCCGCTATTTTCCTCTCCCTTCCTGGACTGTGCCCTTCAACTGGCAGAAGAGACGAGATTACAACCTGTGCATCCATTCCTTTCAGCTTCCTTCCAAGCACCTCGTAATCCCTTTTGATGTTCTGAAGGCTGTGTCTTGCAGTATCATTGCTTCCCACATGGACCAAAAGGAAGGGGTATTGGTCAGTAGGCTTGACCAGTCTTGTCAGCCTCTCTGTCACATCATGGATCTTTGCCCCTGGGAGACAACACCCTTCTCGAGACATTTTGTCAGGCCTACAAATCACTGCTTCTGTACCCCTCAGCAAGGAGTCCGCCACTACGACCACACGCCTCCTCCGAGGCTTAGCAGTGACTGTTCCCTTGGGTGGGATTCTCAGGCTTGCCTGCTCTGTCCCTGAAGTCTGTCCATGCTGCTCTTCTTTGTCCTCCTTAATAAGGGAAAGAGCTTCAAATCGATTCTCTAGCTGCAAGCTCCCAGAACAATCCCTTCTTGGCCTAGTTCTCTGTGTGACATTCCTCCAGCCGACTGCCTCCTGTGTATGTGAAGTGACTTCCTCCACCCCAGCAACTTCCTCTGCGTGGTACTCGTCCAGGATTGTTAGTTCTGTTGTGTCCAGGAAATCCTCCTGCTTCCTAATATGCTGAAGTGTAGCTACTCTGGACTCCAACTGCTGCACTTTCTCCTCCAAGAGGGCTACCAACTTGCACTTGAGGCACGTGAAGTTCTCCACTTCTGTAGGCAAGAAGACAAACATCCCACAAGTTTTGCAGGTGTCTGCCGTGGTTCCATCAGTGTCCATACTGAAAAGTCTTAGGAAATTACTGGAACAGGA
>NC_056527.1:69367320-69372304 GCF_019175285.1 Sceloporus undulatus | reverse complement strand
CTTAAAAAGGTATTCCTGTACTATCTCTTTACTTATTTTGTGCTGAATTTGCCCCTAGCTGCCCTCTGCTCCAGTAGCTAGTTGGAGCACCCTTGCCTTTTCGAGAGAGGAGGCAAAGAAAGTGTGAGGATTCGGGCCTTTTCTCTTCTTCTGTTAGCATTTTGCCATTTCTCCACGGAGTGGCCTACGTTCCTTCTTCCTTTGCTGCGGACATATCAAAAAGCCTTTTGGTTGTTCTAACCTCTCTAGCAAGCTGAGTCATTCTGCGCTTTAGCTTTCTGACCTGATCTCTACACTTGCTGCTATTTGTTGAAGTCCTCTTGGGTGATTCCCCATTGTGTCCATTTCTTAACAGGGTCGTTGAAATTTAGCTCAGTGAAGAGTTCCTTGTCAGTCATCTGGGTTTTGCGACACTGTCCCAGTTTTCTTTCACTGGAACTGTTTAATTGGTGCCTGCAGTATCTCCCTTTGAGAAACGTCAATCATTTGAACTCCCGTGCTTGTAGATGCCTGACATGGGATCGCCCCCGATTCTCGAAGTTGACTGAAATCCGCTCTTGAAGTTGAATGTGGGTGTCGGACTATGCTGGGTCTCCTTTCCACTGTATAACAGACGTAGGAGAACATGGTCACTTTCCACCTAGGATCCCCAACGTTGCCGTCATTAACCAAGTATCCGTGTTGGTTAGGATCAGATCTAATAGCGGCCCCTGTTGCCTTTCCACCTTTGGACATGAAATTGTCTCAGGGAAGTGAGGATTTACTAGACCTTGAGGATGTTGCTGAGTTGACTGCCAGCAAATATCAGGGTAGTGAGTCCCCAGCACTACGACAGCTCTCCTTTCTGAGGGTGTGGTGCATCTGTTCTAGAAAGGCACATCCAATTCTCTGTCTGGACTTGGGGGTCTGTAGTAGACTCCCACCATAACTGTAAAGAGAGTTGTCCAGTGACTCCGTGGATATGTACTGGATCATTTTGGTTTGTGAATATCGTATGAAGTGGACAAGCTTTGGAAGTTTAAGGAGGACCAATGTGCCCTCTCGATCCCTGCCCGTCATCATTGGACTGGCCCAAGGAGGTGATCAGTGAGACACTACTACTACAGTGGTACCTCTGGTTACGCAATTAATTCGTGCCGGCGCCGTTCGTACCCGATAATTTCGCAACACCCGAAACCCAAAAAGGCTTTCCTAGCGTTGGAAAGCCCGATAGCCGCCAAGTCAGAGGAAGGAAGGGCCAGCAACCGAAAAGGCTTTCCTAGCGCTGGAAAGCCGATAGCCCCAAGTCCGAGGAAGGAAGGCCAGAGCGCCTCCGAGGAGGATTCCTTGCTGAGCAAGGTGATGGCCAGAAAGAGGGGCCATCTTACCTGCGAAGGGGTCCCGCAGGAAGCCTCTTCCTCACCGCCACGTTAGCGTCCTCAAACGCCATAGAGATCGCGGTAAAGAGGGCTCCGGGCCGGAAGGAGGACGCTCCGTGGCGGAGAGAAGTGACGATCCCTCCCCTCTCTATGAGCGCTCCTCCAAGCCATAGAGATCGCGGTAAGAGCGGCTCCGGGCCGAAGGAGGACGCTCCATGGCGGAAGTGACGATCCCTCCCCCCTCTCTATGCGCTCCTCCAATGCCATAGAGTCGCGGTAAAGGCGGCTCTGGGCCGGAAGGGGACGCTCCGTGGCGGAAGTGACGATCCCTCCCCCCCCTCTCGCTCTCTTCCTTGTTTGGGCCTGCACAGAAGAGAAATCGAAGCGCTAAAGGTTGGTGCGCCGAGAGAGTAGCAGCAGGGGTGGGTGTGTCTTTCTTGCCGAAGGGCCGCAGAAGGACGGCAAGGTAAAAATGAATTTCGTTACCCGAAAAATAATTCGTTACCCGGAACAGGTTTTTTTCCTATCTAACTTTTTCGTACCCCGGAAATTTCGTAACGCGATTAAATCTCCCGGTTTTGGGTACCACTGTATCTATAGTTAATGCCTCCTTTAAGGAGTGTAAATTTCCAGACCAACTGAAAACAAGCAGTGATCAAACCGCTTTTGAAAAAACCCTCCCTGGTAAGAATAATTACAGATCTGGTCTCCTTGTTACCATTTTTGGGCCAGGTGATCATGAGAGGGCAGTTGCTTCCAACTCCAAGTTGTCTTGGAAGAAGCCGATTATTCAGGCCCATTTCAAACTGGCTTCAGGGTGAGAGGCCATGGTCGCTTTAGTCGATGATCTCATCTAGGTATCGAGAGGGAAGTGTGACTTGTTGGTGTTCTTGGGCATCTCAGCAGCCTTCGATACCATTGACCATGGTATCCTTCTGGAAAACACCTGAGGAGTTGGGAATTGGGGGACCTGAACTCCAGTGGCTCCATTCCTCTCTCAGGCAGATTCCAGATGAAGATGCTGAGGAACAGCTGCTCTTCCAAAAAGAGAGCTGACATCTGGCATTCCTCAGGGTGCCATTCTATCCCCATTCTCTTTAACATTTACTGAAGCTGCTGGGAGAGATCAACCAGGAACATGGGGTGCGGTGTTATCAGTACACTGATGACACCACCTCTATTTCTCTATGGCTCCAAACTGTTGCAGTGACTAAAAAATGGCATCTCTCCTCTGCATTACCTGCCTTGAGTCAAGTAAGGGCTGGATGAGGGATAACAACAAGTTGAATCCAGAGAAAACTGATAGGTACCCCTAGTCCAGGGACGGAGTTTTGTCCACCAGTCCTGGACGGGTTCACAGTTCCCCATAAGGACAAAATTCGCAGTTTGAGAGTACAGTGGTACCTCGGGATACGAATTACCCAGCTTACGAATTTTTCGGGATACGAATAAATCCCATAGGGATTTATTGTTTCGGGTTACGAACGTTTTTTCGGGTTACGAAAAAACGCCGGCGCTGTTTTAAATGGAGCCGCGGCAGAGCCGCGGCTTTTTTTCCCATTAGCGCCTATGGGTTTTCGGCTTACGAAGGCTTTTCGGGTTACGAAATTAGCTGCGGAACGAATTAATTTCGTAACCCGAGGGAGCACTGTACTCCTGAACTTGTTGCTACAATTATCATCTCAAGTGGATGCGACAACCAGGAGTGTTTGGTGCCAACTTCGGTTGATACGCCAACTGCGTCCCTACCTGGACAAAAGGGACCTGGAAGCAGTGGTACTTGTGCTGGTAACCTCTCGTCTTGATTTCTGTAATGTGCTCTACAAGGGGCTACTCTTGAACCAAGTTCGGAAGCTTCAATTGGTTCAAAATGCGGCTGCAAGATTGGTCACCGGTTCATCCACGTTTGACCACATAACACCTGTTCTAAAATCTCTTCACTGGCTGCCGATCAGCTTCCGGGCACAACACAAGATATTGGTTATCACCTTTAAAGCCCTACATGGCTTGGGCCAGAGTTACTTGCAGGAACACCTCTCCCTACACAATCCACTCCGCACTCTTAGAATAACTGGGAAGAATGTGTTAGAATATGTCCCAACTAAGCTTAGATTGACTTCTCAGAGAGCTTTTACAGTGGTCGCTCCAAAATTATGGAACGATCTCCCAGAAGAGATCTGTCTTATTACCTCCTTGGATTAGTTCAAGAAGGAACTTATGACAGATCCCTTCCGGCAAGCTTATCCACCTGATCTTTTGTAATACCATTACACCACTGGACAAATTATTGCATTACCACTCAACAGTGGACTCAGTGTTATATTAACCGCATTATTTGATTGATGTATTTTAAATGTATTTTATATTGATGTATGTGTTTTAACTGATTGTAATCCCGCCTCGATCCATCTGGGAGAGGCGGGAAAATACAAATAAACTATATTATTATTATTATCATTAAGGCAAGGCTGGTCTGGGGTGATGGTGATATGAGATGCCGTGACCAAAGACCCCCCCTCCAACCACTATCTCTTGCATAGTCATTGCCTGCTTCTTCAGGCCAGCCTCACCTCCCATTTAATAAATATAATAAATAAATAATAAAACTTATTTATATCCTGCTTTTTGTTAAAACAATCAAAGCAGCGTACAACATTAAAATGATACAGCAAGATATACAATCTCCCCCTCAAAGGATTAAAAAGTTCTAACAATTACAAACAATAACATCTAAAAACAATAATACAATAACACAACAACGGTGGGCAGAATAATCACATATATATGTATAGGGGGGGGATCTTTATGTGGCTGGGTGCTATTTCGGGAAGGCCTGCCGGAAGAGATCCGTCTTGACAGCTTTCTTAAAGCTATCTAGGTTGATAATTTGTCAGATCTCATCCGGAAGGCCATTCTATAAGGTGGAGCGACTGCGGAGAAAGTCCTCTGGGAGGTCGCAGTCAATCTTGTCTTTGCAGACTGCAACAGGTTTCTCCCAGAGGATCTGAGTGCACAGGGCGGATTGTACAGAAGAAGGCAATTCCTTAAAGAGGTTGGGCCCAAGCCATGAGATGCTACAGCACAAGGATCCGTTGGCTGCACCTCTGCCCTCAGGGCTGCCGGAGAGATGGGTGAGACACCCACAGTGGATGGTGGTGGTCCAGGAAGAATGAAACTGCTTATGGAAAGAGGTTACTACATGGCTCCAGTACATGGTGGGCATTCACCATCAAAGAATGTGATACATGCTAAATACTGCGTATTTCCTTTGAAGGTGGCATTGGGAACAGAAAACTTTTTCCATGTTCTGCAACAGTGAGGGAAAATGAGATTGAAAAATACTGGCAAGGCAGTGTGCCAACTGCCTACATGGAACATATTATTCCAACATGTCATGTTTTTGACCTCTAAAATACATTAACTGGCCAATGAATGTGAAGGTAATCTGGCTGTGATGTCACCCATTGACCACCAGGGTTGATTCATCTGATTTGGCTGGCTGGGTTGGTGTCCTTTTCCCCTCACCACTGCATGTGTGTCCCTCCCAAAGCTGCATGCTTGATGGAAAAAGAAAACCATCCCAGATAGTGTACCATTCTTCAGTCAAGGGTATATGATAGCTGCAC
>NC_056527.1:69354934-69367220 GCF_019175285.1 Sceloporus undulatus | reverse complement strand
TCCAGGACTGGTGGACAAAACTCCGTCCCTGGACTAGGGGTACCTATCAGTTTTCTCTGGATTCAACTTGTTTGTTATCCCTCATCCAGCCCATTATTGACTCAAGGCAGGTATGCAGAGGAGAGATGCCATTTTTAGTCACTGCAACAGTTGGAGCCATAGAGAAATAGATTTGGGTGTCATCAGTGTACTGATAACACCGCACCCCATGTCTCTGGTTGATCTCTCCCAGCAGCTTCATGTAAATGTTAAAGAGCATGGGGATAGAATGGCACCCTGAGGAATGCCAGATGTCAGCTCTCTTTTTGAAGAGCAGCTGTTCCTCAGCATCTCCATCTGGAATCTGCCTCAGAGGTAGGAATGGAGCCACTGGAGTGCAGTGCCCCCAATTCCCAACTCTCTCAGGTGTTCCAGGATACCATGGTCAATGGTATCGAAGGCTGCTGAGATACCCAAGAACACCAACAAGGTCACACTTCCCCTCTCGATACCTAGATGGAGATCATCGACTAAAGCGACCATGGCTGTCTCAACTCTGTATCCCACCCTGAAGCCAGTTTGAAATGGGCCTAGATAATCGGCTTCTTCCAAGACAACTTGGAGTTAGAAGGCAACTGCCCTCTCGATCACCTTGCCCAAAAACGGTAATAAGGAGACCGATCTGTAATTATTTCTTACCAGGGAGGGTTTTTTTCAAAAGCGGTTTGATCACTGCTTGTTTTAGTTGGTCTGGAAATTTACCCTCCTTAAAGGATGCATTAACTATAGATAGTAGTAGTGTCTTCACTGCATCACCTCCTTGGGCAGTCAATGATGACGGGCAGGGATCGAGAGGGCACATTGTCCTCCTTACACTTCCAAGAAGCTTGTCCACTTCATCAGTATTCACAAACTCAAAATGATCCAGTTTAACATAGTCCACGGAGTCACTGGACACCTCTCTTACAGTTTCTGTTTTAATGCTTGCATCTAGATCAACTCTTATCTGAGAGATTTTATCTGTGAAAAAGTAATTGAATGCATCATAGCAGGCTTTAGTTGGTTCCAAAAGTAGGTTCAGGGCGGGAGGCAGTGTAGTTAGCTCTTTAACCACCCTGAACAGGCTTACCTCTCCACTATGTGTTGCTGCCACCTTGGCCCACAGGGCAACAGCAGGGATTTCCTCTTGGTCTTGGTGGCCAATTCAAGGGTGGTGGTGGGGGAGGGGGTTCCAGTGGCAACTCCATTTGCAGGGGCCAACCAGGCAGCTAGCACTTGGAGCAAGCAGCCAGACATGAACATGGAGCAAGCATCCATCCACCATTCCCTCCAACAGCCCCAAAGAGCATGGCTATGTGGACAACATGCTGAATGCCATTAGGATGCACCCAAACCTGTTTGCATGATGGTGGCAGGGGTTCCCAGGTGAGTGATCAGTACCTCCATCCTGTGTATGACCCCCTTCATACTGCTGGTCTCTGAGTCGCCATGGATCTCCACTGCACACTGCAGCACCAGGAGCCCTTAGCAGCAGGCTGTATTTTGATTTTAAGGAACAACAGCCCTCTGATTGGAAACCTTAACTATCAGACAGCAAAAACAATGAAATGAATAAGCTCTTAATAGTAGTGGGCAACCAGAGCTTGGACAGTCCTTCACTAGAGGTAAAATCATGGCAAATCCCAAAGAGTCATATATACATTGCAAAGTGGCACTGATTTGCACTTTGTACTTGTTTGAAGGCACACAACTCATACATTGGTATCATATGGGAAAAACATAATACTGCTGTTGGAATGGTTATTTAAATACCAAAGGCAAAGAATGGAAAACCTTTGTGAGAGCAGACATGCATAGATACAACAAAATCTACCAAAAAAATAAATAAAATAGTTTTATTGACCAACCCAAATGCATCATGCAAGCTTTTGAAACTTCATCGGACTCTTCATCAAGCAAAATATCTTAAAATAATTTTTTTGTTGTGTGCTATTAGGTCGATTCCAACTAATAACCCTGAGGAGGATTTTCTTGGTAGAATTTGTCTTCCTCTGAAGAACGTGTGACTTGCCCAAGGTCACCCACTTATCCCTCACCTGGGGACCCCTGCCAGTATCCTAGTTCAACACTCAAACTCAGAAAAATAAAATATTAAAGAAAAGGTAAAGGTTTCCCTTTAACATGCATGTCTAGTCATAACCAACTGTAAGGGATGATGCTCATCTCGATTACTAAGTCATGGTCTGAAGATGACTCCGATGGTCATGTGGCCAACACGACTGCACAGAATGTTATAACCTTCCCACTGAGAAGTGGTAGCTGTTTATTTGCATTTGCATGCTTTTGAACTGTTATGTTGACAGAAGCTGGGACTAGTGACAGGAACGCATTCCATCATGCTGTACTTTGGAATCAAACTGCTAACCTTCCGATCTTATGATTGACAAAATTGGCATCTTAATCACTAATGCTATGTGTCCTACATGATACCCAGTATGAAAAACGACAACAGTGCGTGTTGACAGCAATGTACTGGAAGAGAGTAAATGAAGTTTAATCCAGAAGAGAGATGCTCCCGGTCCATTGAAGTGTAAATAAGGAAATAACAAACCTGTGCTGCATGTGGTTACACTACCCTTGAAGACAAAGGTTTGTAGTTTGAGTGACTCCTGGAATCAGCCTTGAACCTGAATGCACAGTTTTTTGTAGTGGCTGACAGTGCATTTGGACTATTAAAACTAATGTGCCAACTGAGTCGGTCATGGGTACATGTTTCTTGTTAGGATTATTTTAATATGCTTTACATGGGGCAGACTTTGAACACTGTTTCAACATTTCAGCTAATCTAAAAGGCTACAGCAGCCAGATTGTTAACAGAGCTGGTTACAAGAGCACATGGCTCCTCGCTCGTGGCAACAGACAACCATTCCACCCCCACCAGCCACCCCCGTTCCCCAGTATGATGGAGAGTGAAAAAAAACTTTTTGAAAGTGTTTGAGACCTGGATTTCTAGATTTTACAATAAATCCAATATTCGTTCTTTCGAAGGAAACGTTTTCTAAAGCTGAAGAGGGAATGGGTTTAAATTTCAAACATGGACAGCTCCTCTTTTGTTCAAGAGCTTTCCATGCGGGCATAACCTAAAACCCTTGGCTCAAAGAGGAAAGCCTGTTTTAGGAGGACATAAGCCAGGAATCTGGCAGATCCTTGCCACATAAAAATGGTTGCTAATTGCTGTTTCTGTTTTATTGGAGAGAAGATTGATTGTGTTTTAGATTGCTGAACGTAAATGCAAACCCCGATGCAAGTATTATTAATTGGTTATAAACCTGTAAGAGGGGGATGTAGGTGGTGAAATCCAAGGGGATTTGTGAGTGTTGTGCCAAGAAAAATCAGTGGCTGGCCAGGTAATGAGCGATCTTTGGGAGGGGGGGCATAAAGAGGATGGTGAATGATAATGCACCAAGGCCAGTTTCATGAGAAGGAGCTTGAAAGGGCTGTGGTGTGAGAGGGGCGGGAATGTGACATCACGAAGGAAAAAAATTTGGGGTTGAGTGAATGGAGGCAAAGTGTCAACCCCTTTCATTCATTTATTCATTGATGGGTTCTGTCATGAAGATATAAAGAGTTTAGATTAAGATTATCATCTAGTTGAGTAATTAGTTACAGGCACATTGATGATAGGTACATACAACCTGCACCGTGTTTTGACGTGTTGAAATGTTGAATGCGACAGTTAAGCGGCTGATCAATATTTGTTATAGTAATATGTATATCTATCATATATATATATGCCCACACATATATATAGTATATATTCTTATATATAAATAATAGATCGACAGGTCTTAAGCAAGATATATATATGGGTAAAGAAGACTGTATCTGTCGGGCTCAAATGAAGAAGCCTTGTGAAGCCACATCTGTGGTCTTGCCATGATTTGGTAATTGACGTGATGCACGTAGCAAAACATAGCTAACAGACAAAGAATCTTTCACACGCCCTGAGAAAGATTTACACGGAGAGAGGTTGCCACAGAAAACAAGTCGCAATTAGCATCCATGCTTTCCAAGACAGAGGGATGTCCCGGAGACCAAATTAATGCGCGATGGGTTGCTTTGGGAGTAGGGACCAAATCCAACAAGCCGGCCGCTGAGAGGGGGGGGGTGATTGGGGGAGGACATGAGAGGAAAGGACAAAAGGGATGGGGGGGCACAGGTCATTTTAAATTAAGGCTTTCCCCGTTTGTGTGCCTCAGATTCTCGGTCAAAGACGGTGCCAGGAATGGTTCTACCGTAACTTGTTCATAAACGTTCGATTGTTACCTGAAGTTTGGTCCGTGGATTATGGTCAGAAACAATCCCAAGTCCTCACATAAAGCACACAAACCTACAAGGGGTGTGCACGCGTACTCTGTACGTGCAGCTAGGATTAGTTCGGTCTACACAAGTCATAATGTTACGGCTTGGTTTCCAGAAATAAAATTCATGCGGTTAAAACACATGTTTTTAACAGCGAATTTTATTTCTGGAACCAAAGAAAACCAGAAGACAGTTTTAATAATCGAAGGGAATGCAGTTACTGAAACTGTTTGGAAGCTATCAACGCGAAGGTGGCAAAGTATTCACATAAAAATCTACGTAGGTGCACCATACACTGTATCTTTTTTCCCTCTAGTTTGGGAGGAGATGAAAAAAAAAAATTATCGAAGCATTTCGAGGGATCATGTCTTAAATCTTCTAGGCAATTTAGTCAGTGGAGTGTTAATAAAAGACCGTAATGAAAATAATTATTTATGCAGAAATGGCGTCAAGAAGTGTAGTCTCAATTAAAAAGTGTTATTTACTACGAATGCAATATACAACCTTGTCGATTTGTTTAAGACGCCCCTTCAGGGGGGGAAAGTTTAGGGGTGTTGGTTTGTGAGCTGTATTCTTGGTCCAACTTGACCGAAATTAATCCGAGTCAGAGAAAGTAGTACGAAATGCAAAACCACCTAGAAACACATTTACGCTGGTTCATAACTGAATTCGTTCTTGAAGTAATGCTAGAATAGTAAAGCCATCCATGAAAAATGTACCAACATGCATAATAAAAATGGCCTCTTAGAGGAACATTTGAGGGGGATACAAGAACTAAACCTTCAAAAATATAGAAACCATTGTGAGAGCTTATAATTTAAAAGATTAGCCTATATAAAATTATATATGAACTCACCAGGGATTGTGCCCCTCACCAATTGAATGGGTGCATGGGCCCGGGTGCGCACAAGCCCCAGTGTTTTCCAATGGGGCGCGGTAGAGGCGGAATTCGCCGTATGCGGCGCAGCCAAACGGATACCCCGCATAGAGGTTGAGGACGCACTGTAGTGCATAGTAGCTTAACCTCCTTTTTCCAAGTCTACATCTGCTCTTTTCATATGGGTTCCTTTCTGTGACAAGTGGAACAAGGAGGATAAATAAAACGCAGCTTTGCCTGACCTCCTCCCAGTGTCCAACAAGCCTTGAAGATATTACCAGCATGTTGTAGCAAATCCAAAGGAATCCCTTCCCCCCAATAGGACCCAGAATATTCAGTCAAATTCCCAGAAAGTTCTCGGAATGTATATGGGGATCTTTGGCAATCAAACGTAACTTAATGAATAAAAAATAATTGTACCCTATTATTTCAACTCTCCAAATTACCATTGAAACCACGCAAAGAATCTTTTCAGTCCTTTTAGACTTTAAAGATACAGTACAGTATTTCCTTTGGCATGAAGGGGTCCAGAATCTTTGTACAAAGAGAAACTGGTAGGCGGCAACCACCGCAAGAAATAAGCCAATTGAGACACCCCCCGTTAGCGGCCCTGCTCAGTGCTAATGAAACCTGAGAATTGTGTTTTTGTGAGAGAGATCTCCTGGTGCCACAAGAACTACATGCCCAGCAGCTGAGGAAGCATAAGTCCAGGAAAGCTCCAATGGCGGCCAACTTGTCTGTCAGGGAGTCGCAAAGGCGACAAGATCTCGCATCACAGCATCACCGTTATTTGAGCATTATTAAAGCAAAGGCAGCGGAAGAAGTGGACTTAAACTGGCAACACTTGAAGCCTGTAGACTCATTCTCTGGGGAGGTGACTGGACCGTGGGGCAATTCCCATTGGCAAACCAGAAGCCTGGAATTGTAGTTTGGTTTGTGACATGATTTGCGTGTGTGTATTGTGTGTTGTGTGTTGTGTGTGTGTACCTGAATCGGAAGAATAGCACGACAATCCTCAGAGTAGAGGGTAGGCAGCAGGCAATTGGGAATGCCAGCCCACAGGCAAAGCAAGCCAACCAAGCCAAGCGTTCCTTCACTCCTCTCGCAGCAACAGGCTGCAAACCCAAGAGCCACACACAAGCGAGCCAAGAATCCAGCAGCGCACTGTATCCCGCGCCTCTGCCCTGGCGGAGTTTTATTTCCTGAGTGAGGGGGTGGCCAGCTAAGCTTTCTTTTGGGGGGGGGAAATGACCGACTCTCTGATTGGCTGAAAACGGTTAGTGTGACTCCAATGATGGTTGCTTCTGTAGCCAGCACTAGCTCTCAAGTCAGGAGGGCCACTGTTGGAATGGGGCAACAGGGCATAGATCTCCTTGCCAATTGTGAAGCTTACTACAATTTGCTACTCACGACAATTTGGGGTTCAATCATTGTGATAAAGCAGAGGCTCTAGACACAAAATTTTATGCAACAATAAAGAAACTCAACAATAGGATCTGGATGCAGATATTTTGTAAAGTCAAGCGAAATGGTATCCAGGACTAGGGTTGCCATAACCTGGCTTGCAACCAGGGTTTTCTTTCCAATTTTGACAGCACCTGCGCGCTCAACGTCAACGGGTGCGGCCAAAAACCGGGAAAACCCGGTTGCAGCAGGTTGCTCTGCTCCCGCAACCCTCGGGCCTTGCGGCCTCTTCGTCCACGGCGCATGAGCCGCGCATAGGAAGAGAAAGGCAACGAGGCCCTGGGGTGGAGTAGGCTCCCTGGCAGCCTCCTCCCCCCTGTCCAGGTCCTGCCTCCGGAGGCCAAGAAGGAAGGAGGGCCCCGTGACGCCAGCGCCCCCGCGCCTTCCTCCTGGCCTCTGAGAGACCGAGGCATCCGGATCACAGGGAAGAGGGCGCTGGGCTCCAGTATTTAGTCTGAAAGTGGGTAGGAAACACTTTTTTTAGTTCCCTACTTTCAGAAGTTTGTCCTACATTTCCCCCAGTTTTGGAGGTCCTCAATTTATGCAACCCATCCATGCTTACTAAATTAAGTTTGGTTTTACACAAATGTAGAATGTAGTCCGGGCTTTCAACTGAATTCCTTCACATTACCCAATAAGTTTGCCGTTGTGGGCAAGTAAATCCACTCAATGAATTACAAAACTTGTTTGTGGAGGCATTTTCATATGTCCTCATTGGTGGGTCAGTGGTGAGAATTTCTCGCCTGCCACGCGGGGCCCGGGTTTCGATCACGGCCAATAGCAACGGATTTTTTCCCATTATATTTGGCCTAGGGGCGGGATACACTGTATTAACATTAATGTAGTGTTTTTTAATTAAATTTATATTCATAAAGAATTTGCCAAAATGAGATAAACCAAAACATAAGATTTTTGTCCAAAAGGTGCTTTGGAACATTTTGAAAATCCAGAAATTCCAGCAACCATGCAGACAAAATTGAAGTCCGTCCATACATACTAGTAGCACAACACACACCAAAATCTGAAAGACGGGTCGTGAAAAATGCTCTGGGAAGATGCCGGGATTGAACCCGGGACCTCACAACATCGAAGCGCGCGCTCACCACTGACTACATCCACACACTGTCTGTGGTTGCTCAGTAAAGTACAGCATTCTGCACAAATGGCATGCTTAGGAAAAAACCTTAATCTGATAATTATGTACCCTTGTTCAAATAAAAAAGGAAGAGAAAACAGTACGACGGAGCCACATAGCCATAATATTTCAAGTGATACCAGACAAATGAAATACCAAAAAAATCAATCACTCAATATGCCTTAAAGCACGCTGCCTTTCACAAAGCCCCTCCTCCATCTTGCTAAAAGCTGGCAGGCTTCCCGAAGATACTGTTTCGTTGTCTTTTCGTTGACCTGAAACTCAAATATCTTCGATTTCAATGCCTCTTCGAGAAAGTTATGAATTTTCGTCAACTTATGCTTTTAGAATGCAAACAAAAATCACTATCAAGTTTTTAAAGCTGCAACCTGCTTCATCCCCAAGAAAGACTGGTTTCCAGTGTACAAAGTATAGACGTTAGTTTAGTTGGTTCCTACCATGTAAATGTTTGGACAATTGACTGCCGACGCTATCAAGCAAATAAGCAGTAGAAAGTAATACATAACTAATCTATCCAATGTAAACAGTGGGGAAAAAAGATAAAAACGTAAATAGGAAAGATAAAAAACGATTATGTGTAAAGAGTTAAAAGTTATCAAATACCTCAAGTTGAGAACAACTGCAAAGCAAAATTATGCTGTTTGAGTTTTTAGTACAGTATCGGATTTTATATATTTTATCTTGCACAAGATGCATTTTGTATACACATTTTCACCACAAAAGCAACCACCTCCCGCCAGCAACGTAATTTGTCCTATGTAACTAAAAGAAATTCCACGTTTAATTTGATCTCAAGGCATTTCTACTAGGTCATCTTGTGAGTGCCAATTTTATGCTTATAATTAAAATAAAGACAGCTGATGATGAGATGTTCCTTTCGCTTGCTACCACTTTCAGTAATGTATCATTTAAAGGGGGAAATATCTTGCTGCAAAAGGTGCTTTTTTTCCCCTTAAGGCAAAGGCAAAACGAAAACAGGGGGCATGTTTTTTACAATAATATTCAAAGACATGCTAATAATCATTAGAGGTAATTTACTGCATGGAAGAGTCAGGGGGGAAAAACACTGCTCCTTTGGTGGTTTATAGAACAGAATAATGGTTTAAGGAACAGCATGTTTGGGTGCGGGAGAAATTTGTCCCAGAATAATGTAATTTTGTTAACAGGGATAATTAAAGCCGGTATAAAAAACTACGCCCAGACAGAGGCCCAGATGGTCAATTGGGGTTTTATCCTTTAGTTTAGAGTGCAGGTCCCCTCTACACAGTACTTAAACGCATTCTCTGCTTCCAAGTTGTTAGGGTTAAAATGAATCTAATAACAGAGGGAGAAAAAAAAAACCTGCGAAATATAAAGTTTTTATCTCTTCTACGCTGATAACTTTGAAATTCCACAATAATCTTTGGTTGGCACACACTTTTTAAAAAATCCTTAAAAAGGATGAATTTCAAAGTCTGTAAGTATAGACAGAGTACCAAAGTGACCCTTCTTATCGCTGGGGTTTGGTTCCCAAGATCCCCCATGAAGAAACAAATCCATTGTGGCGCAAAAGCGCATAAAATGACATAGCAAAATAGTGTCCCTTATAAATAATGGGAAAACAAGATTTTGATATTTGAAATTTGATACTTTGTTTTGAACATTTTCAAACTGGGGATGCTTAAAATGCTGTGGTAGAAAACAGCCGTGTAAAAGAAGGAAGGGCTGACTGGATTTTATAGGTCCCAGTTTTATTTAATTCATGATACAGGCTGAGGTCCCTTACCTGAAATGCAATAGGGCGTTGAAGTGTTTTGGGAATGTGAATATCGTAATTGATATAATCGTACATACTGAGATATCTTTAAAACAGTACTCAAGTCGAACACAGAATTCATGTTGTTTCCATATATACCGTGTATATGCCTGAACAGTAATTGCATGTGCGTGATATGTTAAATAATTTTGTGGGAAACAATGCTTATGCACAGTACCATCAAAAACCAAAGTCCTCACGGCTGTAGCTACCCAGAGAAAAGTTTTAGTTTTGGAATATTTCTGATTTCAGATTTCCAGATGACCAGAAGACCGTCAACCTGTATACTTAATTTTAGTCTCTATGAAATTTAAATAAGCATTGTCATGGTTGGCGTTCAATTTTCTTCTGACTATGCAACCCTAATCTTGAGTTTTCTCAGAAGATTTCGTCACAGAGGGGGTTTTGCAATAATCTTCTCGGAGCCTGATGTGTGTTACTTGCAGCCCAGGTCCCCAAGGAGAATTCAAATGAAGGATTTGAACACTAGGCTGCAGATCATAGCCAACCACTCTGACCACAAAGTAGAGTGGCTGAAAGCAGGCAACCGACCCACACGGCTCACTCATAACACACAAACATATGTCCCACATACAGGTTTTTTTTTTTGCATTTCCTAAGCTATATCTTGCTTATAATTATTACTGCAGATGGCCATTACTATGCCAGCTTAAGATGTGACATCTATGGATTTTTTGGTGTATAAGCAGGGGGTGAGGCAACCCTTTTGAGCTGGGGCCGGGTTGCTGTCCCTCAGACAACTGGGGGCCGAAAGCCAAAAATAAATAAAAATTTTAAAATGTAAATAAATAAATAACCGGACAAATGTAGGACAAAATTTTCAAATGGAGCACTTTTTAAATGTAAAAAAATGGAGGACAACAGGAAAAATTGCTGAGTTTTAAAAAAGGATTAAGAAAGATGCATGTTTCTTCTGAGCTTTATGACAATTGCTGCCCCCCCATGCCCCTTGGCCTCAAGAACGCCAAAGGCCCCCCGGCGGCAATAGGCGGCAGGACCGGGCTAGGCCCGGTCCCAAGGCCTCCGCTTGGACGCAAGCCGGCACGCGGGCTGCAGGTTCCTACCCCTGGGTATAATGCTTTGGTTATACAACAGATACCTAATGCCTACTTGTACAACTACACATGTTAACATAGAGATTTATTGAATTTTTGGAAGGTGTTGTGGACTTCACATCTGACCCTCAACTGGACATCAATCGGGGGCACCACCATTCCTTTCTCCAAAACAGGAGTCAGTAACATCTTGCAAAGGGGTGAACCTAGAAGATAATAAATATAAAATTCCCCACAGGAAGTTGGGAAATGGCGAAGAAAAAGCCATCCACCTCCAAAACCAACACATGAGGTTTTCATTTCACAGCCTCACAATTGATGGACGTCAGTGATCAAGACCCCGAACTGTCATTGATCCTGTTTGCCTCCCCGATTGTGTCAAACCCAAGTGCATTGACTGGGCTCGTCTTAAACAAGCAGGTCCTTACATCCTTTGTCTCGGCTTGGACCAAACCATTAAGCGCATCGCCAGAGACTAAGATTTTGCCTATATATTAGGAGACTTGTCCACCTAGTGTGCTACTTCAGAATACAGCGTGGTTCACAATAACCAACTGTACTCTGTTTCGGGGGCCATGTGCTTACGTCGTCCACACGGCAACTGGATTCTCGGAAGCCTAAATATCCTCCCATAGTTTTTGCCTCTCTCTCTCAACCCCTCCCTAATTTCCCGCCTTTTGCTTTCAAATGGGGCATGGATGTGTTGTGTGTGTGTGTGGTTCCCTTGGCTGTGTGGGGGGGGGGGGGGTTTTGTTTCCCTTTTTTAATAAATATTTGACTATGGGAGCATCTGTCTTCACGTCATATCTAAGTGGATCGTTCAGTGCCTCTGCATACACAATGAACAAATCTTGTGGGGACGTTTTAACCCTCCCTCTTGAGCAATTCGATTAATTAAAATTCCCCTAATTAGGACTTCCTAACAACAGCAAAGGTTTTGCTACCAGTACATTGTTATGAAACAGATGATCAAATACCTCCAGACCAGGAACAGTGGGCTAGAAAGGAAGATCAAAAGCCCTGTGGGCTTTAGCTAACAATAATTTGACTTACACTACATGGGGTCTGTATAAATTGTTAATGGCTCTGGGCACCTTCATTTGTGAAAACCAATTAAGAGCTGAAAATGCGCTCTGCCTGACAACAGACTAATACAGAAGCCTGTATTAGGTAAGTACAAAATGTTCTTCTAAGATTTCGCTTTGAGGCTAATGAGTTCGTAACAAAGACAAGGTCCTAAAGTCTTGAGTACTGATGTTTTTTGATACTGAGGCATCAATTCGGAAAGCAAGATCAAGGAGATGATCCAAAGCAAGAGTGGCCGAAGCAGGCACAAACGGGAGGAAATCAGAGGAAGGTCACAGCCACATAAGCCAAGAATGGGTCCTTCCAGGTTTGAAACATTTTGGCCATTTCCCAGTATTTATGGTAGTGTCCTGAGGAGAAACAGAAGAAAACACCAAAATGATAGTCGGCCTTCATACCGTCTCTGGGTCTTCTGGTAAATCTGCTCAAGGCTAATCCAGAGTAGACATCTCATCTCCTCAGTTAGGGTCGTAGGTCCTCTCACCAGCCAC
>NC_056527.1:69354140-69354909 GCF_019175285.1 Sceloporus undulatus | reverse complement strand
GGACGCTGTGCGTCCGATGCGTAAAGATGGCGCCGGCCATGTAGAAAGGCCGGCGCCATCTTGTACGGACGGAGTCCGTACGAGGCCCAGGGGCGTCTAAAAGAGACGCCCCTTTTTTAAAATGGGACGTCCTCCGGACGTCCCAAAGGGCCGTCTAGAAAGCCCCAAAGGTTTGTAGTTTGAGTGACTCCTGGAATCAGCCTTGAACCTGAATGCACAGTTTTTTGTAGTGGCTGACAGTGCATTTGGACTATTAAAACTAATGCGCCAACTGAGTCGGTCATGGGTACATGTTTCTTGTTAGGATTATTTTAATATGCTTTACATGGGGCAGACTGTTTCAACATTTCAGCTAATCTAAAAGGCTACAACAGCCAGATTGTTAACAGAGCTGGTTACAAGAGCACATGGCTCCTCGGTGGCAACAAGAACCAATTCCACCCCCACAACCCCCCTTCCCCATTATGATTGAGAGTGAAAAACTTTTTGAAGTGTTTTAGACACTGGATTCTAGATTTTACAATAAATCCAATATTTCTTTCGAAGGAAACGTTTTTCTAAAGCTGAAAGTGAATGGGTTTATTTCAAACATGTACAAGCTCCTCTTTTGGTTCAAAGCTTTCATGCTGCATAACCTGAAAACCCTTGGCTCAAAGAGGAAAAGCCTGTTTTAGAAGGACATAATGCCAGGAATCTGGCAGATCCTGCCATAAAAATGGTTGCTAATTGCTGTTCTTTTTTATTGGAGAAAAGATTGATTGTGTTTATA
>NC_056527.1:69337804-69354040 GCF_019175285.1 Sceloporus undulatus | reverse complement strand
AATGTTGAGGTGGAATCTCTTTTCCTTCAGCTTGCTTCCATTGCTCCTGGTCCCGTTCTCTGGAGCAGCAGAAAACAAGCTTGTTCCCTCCTCAATATGGCATCCGTTCAAATATTTAAACAGGGCTATCATATCACCTCTTAACCTTCTCTTTTCCAGGCTAAACATCCCCAGCTCCCTGAGTCATTCCTCATAGGACAGGGTTTCCACACCCTTCACCATTTTAGTTGCCCTCCTTTGGACACGCTCCAGTTTCTCAATGTCCTTTTTGAATTGTTGTGCCCAGAACTTGACACAATATTCCAGGTATTATATGGCTATATAATTAACTATATGACTATACCCCACCAGGATGCTACATTTCTGAGATTATGGGCATTAAAACAAGACCTTAAAATCAACTGTCACATTATTCAGCAAACTTAAAGGCATTTAAAATGCAAATCTGAGCAAGAGTAATTTTGCTCAACTCCGTATGTCATAGAAAAAGAAACTATACTTATGTGCAGCTTATAAATCTTATTACCTTTTCTATATACAAGCCTGCTGACGACAACAACAGTTATTGTGTTACTGTCCCGTCTAGATGCATCTGGAGTGAAGTCAGTAGGATCAACAGCATTAGGAATAACAGAAACTATCTCAGGATTCAGTGCTGCTCTCAACACAGTGTTCTCCTTGCTAGTGTAAGAAACACATATTATGTGATTTGTATCACACAGCGATACAGTCAAGAGTTTATTTGTAAGCACTGAACTGACATCAGCAAATCCAAAAAGGGAATGGTCTGTAAAAACTGTCCGTAGCTGCATTGTTTTGGCATGGAACAGAGCATCATGAGCCATAGCAGAAAATGAACTATGGGCATGGACAATGGTGACTCTTTCGCGCACAAATATATACCTGAGCAAAGGCAGGCTATGGAACAGAGTTGTTGCTGTAGACTGGTTGTACATGACTCTTAATGGCAAATAATAGACTTTCAATCCATTTGTGAGGTAACGAATGCCTTTACGGTCTTCATAAGCATGGGTGACTATGATAACTTTGTGACCTCTTTCAATCAGGCACTGTGACAGTTGGTAGATGTGGCTTTCTACTCCTCCCATGTTAGGATAAAAGAAGTCAGATACCATGCATATACTGTGAGTTTGACAGTCGTGTGCTGAAGGCTTATGAGAGTTCACAGTGGGAGAGATACATTTCCTGTGATTTCCTCTCCTTCTGCTGGCCATAGTAAATCACCAGTCCGTCTACGTGGCTGCCATTCAGTACGAAGAATGGGCCCCATTCATTACCTGTGACAGCAAACAGAGAGGAAAACATACATAAGACTCAGAAGCTTCACAGGTATCTTCATGCGCAAGTCGTAACATCTTACTGGACAAGCCTATGCCTGATTATTCAGAGGTGTGACACATCCTGTTCAAGAGCACCATTTCCACCCCTGCAAGTCGGTTACATTCAGGCATAGAATCATTGAGTTGGAAGAGACCACAAGAAGGGCCCTGATCCAGTCCAACCCCCTTCTGCCATGCAGGAACTCTCAATCAAAGCATCCCATTGACAGAGGGCCATCCAGCCTCTCCTTAAAGACCTCCAAGGAGGGAGACTCCCCCACTCTCCGAGGAAGGAGTGTGTTCCTTCAGAGAAGGCCCAGTGGAACTGTTGGGGAATGCACTATGTGTGACTAAAACAGGAGGAAGCCCAGACGCAGCGGTCCCCAAACTGTGCCCTTTAAGAGCTTTTGGACTTCAGCTCCCAGAAGTCTCAGCCACGTTGGCCAATTGCCTGGGCTTCTGGGAGCTGGAGTCCAACATCCCTTAAAGGGCGCAGAACAAGAGACTGCAGTAAATCCTGTGGCTGCCTTTAAAAAGGCAATTCTCTTCAGATCCTTATGAACGAGAAGTCAAGCAGACAGCTCCCAGGGCGATGTTAAACAAACTCGGCCTCAAAGAGCCCCCTCCGATGGACACTTACTTCCGAGGAAGCCGCAGAGTCCCCTTGTCCCTGGCGCAATGAGTCGAGAAAGCGGGCGCCATTCCCCTGCCCCCGGAGAGGGCTTCCCCACGAGGATCCCAGCGCCCTTCCCTGACCTGCGGCGACACTGAGGCGCTGCCACCACCAGACTCCCTCACACTTCCGGTTTCGCTGAAGGCGGGAGCATAGGCCTCTTTCGTCACCTCAGCAACCGCCCTGCGCCCCGCCCCTAACTGCCCACACGAAGACTTCGCGACGCCTAACGACTTAGCCAATCAGGAGACAGCTGGCCGGCCACGTGGCCACAGAACAGCCAATCCGATAAGCCTGTGTGAAAATAAGGAAGTCATCCCAAAAGGAAACAGGGCTGTTCCGCCATGTCCGCACTGCAGACGTAGTCCAGGTTGCCGCTACTTTAACTGTCTTGGCTCAATGCTATAGGATTCTGGGAATTGTAGTTGTGTGAGACATTTAGCATTCTCTGTCAGAGAGCTCTGGTGCCACAGCAAACTACACTTCCCAGGCGTCCGTAGCACTGGGCCGTAGCAATTAAAGTGGTGCCCTTCAGGATTGTTTCTGCAGTCTGTTTGCTTTAATGTTTAATAAATAAATAAAAATCCCAGAGTGTCATGGAAACAGTACCTGACCTTGTTCAAGTCACACTCTCTCAGCCTCAGAAAGCACTGGCAATCTCTCTTTAAACGAATGTTGCCAAGAAAACCTCTTTTGCCTTAGGGTAGTAATAAGAGAAATACAGTGGTCCCCTCACATTCACTGGAGTCACAGTTAAGGAAACACCTCTCTAGGAATCTCCAGGTCCTCCAGTGCAACTCTATGGTCAATATCTGCCAGAGATTGATCACAGAATCATGTTGGAGGACCTACAAATGCCTAGAGATGTGTTTTCTCTAGGAAAGTCTAATAATAATAACTTTTATTTATACATATCCCGCCTCTCTCCTATGGTCAACTTCTAGAAGAGTTGCGCTGGAAGACCTACTAGAGTAACACACTGCACTCTTATTGTACTGCTATCCTTAACTGCTCTGGATGCCTCCTGTTGCATTCTGGGACTTTCAGTTTAAGGAGGGGCCTCTAGAATTCTCTGCCAGAGAGCTCTTAAGCCTCACTGAACTACAAGCCCCAGAATGCAACAGGAGTTAGCCAGAGCAGTAAAAGCAACATAGCCGTACTATAAGAGGGTAGTGCAATAATGTGGCTACAGATTCCTGGAGAGAACATATTAAAACTGCAAATAATCAAATACGTAAAAGTCACATCCACAAAGGCAGAGGGCCAACTATAATTTGAAGGTACACAACAATCCTTAAAGAGTCCTGCAGCCTAGCTTTGGTATTTGGGGCTGCCTCCGTGATCCTTTTCCTTGCCTTTCCACGCTGTGTGTGGAGGTTAGAGTGTTGGCCTAAAGCAGGAGAGCTCCAGGTTCCAAGTCCCAAATGAACCATGAAACCTAGGTCCAATACACACTGCAGAAATAATTCAGTTTGGCCTGTTACAGACTGCCAAAATAAAGCTGCTTCGGGTCTCTTTGGAGGTATGCTATTTAAATGATGCATGGGTCCTAAGAGTCCGGAGGTCACACCAAAGCCACACTCCATTCCTAAGCACTGGAGTGCAGCTTTGGTGCAGCTTCCGGATTCTTAGGCTGCATGCATCATTTAAACAGCATACCTCCAAAGAGACCCGAAGCAGCTTTATTTTGGCAGTCTGTAACAGGCCTTTGAGACCATTTTAACTGCCCTGGCTCAGTGCTAGGGAATCCTGGGAATTGTAGTTCATAGTGACACCAGAGCTCTCTGAAAGAGAAGGCTATAATGTCTCACAAAACTACAGTTCCCAGAATTCCCTAGCATTGAACCAGGGCAGTTAAAGCAGTCTCAAACTGGATTATTTCTGCAGTGTGTTTTGGACTTTAATAATTCACTCTTTCAGCATAAGTTTCCTGAGAGAATTGTCGTGAGAATAACATTCAGAGAAGGAAAACCATGCATGTGATGGCAAATCCCATCTGAACACATTTTGCTGAGAAAAGCTCATAATAGGGTTGCCTTAAGACAAAAGGGTATTATACCAGGAATATCTAGCAGCCCTCTGAAGTCAGGTAAGACTGTTTCAGAGTGAAGGATGGGCCCATGGATTTTACAATTATGGTTAGCTTTATAGAATCATAGAATCGTAGAGTTGGAAGAGACCACAAAAACCATCCAGTCCAACCCCCAGCCATGCAGGAAATCCCAATCAAAGCATCCCCAACAGATGGCCATCCATTCTCTTTAAAGACCTCTAAGGAAGGAGACTTCACTACACTCCAAGGAAGTTTGTTCTACCGTTGAACAGCCCTTACTGTCAGGAAGTTCCTCCTAATGTTGAGGTGGAATCTCTTTTCTTGTAGCTTGCATCCATTGCTCCAGGTCAGGGGTCGGCAACCTCTGGCCCGCGGGCCGGATGCGGCCCACGGAGGCCTGCCGCCTGGCCCCCGGGTGCTGTTGCTGCTGCCGCCGCCACCGCGGCCACCCGTAACGGCTCTTCGCCGCTCTGGGCGCTGCCATTTTGGGCAAAAAAAATGGCGGCGCCCATAGCGGCCTATGGGGCTATGGGCGCCGCCATTTTTTCGCCCAAAATGGAGGCGAGAGGTCGCGCGAGACTTCGCCGCCATTTTGCCGCCCAGAGCGGCGAAAAGCCGCGATGGGCAGCCGCGGCGGCAGAGGCGGCGGGCCTTTAGGATGTGATGATGATGCAGCTTGAGAAGTATGCAACTACTGTTTCAGAAGCTGAGAGAGTGTGACTTGCAAAGTGTGTTTTGTGTGCTTTTAATGCTAACAGGTTTCCCTTGATTTGACAATGATAGTGTGATGATGATGATGATGCAGCTTGAGAAGTATGCAACTACTGTTTCAGAAGCTGAGAGAGTGTGACCTTGCAAAGTGTGTTTTGTGTGCTTTTAATGCTAACACGTCTCCCTTGCTTTGACAATGATAGTGTGGTGGTGATAATGATGATGATGATGATGATGATGACAATGATAATGATATGAGTCAGCTTGAGAGGCATGCACGCACTGTTTCTGAAGCCAAGAGAGTGTGACTTTCCAAAGTGCCTTTTCTGTGTGTTTTTGGTTCTTTAATGGCAATATTGATATCAGATCTGATGCAGGCCAATGTAAATTGCTGTGATTTTTACAAACCCATGCGCAGTGAAGAAAAACCAAAGTCCCTTAACCAAGTACACATTTCTGAGAAGTACACTTGGTCCAAGAACGGTGAAACCACCTTGACATGTTCAATATCATAGCCCATGTTAAACCATGCAGTGTTAAACCCAAGGGGTTTGATTATGGAATAAGCCTCTGAAATATGCAAGAGGCCATGTTAAGTAAAGCCATGTGAAATGCACAACTGTGCTGTTTGTGTGTTTTTGGAATGCAGATTGGGGATGTTTGTCCAGAAAGGCACCGAGGAGGAGAGGGCGGGCACACGCCTCCTCCTCCTTGCAGGGCTTTGGTAGAGGCTCCGCCCCGGAGGTGGCTCCGCCCCGAGGGTGGCTCCGCCCTGGAGGTGGAAGCTCCGCCCCCAGCATGCAGCCACGCCCCGGAGGTGGAAGTCCACCCCCGGCTTTGGCCCCCCGACTTGTCGGGGGGAAACCAACCCGGCCCCCGGCTCCAAAAGGTTGCCTACCCTTGCTCCAGGTCCTAGTCTCTGGAGCAGCAGAAAACAAGCTTGCTCCCTCCTCAACATGACATCTCTCAAATATTTAAACAGGGCTACCATATCACCTCTTAACCCTTCTTCTCCAGGCTAAACATCCCCAGCCCCCAAGTCGTTCCTCATAGGGCAATCCAGTTGGTTCTTCACCTGCAGGGACGTAGCCGGGGGGGGGGTTTCTTGGGGTCCGGACCCCCCCTCTTCCATTAGAAAAATGAATGGTGTGTGCTGCTGCACCGCGCATCCAAGCCCCATTATAATGGTGGCACTTAGTCTGGATCCCCCCTTCCTAAAATCCTAGCTACATCCCTGTCACCTGCATCCTGTAACAACTGCCAACTGCAGTAAAATTATCATCTGATCATAGTACTGCCACAATTACTGTTGTTCTGAGTAATGTCATTGTCTAACATTTCAGATGAAAACAGGGAAAGCTTGTGATACACAGCTGTTTTTGGTGGAGAGGGAAGTGGAGACCAAGCTACATTACCAATGGTTCCTTAATGCAGTTGCTCCAGGACCCTCACTAGGTTGGGCCCTTATCACACGTGGGGAGTTTGCAACTCAGATCCGTAGTCACTCCTGTTCTAGCAACAGCGAAAAGTGATGTTTTTCACATCAAACCGGAGTCACTTCTGTCTTATATGCAAATTCACATTAAACGTGATGTTTTACCACACCTGGTTACCTTTCTGTTGCCTTTCTGAATCGAGGGGGAAAGCGGAGTCAGTTCAATTCCAAGCAAGTCACGTGATGCGGATTCAAGCAAAGCAGATTCAGTGCATATTGTATTACCACACCAGGACATACCATGCGGATTCAACTTGATTCGAATTGGGACCCTTGCATATGCTCAGTGGGTGTCTGAACGCATGCTGAACCTTTGCACTTCCGGAGTGAAGGAGCCTGGTTCCACTTTCACATGAATGCTAGCCTCACATAAAGACTCCCTTCTATTTTCCCATCCCTAGCAGCCAAATTCAGAGGGGTCCCCAGCCCCCATCCATTTCAGCCACATCTACATCTATCCCCTGTCATTCTCATCTATTTTAGCCACATCTATATCTACCCTCATGTCAGAGCCCCCATCCATTTATTATTATTATTAAGGATATTACATATTATTATTATTATTCACTGCAAAATAATCAGTGCAGAAGCTGCAGCTTTACTTGAAAGTAAATCCTTTGGCTCTGAAGGAGACCCTTTTTGGAGGATTGCAGAAAGATCTGGTTTCCCTTATTCTCCGTGCTCCCTAAAATACCACCTCCCTGGATCCAATTCACTCTCCTTCCCTTTGTAACAGTTGCCTTCTCTTAGGTTGCATCTGCACTGGGAAATAATCCGTTTAACTCCACTTTCACTGTCCTGGCTCAGTGCTATGGAATTCTGGGAACTGTAGGCCTGAGACATTGAACCTTGTCTGCCAGAGAGCTCTGGTGCCTCAGCAAACTAATAAAAAGAAATTATTATTATATTATTAATTAATAAGTTTAAAACTTTTTAAAATTAAATTATAATTATTCTCCATGCTCCCTAAAATATCACCTCCCTGAATCCAATCACTCCCTTCCCTTTGTAACAGTTGCCTCCGATTTAATTCCACTTTCACTGTCCTGGCTCAGCGCTATGGAATTCTGGGAGTTGGAGTTTTGTTGCTACCCCCAGCCTCCTGTTCATTCCCTCCATCCCGTCATCTACCCTCGAGCACAGAAGCAATTGGGGCAAAATTGCAATGCAGCATCATGGGAATTTGCCTCTTTGGAGGTTTGGGGGGTGTACGGGGAGGGAAGCAAAGTTGCATCCACACCAGACCAATTCAGAGTGAAATGAAGTGAGCTTGAATGCCAATTCTGGAACTCACTTTACTGAATCACCAAAGGAGGAGCACTTTGTATTCTTGAGGGAGAGAAAGGCAGGCTAGCCCTCCCTCCAGTCCATCTGCCTTGGTCCAGGCCTCAGAGGGAGAGAACCACTGGACCTCATCCCCTTTCCCACCACCATTCCCTTCTCCTTTGTGTCCTGTCTTTTAGATTGTAGCCTGAGGGCAGGGAACCATCTATATCCCCTCTGTTGTAAACTGCCCAGATTCTCAGTGATTGGTGGGCATATAATAAATCCTATTATTATATTATTATTATTATTATAGTGTGAAGCACCATGGAAGGAGCTCCCATAGAAAGGAATTGCATGTGATATGTGAACCGCATCATTGGACCGCAGTCAGTCACGTTGGATGTGAGCTGAAAAACCTTCGAAAAAGCTGGGTGTGCTCTACTCCTCGGTGCCCAGCGTATGAAGGGGAGAAAATGCACTTTGATTCCTCCTCTTACTAATCTCTTCCTGGATCTCTGTAGGGTAGCATAACCCCTTCTGAAACAGCTTCACGGCTACAAGCTCATTTCTGTGGCACAATCAAAGTGCTGGTGATGACTTAAAAGCCCTGTATAGCTTAGGTCCAGACTATTTCAAGACCGTATTTCCCAGAGCCATGCCATCTTCAGGTAAAGGCTTTCTCCCGGTCCTGACAGCATCCCAGGCTCCCCAGGTGAGGAAGTGCTGCTCCCACCCTCTGGAGGCCAGGTTGGCCCTGGCACTGCTTGGCTTCTGCTGACAAGCAAAAGCATTTATATGAGGCAGGGGCTTGATAGGGAGAGATAAATGTCATGATGACGGGGGCTTTTAGAAGGGGGAGTATTTCAGTCATGTTTTTGTATGTTTTAATGTTATTTTTATATTGATTTAAACTGAGATACATTTCATATTTTAATTCTTTTATTATAGAGTTTTAAAAAATGCTTTTATCCTGTGAGCCCTTGGCATAAAAACTTATATATATATCTATATATATATCGATAGATAGAATAGATATGATAGAGAGAGAGAGGGAAGCTGTGGTAGGGATAAGGCCCGTTTGATCTCTGCGTCCTCGGCGGCCTTTCCCTTCGGCTCAGAGGCACTGAGCGGCCAAAGACTTCCATGGCTGGTCCGTGGCTGTTTGTGGGGTTCGTGGGCTCCGTGCCACCATCTGCAAAGGCCATTCCCTGACGCCGCCGTAAAGCATCTGGGGCTGCCTTCTCCTTGTTTCTCTGAAGAGCGCAGCCGCAGAGGCTGGCGAAAGGCCAGGAAGAAACCCTTCCGGAACAAGCCCCACAAAGAGCCATGGATCCTCAGGGTCGCCTATCACTCCCTCGGAGGAGGAGGCAGGGAAGGCTGCCCAGAGACAGGGCCATTTCGGGGCCTGCTGCAACTGCGCCAGACAGAGCTCAGCCGCAGCCCGTCGTCGAGTCTCAGGGACTGGAGTCCGTCCCGCTGCGGCCCCGAAGGAGGGAGGAAGGAGGGAGGAGCAGAGCGGACGCAGCTGCACCGGAAGGGCGGGAAAGAGCCCTCCCGGCAAAGGCGTCACTTCCGGAAACGGCCCCTTCCTGAGGCAGCGGGCGGGACATCCGGTCCCTCGTGTTGCCGTTGCCGCCGCTTCCGCTTCCTGTGCGGCCGCGCCGGGGTCTGGAGGGGGGGAAGCAGCCTGGCCTCGCCGCGTGGAGGCGTCCGATGGGGCTGGCCGAGGCTAAGCGACTGGAGCCCTGTGCTGGCCTGAAGCGCGGCCCTCCCTGGTCCCTCGGGGATGTTTCCGCAGCCCCTGCCGCCTTCGGTGCCCAGAGGCCCAGCCATGGCGGCGGCCTCGTCCGGCGGAGAGCGGCGGCGGCGGCGGCGTCTTCCCGGAGCCGTCCCGCGGGGCGGTGGCGGGGCGGTGCTGCTGCCGTCCATGCTGATGTTCGGCGTGATCGTGGCCTCGAGCGGGCTGCTGCTCATGATCGAGAGGGGATCTTGGCGGAGGTGAGGCCTCTCCCGCTCCATCCCTGGCGCGGCGGACAGCGGCCCTGGCGCCCGAGCCTGGCCAGAGGGGCGGGGGGCGGAGGAGGGCAGCGGTGCTCCAGGACACCGCAACCGGACCATCCGAGCGCCTGCGGGCAGAGGGGCGCCTGGCGGCGTGTGGGAGCCCCTTCGGGGCAGAGGAGACCCTCCTGAAGCACCTGCTGGTCAGCGACAAGCACGCTTCCTCTACTGCTACGTCCCCAAAGTGGCCTGCTCCAACTGGAAGCGGGTGCTGAAAGTGCTGGGCGGCGGCCCTGGAGAGCGTGGAGGCCAGCTGAAGATGGACCACAAGAGGGACCTGGTCTTCCTGGGAGACTGAAGCCCCAGGAGATCCGCTACGCTTGAAGCATACTTCAAGTTCTTGTTTGTGAGAGACCCCATGGAGCGGCTGCTCTCTGCCTACAGGAACAAGTTCGGAGAGATCAAGGAGTACCATTGAAGTACGCCTGGAAATCGTCAGGAGGAGTACCGGAAGAGCCCCGGGGGAAGCACCGGGGACGACGTCACCTTCCCTGAGTTCCTCCGGTTCCTTCTGGACGAAGACGTGGAGAGGATGAATGACACTGGATGCCCATTTATAACTGTGCCAGCCCTGCGCAGTCAGATACGACTTCATTGGCTCCTATGAAAGGCTGCAGGAAGACGCCAACTTCGTTCTGGAAAGGGTCCAAGCGCCTTCGTCTGTACGCTTCCCAGAAGGCAGCCATGTATAAGCCAGTGACGCCTGAGACTCTGCATTACTATTTGTGTAACACCCCAAAGGGCTCATAAGGAACGCTCCCAAAGTACATCATGGATTTCTCTCTCTTGCTTACCCTCTTCCAAACGTCACAAAGGAATTTTGCAGGCAATAAACATTTCCCAGAAAGCAAGCTCTCTCCTATGGAATTGGCTAAATACTCCCTTTTAGGACATTAAACGCCTTGCTATATATGTTGCCTTTACATTTAAAATAGCTTTGACTTTTATACAGTATGCATTTCTGCCGCTGAATAGCAGCAAATACGTCTTCATAACTCCTTTTGTATATTTTAGTGAGAAGAAACTTTTATACAGGAACACAAATAGCAACTGCAGGACAGTCACTTTTCCAGAAAATTGCAACAGAACCAAGACTCCAAGTATCTACTTATTTGTAGCGTATCTACACTCAGGGCCATAAGGGCTGTGTGTGAGGGCAATAATTTTATACTGTTTCTATTTTTACTTCAGTATTAAACTAAAATTATCTTATTTTTATTTATTGATCTTTGTAGAATATTTAGACTGAAGTCTACAGACCACTACAGTATGTGCAAGCAAGTCCTATTCAATCCAAAGGATCTTTTTATCTGTGCAGTAAAAACAAATTACGATGACATAATAAAGACTAACATGTTTTATATATATATTATCTAGTATTTTCATTGTATTATTTGCTTAGAGTTAAAGGACAGAAAGGGAGGGTGTATGGTGTGTCATACATACAAATAATTGGAAAGCTTGGTATACTCTTGGTTCAAATATGCTTGTAAATTCCTTACTTCAGTAGTTTGGCAGGGTGCTACTCACTCTCTTTTTCTTCCCTTCTCCTTAATATTTATGTTGTATTGCTAATGTTTAACATGTGTTGTTTATTGTTCTTGTGTGCCTGCAAGTCATTTCCAACTGATGGCAAACCTAAGGTGAACTTATGGGGTTCTCTTAACACGTTTCATCAGAGGGTTCATCCTTAGCTGGGAGTGTGATTGTTCTCAGGACACCTAGTGGTTTCCATGGCCAAGCGGGGATTTGAACCTGGCCTCCAGAGTTATAATCCAATGCTCAAACCACTATACCAGTGGACACTCAAAAAATTTAAAATGTGTTACAGTCGGCCCTTCTTATACATGGATTCAAGCATACATGGTTTGAATATGTTCAAAAAAAGTATAAATTTTAATATCAAACCTTGATTTTTCCATTTTTTATAAGGGACACCATTTTGCTATGCCAATTATTGAATGGGACTTGAGTATACACGGATTTTGTTATACATGGGGGATCTTGGAACCAAACCCCAGCGTATGACAAGGGTCCACTGTATATTATACAAAAATGATTTGTTATATAAAATTTACAGTGAATTTGCAAGCTAGAAAACCTGATTTTCTAATGGCATTTATTGGAGAAAGGTTGTTTGTACATTAGGGATTAGTATCTCAGCTTTAAATTTTATTGCTTGACTATGAAAGAGTGGTAACAATGGTCACAAATGTTTAAATGCTTCTGAATTTTAATAAAGTTTTTGTGTTTTTTGCCTTTTGTTGTTTCTGTCCTAGTTAAGATGGTGTGCAGAGGGTATCTTTAGCAGGCTGGCTCCTCCTCCTCTGGCCTTGCGGCAATTGGGCAAACTCCAGGAAATTTAAAGTCTTTTGCATATCAACAGGGACTCTTCTTTGCAATCCAACATGTCTCCATTCCTATGAGGCCACAGGCCTCTTTGGGCAGAGGACATTGGATTCCTCAAGAAGTCTCCATGCATTTGCACAGGAACATGTTGGTAGGTGTTGAGGTAAACCTGCCAATCCGGTCCAAATTGAGAAGAAAAAAATCATGGTTTCTGGATTGTAAGGTACCACATAATAGCTACAACAGGAGAACCCTGATGAGGGAGCCAGCAGACTGAGACCTTCATCAAGGTAAAACAATTTTTCTTCCTAATTTGTTCCTGATGCTCCTCTGGATTTCAGGCTTATCGTGACCCCAGTGTGTGAAAACAATGTTAACAAAAGAGCAATAAAGTTTTTTTAAAAACTCTGAAAACATAAACTTGCCCATCCAGTACTGTCATTCTTTTTCTGCTCCTGTGCCTAAATTTATCTTGGTTACAACCTAGGAGAACTCTTAGGGACTTAGGTGATTGTTTTCTAAAATTAAAAGTCTCAAATGTTTTCACAGAACAAGAAGTTTTGGGGTTTAAAAAAAGGAACCTGATAATGCAGGCTTCAAAAGACATCACTGCAATTATCCAGCCTCTTGCATTTTTTGGTCTTCAGCATGAAGCTATTTATCCACTCATTCAACCTGGTGACGTTATTTGTCTGAAAGCCAAAACTATGGTCTTGAAAACGTGTGCTACGCATAATGTTGTAACAAAAATTCTTCAGTATGTTAAATACCTGATAAATGTTTCAAAGATCAGCATCCAAGTGATCTGTATATTTTTTAAAAAGGGATAGAGAGAAACTACATTTGTTGTTTTAAAACTCATCACTCACACTTCTTTTGAAGGCACCATTTTAAAAAGTGTACTATAAAAACATTGATCATGGACATAGTGAATTTAGCGTGTGATTAACTGAGACAGTCCTAGTGGGCAGAGGTGGAAGTTACTTTCTAACTATAAATTCAAACAACCAGTGTTCTCCAAAATATACCAAGAGACTTAGGAAGTAAAATAGTAATACCTATTGTATTTTTCCAAAGCTGCAAGTCAACATTTTAAAATATTTAATGCAGTGTATATGTGTATGTGCTTACAAGTATAGGTTGATTTGATCCTTAAAGATCCCACACAAAAAGGAAAGTTATTCTTTACTTCCACTATATTTCACAGAGATGCAATGAAAATCCAAAGACTAACTGTTGTGGGTTATACAAAGGATACAACTCAGAGATGATCTGGTGTGTTTTCAGATGGACAGCTCCTGACAAAACCCAATACAGTGGTGCCTCGGGTTACGAATTAATTCGTTCCGCCGCGGCGTTCGTAACCCGATTTTTTTTTCGTAACCCGAAAAAGCCATAGGCGCTAGCGCTAAAGCGCGATTTCGTGCAAAAGTGCCGAAAAGCACCAAAAATTTTTTTCGTAAGCCGAAAAAAAAACAACCCGGAACAGTTTTTTCCTATGGGATTTTTTCGTTCCCGGGAATTCGTAAGGCGGGCTTTCGTTCCCAGGGTACCACTGTATAGTTCTCCAACTATAGTTACAAATGAGTTGTAACTGATTTTCTATGCAACAAGGATGTAGATGAACTTTAAGCGGTTACTGACTTCTTCCCAACTCCTTACAAATGGCCCAAAATACATCACATTCAGTTGATTAGTTTCTCAATTTGTTTCAGGGAGAGGGTTTTCCATTATTTGTACCTGCTTTGCACTACATTTCCTTATTTAATATTATATTTAATCTGTGTAATTTTATTATAAAGTATAGTAGCACTGATTTTTGAGAAACAGTGCTAAACCAGCACTTGCTGGCTGAACTGAGAGAGGAGCCAAATTTGCAGGAGCAGCAACAGCAAGTAAGGCAGAGAGCTCAGACTTACTACAGACACACAAGAAGCCACCAACAAAGGACAAAGGGCAGATCGGGAATGCCCATGAATATCTAGATTACTGCATACACTCTTGTAGAGCTGCTGTTCCACTTTAATGCTCTAGCTGCTTCCTGTTGTATTTGTGATTTGAGGTTTAGGGTTTACAGCCAGAGAACTCTTAGGCCTCACTGAACTACAAGCCCCAGAATGCAAGAAGGGGAAGCCAGAGCAGTAAAAGTGGGAATAGCAGCATTATAAAGTATAGTGTGGTAATTGGTAGGTTAATGAAGGATTTCAACTTGCATTGGGCCCATACAAACAGGCCAAAATAAAGCTGCTACGGTCACTTGGAGGTATGCTGTTCAAATGACACACCACACATCTTAAGAGGCCAGAAGCTGTGCCAAAGCAGCAGCACTCCAGTGCTTAGGATCTGGAGTGTGACTTTGGCACGGGTTTCTGGTCACTTAGGATGCATGCATCATTTAAACAGCATACCTCCAAAGTGACCCAAAGCAGCTTTATTTTTGGCTGTCTGTACAGGCCCCATTGTTAGCTGAATCTCACCTGTTTTCATTTTTAACTGAAATAATGTAAATAGTTACTAGTACAGGTAATGGTTTTACTGTGTACCTTCAAGTTGTTTCCAACTTGTGGGGGACCCCTAAGGCAAATTCATCACGGGTTTTTCTTGGCAATATTTGATCAGAAGAAGT
Organism: Sceloporus undulatus; assembly: GCF_019175285.1. Classification (NCBI taxonomy): domain Eukaryota; kingdom Metazoa; phylum Chordata; class Lepidosauria; order Squamata; family Phrynosomatidae; genus Sceloporus; species Sceloporus undulatus. The sequence goes on along the minus strand of NC_056527.1, from coordinate 69,339,469 downwards.
TTGCCATTGCCACACCTAAGGCTGAAAACATGTTGACTTGCCTAAGGTCACCCAATGGGTTTCTATGATCAAGTGAGATTCAAATCCTGTTCTCCAGTCATAGTCCAGGACTCAAACCGCTACACCATACTGGCTCCTCTAGGACCAATTAATTGATTACTTACACACACCATGATGGGATTACATCATAATATAAAATAATTCTGGAAGAAATGAAAGCATACTCGGGAAATGAAGAGGAAAGAGTACAGGTGAGGGAGTGTAGTCTTTAAAAATGTCAGTGTGGTTGTCAGAAACCCTGGCTCTTCAAAAACAAACAAACCCCAGGTGATTAGCATTAGGATAATCTGTTCTTACACAGCTAGTATGCTCACTTGCTTTTAAAAAGTCATGCTTTCTGCAATATGAGGATTAAATAATACTAAGAGAACACAACAAGATTAAATGGATTACAGTATGTGCTGTGAAGTAACTGAACAATGAACACACATTCTGGAATAGATATGCAACTATGGAAGAATCCAATAAAAAAGTTTGTTCCAAAAATCTGACTCAAGCAAGATGCATACAAAGTAGTGCAAAATAGAAGTGAAATACTTATTTACTAGGTTTTCAAAACATTTGATTTACACTGTCTGTGGTTATAAAAATATTCAACACAGAATATTCACATATGGTCTATCATACTGTTACAGTGAGAACAAACTACTTAATTATGAACCTCATCATTTTAGAGCAAAAGTTGCCTTCTTGAGCTGAATTACATAAGGCTTTTCTGGTACCAAATTATCCAAATCTGTCTTTGTCAAGGTCACATCAGCTTGTGTATTTTTGTCATGGTCTCCTCTGAATCCAGAAGGGCGGAGCGAATTCCCAATTTTTTAAGCTCTTCCACTAGATCTCCGCTTTGATGCATCTGGAGAAGTATGTCGCAGCCTCCCACAAATTCACCATTGAGGAAGACTTGAGGTTATATAGGCCAGTTGGAATAGTTCTTAATTCCTAAATCAAAAAAATAAAACAAAAACCCTGCATGTTAACAATTATTTCCAAAAGTTAAGCATCATATAACAGTGTTTTTTACAGGTCCAGTGGGGGGTTATGAAAATACGCAACCAAACAAAGAAAAACACAAAATATACTGAGACTTTATTACCTTTTCTTTTCACTTTCCTCCCCCAGGACAGGACCTGATCCTTTTACCTTTTTTTTCTGTACAGAATAAGTAGGCAGAAGGATATACAGTATGCCATACATCTCAGTGAACTTTAGTAGATCCACAAAAGATTTCTGGTTCCCAATTATTTCCTCCACCCTAAATTATACTGATAAAATAAGAACGTCGGAAGTGATCATTATTTTTTACATTGAAAGACTGCTAATTCTGTTTGGGGAGCTGATTTCATAAACTGGAGATACAGTGACACCAGGAATGGCATCACTTCAGTTTGTTATGCTTCCCACCATCCTAAAACTTACTATCTGATCTTCAAAATATTATTATTTACAATTGGCCTGCCATAAACCATTGCAATCCACAATCCTGTTGGAGGTCTCTTATTCAAGGTTTCAACCATTTCTTCCCTTCAAGCAGATCATTCCTAATAGTTTTTGTTATTCCTTCCCCACCCACAAAGGTCGCTAGCGGGGAAAGAACGGGGGGGG
>NC_056527.1:69330188-69337779 GCF_019175285.1 Sceloporus undulatus | reverse complement strand
GATGGCCCTAGTGGTCTCTTCCAACTCTATGATTCTATGATTCTATGATTCTATGATTTACTGCATCGGGTGATGCCAACCTTAGTGATGCCACTGTCTAACATCTGGAGTATCTAACAAGGCCAGAGACCTGTTGTAATGGTTTACTTCTAAAGCATTTATTTACCAAATGTTCTGATTTTACAAGGAAGAACAAAAAATAAGGCATATATTTTAGTTGTTGTGCACATTATGCATTTACAGAAAATCATATCTTATTATGCTGAAATGGTGAAAGCCAGGACAAACCATACTGTAAATGTTTTTATTACAAGGTAGATATGAGAAACAAAGCACTTTATTTTTGAAAACAAAACTTTATTTTTTGAATTGAAGGATCTGTGTCTTCATCACATAGATTCTTTTACCAAAACATGCTACAACCACCCTAGATAGGTTTTTAAAATAAGATCGTATAAATTAATGGAGGACAAAGCTATCAGCAGCTACTAGTTGTTCAAAGTCATTCAAAGACTAGGCATATCAATTGCTTGAGAACTTCTATGGAAAAGGCCTGTTGCCTTCATATCCCAAAGACCTCTGACTGGGTCACTGTATGAATAGGGAGCTGGACAAGAAAGACCTCAGTAGTCCTACCCTATAGTGCTCTTCTTAGGTTCTTTAATATTTTTGTCTACTTGTGCTACATTTCCCTTTCATTTACTTGCTGTCAGCATGGCATGTCACTTTGCAAGTGGCATTTTTAAAATTTTTTTTTGCGTGTGTGACAGAATATGTGAATGCTTGTGCTACATATGTTTCCCTTTCAATTTGGCAATTTGATACAATGTGTGAATGCTTGTGCTACACATGTGTGGAAACGGAGGGAAAGCAGAGGATGCCAAGGAGGAGAGAAGGAGAGATCGCATTTTGGGATGGCAAACAGAGGGAAAGCTGAGGATGCCAAGGAGGAGAGATGGCATTCTCAGATGGCAAATGGAGGGAAAGCAGAGGATGCAAGGGAGGAGAGAAGGAGAGATGGCATTCTGGGATGGCAAATGGAGGGAAAGCAGAGGTTGCCAAGGGGAGGGAATCTGAAAGAATCTGAAGGCACACAACAAATTGACAGAATATGCGAATGCTGCCACCAGTTTTTTTTTAAAAAGGAGGGGGGGAAGCACCCATTCCGTTGGCCAATGATTGTAGGACACGTCACCTTTGATGAAAGTGGAAGTGAATTTGATTGACAACAAAGGAGGCTCCATTTTAAAGCGGTACTGCAAATGTGAACTTCAGAGGGGCAAATTGCATCAATCAAGGTAAAGGGTAGTGGGAACTTCTTTCAGGGGAGATTCGGTACCAGCTCAGCGAATCTGGACCGGATCTACCCAGGACAAATGAGCTAGTGGGAATGGGGCCAAAGTATGCAGGCTGTGCTTACACCACATATATTGTTTTATCGTATAAAAAGTTGTGTGTCAATAAAATCATTAAAAAGAAAAGAAAGATATCTCAGTTAGGAGATACAAGTGCCCTGCCAGAAACTGAGCAGCTTTGAAAAAATCAGAGTAGCTTTGTCTCTTGACAGAGATGGCTTCCAGTGCTTTCCACATTGGCATTACAGCACCTGTGGCTAGTGCTGCACTGCTCCACCACTACTTCATCCTCCTATGCCACCATAATTATGTCAGCCCATGGGATCTTGGCAATGTGTCTAGAATAGAGCTAGGAAAGTTGGTGTGAGTTAAAGCACTGAGTTAATCCTTAATAATCTAATTTTGGCCTGAAACAGATAGGCCTAAAATCCCCTTTGATGGTTTTTGTGAAAAAACTACAAGTTAGGTGATAAAAAAGTTAGTAAAGTGTGGATAATTATTTGTTTAGTTTGCCTCTTTCCTACATGACCTACATGAATCTTACCTAATAGTTTAAAAAAGCCAACTGAAATGTGTTTCTCATTACTTCTTATGGTAGCAATGTTATGAAATAATCTTTGTCATTTCAAGAAACCATTCCTTTTAATAGGAATCCATCATTACTAAAGGTTTGCCATTTGGAAAACCAAATGTGAATAACTGTTTTCTACAGTAAATTTTTAAAATTTAACATGAGAGAAAAGAGAAAAGAATTCCAGGAAGCTTTGGAACAGAGAAATAGAAAATGCAGACATTCCTGGGCTTTATGTTTCTCAACTCACTGTTTTATTTTTGCAATAACATTTCCCACCTTTAGATCTCTGTTTGCTTGAAAAATGCATTAAAAAGTAGTAGTGTGAAAATTCCGCCACAAGATGGTGGTAGGAATTCACATTGTTATAAATGGGTTCTTCTCAAACTTGAGCCAGTTGAGAAGGTTCAGAAAGAAATATTTTGCTTCCTGAAGCTGAGCAGGACATTATGTCTGTGCCCATGCAAGTCAAAGTACCTGCAGCCAGTAAAGTTATGTTGGGGCATGATACAGAAAATGTTTGAATAAACCATGTTTGCATGATATATTGCTAATTTGCATGTAAGTCTATATGACTTTAAGCACAGTTCATATTTATGATGACTTACCCCATCCCTCTCTTCCTGTGTATTTTTGTATAATAATAAAAATAACAAACACTACAAATTCCTATACAAAAATCTTGTTCAAAAAGCCCAGTAACCTTGCACAGAAAATAGGCACATGGTCTTATTGTGCAAGATTGCTGTTTTCTGTGCAAAGTTTTGCAAGATTACTTGTTTTGAAAGCAGCCATCTTGTACTAGAAATGCAAGGGGATGCCTGGAAACAGTTGGTTTTTGTGTGCAACACCCCAAAGTTTTGTGCGACCCCCCCATGTGTACTTCTGTACAGAATAATTTCCCAAAATATTTTGGGAGATACAGTGGTACCTCGGGATACGAATTACCCAGCTTACGAATTTTTCGGGATACGAAAAAATCCCATAGGGATTTATTGTTTCGGGTTACGAACGTTTTTTCGGGTTATGAAAAAACGCCGGCGCTGTTTAAATGGAGCAGCGGCAGAGCCGCGGCTTTTTTCCCCATTAGCGCCTATGGCAATTCGGGTTACGAAGGTTTTTCGGGTTACGAAATTAGCCGCGGAACGAATTAATTTCGTAACCCGAGGCACCACTGTATCAGTGCAAGAACAATGCAGAAATAGTTGTTTTTTCCACAGTGAAGGAGTAAAAAATATTGTATGCCTAATACAGTTGGATGTCAGTGGGGATAAAAATCCTAAGGAGTGCTTGGACTATCTGTTGTTGCAAAAAACAATAAAGAATCTTATAACTTCTTGAAGGCTAACTCATTGATAACATGATCTTACATGGATTATAGCCATTTCATATATATAGGCCATTCCATGGACCTCATATTAGTCTTTAAGGTGTCACAGGAAAAATTTGGTTTTACCAAATGTCCTGTTGCTGTACTTGAAATTCCCTACCCTGCAGAATTAACTAATTTTATCAACATTTTTAAAGCTTTGCATAAAATTTACCATATGTTTTACCCAAAGAGGGCACTCTTCTCTAATTCCAAATTTTGCTTTAGGAAAAAAGGATGACAACAATTGGAGGAAATAGTGACAATATTCTTAGTTTGCAACATAAATGAAGTCCAGAATGGATCCTTTTTGTTAAGTGCCTTCAAGTCATTTCCAACTTATAGTGACTTTAACGTGAACCTTTAGGCGGCGTACAGACTGCCAGAAAGAGGCAGGAGGGAGCCGCCTCTCTTTTTCACATAGCCATGTCGCAGCAACCAAATTGCGCAAGACGGCTACGCAAGAAAAAAAGCAGCTCCTTTTTATGTCGCTGCAAACAGCTGGTGGTGGCACAAGCACGTTGTTATGCGCGCTGTCTATTCGGCGCCATGCAGCGAGGACACCCTCGTCACATGCAAGGGGTGTCTAGAAGCGCCACCCCTCACACGTGATGAGGGCATCCTTTTTGGCCCATCTGTACCGGGCCATATTTTACTTTTCTTGCAAAATGTGTTCAGAGCAGGTTTGCCTCTCTCGGAGGCTGAGTGTGACTTGCCTGTCACTCAATGGTCACTCAAGTCACTGAAGTTAATAGTTTCTATGGCTAAACAAGGGATTCAAACTCTGGTTTCCAGTCATAGTCCAATCTCACAACCATGATATCATGTTGGTTACATGCCATTAAAATCATGTTTGGAATCCACATAAGAAGGTAACAAATAGATTGAGGGGACGATTATGTAGACAACTTCAGTCCCAGTTCTTAAAAGCTTCTGCTCATTCTTATAGGGGCCAAAATACCCTAAAGGCACCAGAGTCCATCTTATCTTGGAAGCTGAACATAGTCAGCCTTCAATAGTACTTGGATGGGATATGTCCAATGAATACCAGGTGATGTAGGTTGTATTTCAGAGGAAGGAACTGGCAAAACCACCTTTGAGTTTTTCTTGCCAAAGAAAACCCTGTTAAATTGATAGGGTTTCATAGGGCCCGAGGACTGGAGCACAGCTTTGGCACAGCTTCTGGCCTCTTAAGATGCATGTGTCTTTTAAACAGCATACCTCCAAAGTGACCCAAAACAGATTTTTTTTTGGCTTGTCTGTTCAGGCCCTGAATTGATAGAACCATAGAATCATAGAGTTGGAAGAGACCACAAGGGCCATCCAGTCCAACCCCCTGTCATGCAGGAACTCTGAAGTTCTTCCTAATGCTGGGGTGGAATCTCTTTTCCTATAGCTTGCATCCACTGTTCCATGTCCTGTTCTCTGGAGCAGCAGAAAACAAGCTTGGTCCCTCCTCAATATGACATCCCTTCAAATATTTAAACAGGGCTATCATATCACCTCTTAGCCATCTCTTCTCCAGGCTAAACATCCCCAGCTCCCTAAGTGATTACTCATAGGGCATGGTTTCAAGACCCTTCACCGTTTTAGACGCCCTCCTTTGGACACGCTCCAGTTTCTCAACATCCTTTTTGAATTGTGGTGCCTAAGAAGTGGACACAGTATTCCAGGTGGGGCCTGACCAGAGCAGAATAGAGTGGCATTATTACTTCCCTTCATCTGGACACAGGGCTATCATATCACCTCTTAATCTTCTCTTCTCCAGGCTAGTCAGTGAGTGACAGCTTTTACTGTCAGGATGTTCTTTCTAATGTTGAAGTGGAATCTCTTTTCCTGTAGTTACATCCCTTACTCTGGTTCTTATTCTCTGGAGCAGCATAATACAAGCTTGCTCCAGCCTCAGTATGACACCCCTTCAAAAACTTTAATGTTCAAATTACTACACCATGCTGGCTCTCTCTTGGACTAGCTGGTATGGCCAAAAATATCAGCCTCTGTTAGTCTCCTGGAGAGTTCTGGCTTGATTAGCACATGGTATATGAAGAACATTTCTCCAACACCACATTTCAAATGAGTTGATTCCCACCCCCCCACCCAGCTTTCTTCACTGTCCAGCTTTCACACTCATACATAGAGATGGGAAATGCGGTGGCTTGTATCATCCTAAATTCCTTCATAGCTGCCCTTTCAAGTCATAATTTTCTTTGGTTTCTTTACTGCAAACTCCACTCTGATTAATGCCAAGGTACAAAAAATCGTGAACTATTGTGATGCCTTCATCATCTACTTTAGCAGCTAACAACAAAACAAAGGACTGACTATTGTTAATTTATTAGTCCACCCCTAAAACGAAGTGTTATCATCCTTCCACTTATTTTGCTTGAAAGTGCTATAACATAAGGTGGAAAGACTATATGCTGTTAGCAAAACAAATGCATACCTTCTGTAACACTTCTGGAAGAAAGCTTTGTGTTGCTTGACAAAAGACCTTTACACCCACCCAACATTTCTTTTAAGTTAATGAATGGATGAGTGAGTGACAACTTTTATTTAATTTTTTTTAGATTTAAGAAAATACCCATCAATTATTTTCAGTGAGAACATCATTCCAAAATAGAACCATGTGCCCACACTAGCTCTGACTGAATTTGAATACTTACACTGGTGCTTACGTAAGGCCTGTGCCTAAATTTGTCCATTTTTAAAGGAAGAGCCATCTCAGTCCAAAACACACTGCAAAATAATCCAGTTTGAGATCTCTTTAACTAGATCAGTGCTAGGGAATCCCAGGAATTGTAGTTTATTGTGGCGCCAGAGCTCTCTGACAGAGAAAGCTGAATGACTCACAAAACTACAGTTCCTAGAATTCTCTAGCATTGAGCCAGGGCAGTCAAAGTGGTCTCAAACTAGATTATTTTTGCAGTGTGTTTTGGACCCTCATCTCAAATACAGAGACTATGAAGCTTAGGGTAAACCAAGCACTATGATGTTAGAGGACTGAAATATCACCGCTCAGAATCTCCACCTGTTTGTGAGCTAATCAAGGGGAAATAAAACAAGTAATGAACTGTTCTTAGAGAGTACCCACCAGCTGCTTTTGGCTACTGTAAACAATGAGGAAACTGTGAATCTGAGCTTCTGTATTTCCAATCGCTGATACTTCCCATATGGATGTAGCTCACAACTCATAAGTAAGGAGTTGCAAATAAAAGTGCCTTTTCTTGACTGACAAGAATGCAACAACTATCCACATATTAAAATAAAATAATAATAAAACTGTTATTTATATCCCACTTTTCTGTAGCAAGACAGTCAGAACGGCTCACACTAAAACATCCACATACAATATAATACATAAAATTACAATACACCCCCCCTTAAAAAAGAATTAAATATATAACAATTAAAATAGTTTTTAAATCAATTTATAATAAAGTTAACATAGGCAGGGTGGTAGTATATACATGGTGTGAGGGGGTAATCAATCTGTGGCTGGGGAATTTGTTCGGGAAAGGCCTGCCGGAAGAGTTTTTGAAGCTGTCTTAGGCCCAATACAGATGGGCACCAAGTGGTGTACCGCCACCAATTCTAGGGTTCTGGACTGCGCGGCAACCACACCTGCACAGTCTGGGACTCTAGGACGTGTGGACGCTGTCATCATGGTTGCCTCCCATCCACACGGGGGCCACCATGATGACGTGCTTGACGTGCAGCATCTGCACGTCCGTGACAAGAAGCAATGTCTTAAGGGCTGCAATGCAGCCCTTACGACGTCACAGGAAGAAGCTCCATTTCGCAGCTCTTTCTTAGAGCACATTGTTCCAGTGGCAACCGCACAGCCACAGGAACGATCCTGAGGAGAAAGGGGCCGCCCCTTTCTCCACTGTAGGGCCGGGGTGTCTGGGGGCATGAAGCCCCAAGGACATCCCATTTCCCTGGCCCGGAAAATGTTGGATTGGGCCATAGGGCTGTTGATGAGGTTGCCCTGGCCCCAATCCAGCACAAAAAGGGGCGGGTGCAGGTCGCCCCTTTGGGGTGGTCTGCACTGGGCCTTAGTTGGTAATTTGACAGATTTCGTCTGGCAGGCCACTCCATAGCTCAGGAGCTATTGTATTCATGCCCTCTAACAGAAATAAATCCTTCATTAACCATAAGTATTTGAAGAATGACAGGTATGTGTGTTGGTGAGAATGGGGAAGACAAACGAGATGCTGGTGTATGGCAAACTGAACTGAAGGGTCTGAAAAATGAGACCCTGTGCTTTGAAGGCCATTCTTTCCTGACTTGACAATT
>NC_056527.1:69325841-69330088 GCF_019175285.1 Sceloporus undulatus | reverse complement strand
CGACCCTCTGGGAGGCCCGTTGCCTTCGCTGGGGCCCTCGAGGAGGGCTCCTGTGGTGGCAGCGGGCCTCCCAGAGGCCCGTTGCCTTCACTGGGGTACTCCAGGAGGGCTCCTGTGGCAGCAGCGGGCCTCTGGCATCAGGGGCCGGCAAGGAGGCAGAGACCTCCAGCGCTGGCGGCCCCCGCCAGCTTTTTTGCCGGCCTTTGACGGGGCCTGGGGCCCCGTCAGGGGCCGGCAAAGAGGGGGAGGCCTCCAGCACTGGTGGCCCCTGCCGGCTCCTTCCCGGTCTCTGACAGGGTCTGGGGCCCCGTCAGGGGCCGGCAAAGAGGAGGAGGCCTGGACCCCGGGGGTGGAAGCTCCCCCCGGTTGTGGAAGCTCCACCCCCAGGCTGGAAGCTCCGCCCCAGGGGTGGAAGCTCCGCCCCGGCACACGGCCCCGCCCCCGGATGGTGGAAGCTCCAGCCCCAGCATCGGCCCCCCAGTTGTCTGAGGGACAGCAACCCGGACCCCGGCTCAAAAAGGTTGCCTACCACAGAATTAAAGTATATAAAGCCAAGTTTACTCCTATGCTTCTATATGCAGCGGCAGTTTGGGGTCTCAATCCCATCTCTGGAGTAGAACAAGCACAGGCTCAACATTTGAGAAGTATCTTGGTTGTAGACAAAAGGACATCTGTGGCAGCAGTTAGAGCTGAATTTGAAATCTATTCAATGTACTCGTAAGCAAAAATTAGAATGTTTAATTATTGGTGTAAAATTAATGAAATGGAGTCAGATAGACTACCAAGATTGTGTCTTTTAGAACAGTTACAACTCCATCTACAGTCTGCTTGGACTATGCAATTAACAAACTTTATAAGAAGTTGTGGTCTTCCTGTAACAGATACGTTTAGTGATCAAGCAAAAAAGAATGCGAGACAAAGAATCCTGGATATTGAGGCCCAAAAAGATATAGCCACTCTTAGTAAGGTAGGCAACTTAAAATGGCTGAGCCGATATAAATGGATCTTTCAATTAGCAAATTACCTAAAAATTCAAATGCCAAAACACCTGAGGGAGGCATTTACCCGAGCTAGATTTGATCAGATTGATACTATGATTAGATATGGGAGATTTAAAGGCATCTTTTAAATGAGTGAATCTGTATGTGTGGAGTCCATGAAATTGAGGACAAAGCTCACATACTATTTAAGTGCAAATTGTATCAGCAAGAAAGAGATCTTGACCCATATATCTTGTATCTTGGCCCATATATCAAACGAACTATGTACTGGGATATCTATGTTAGAATAACATACTTTATGAGTGGTCAAGATTCAAAAACATCTATCAACACAGATCGGTACTTAAATAAAGCAATACATCTGAAATCTATATTTGTGGGGATGATCGGCATAAATTGCAGGGGTGATGAAGAATTATGATGTATAATCCTATTTTATTTTAATTGCTTATGGTATTTGTGAACAGGTGGTGCAGAAGGAGGTTCGGGTTGAGTGGGTGAGGGAGAAGACAGGCGGGCAGGAGGGCCCAGGGAGGCACCAGAGGGAGGAAGGAGAGAGAGGAGACTAGGCGACACAGGTGGAGAAACGAAAGGAAGAGGCAGACATGCCTCAAGGTGAAGGGGAGATACCTGGGGCCCTTATAAGGAAGGAGGGTGAGGCATTCGGGAGGAGAAGAGCATATGGAAGACAGGATCGTGGAGAGGCAGACGTACAAGGGAGAGTGCAGGTAACTAGAAGCCCCCTTCGGGTGGGGTGTCCGATTTGCCTACAGTCTTCCCATGGGCGCCCTCGGGTTGGACTTCATCAAGCGGTCAAATTAGTTGACCTTCGGTGGGAAGGCAGCTTGGGAGACGACTATGGGAATCCTGGTTGGGGCCAAGTGGGCCGAAGTCAGCCTAATCCAGAAAGGACCTGGTGGGACCCACAAGGAGAAAAGTGGGAACACTGTCCACGGCCAACGGAAAGGGAGAAAGCTGATCTTGAACTTTCGTAGAAGGCATTTGCGTAGTCCATTGAGAAATAGACCAGTAGAGACTGGGTGAGGGAACCTAACCACTCTGGCTTGTTGTTGAGAGACTGAGAGTCAAGTCAGTGTTATAATTAGATCCAAGTCACGACGGACACAGTATTTGTGTGTAAAGAGGAGTGAAACTAACTACCTCATTAAAGTTTGGTTGAAGTGCACAGCATCCCAGTGGTCTAGTGTATTGTATTTCTATTTCTATATATTTCATTTATTTTCACATTCTTTATATAACTTTTATATATAACGTTTGTATAGAGTTTTATATAGAGTTCTACTTAGTTTTGTGGTACTTTGAGATGGCCCACAGGCTAATCAATAAATATTGAATATTGCACTGGCATGGTGGGGAGGCAACAAAAAGAATTATCTGGCAGCATGGCTTGATACTGAGCCATGCTGTCTGCTCATGAGTATTTAGCCTGCCTTGGGAGTAGGCCATGCAGAAAGCAAAGTTTCAACCTGCTTTTGGAAAAAGCACGATCAAGCCACTTTTCGCTGCCTATCTGCTCTGTCCCTATGACATTTATGGTTTATCTTTATACATGATTTCAATTCCTTTAATGAAGTTGGCCCCTATCTCCAATCTTCTCAATACGATTTCTTCTTATCCACAGTGACCATCACCGTCTTTTCTGTAATATAATATGTTTATAATCTCAGTTGCTGCCTTTTTGGGAATATTTTCAAGCTGTGGATGCTTGAATCCATGGATAAAAAAATCCATGGATATGGAGGGCTGACTGTAGTAGTCAGTAGCATCAAGGTTTGGATTTATTTTTCTGATTTTACTGAATTAATTTGTCTTTGTAACTTATACTTTCTTCAGTTAATGTTGAATGTATAGTTAGTTTATGTTTATTGTTTTACTTCTAGTGTTTTAATTTTAGTTTAGTGCTTTAGTGTTGTACCTTAGGATGGTTTTAGTTTAGTCCTCTCTTTGGTGCTTTACAGACCTCCCAAAAAGGGCGGTCTGCCGGCGCCGTCATTTGCTGTGCGGAGGAGCCCCAGCGGCCAAACTGCGTGGCTCCTTCACGCAGCAAAAAAGAAGCCACAAAAAGCAGCTTCTTTTTGCGGCACGGAAATGGTGTCGCAAAGTGCCAGTGGTGCACTCGTGGTGTCATTTCCACCGTGCAATGTGCCGCGACGTCAAAATGGCGGTGCCCATGTAGAATGGGTGCCGCCATTTTGTACATGCCAAGCACGTACTAGGGTTAGGGGCATCCGGAAAGGATGCTCCTTTCTAACCCTAGTACGTGCGCGGCACGTACTTTTTGCCGATCTGTAACCGGTCTTTCTCTCTTTCCACCTGTATGAATGTATATCTGCTTCCCCTCTTTCCTCCTCACATTTCTTCTCAATGTTTTCTTTTGTCAGTGCTGAATTATACTGTTGATATTAAAAACAATAAATAAATATGATGTCTGCTCTCAAACTGGCAAGATAAACTTTCTATCTAAATAGATATGTGCCCATTAGGACTATAATAGATGTCCATTATGTTTTTTTACAGGCATATTACTAGAGCTGCCATAACTGTCAACCTCGAAATCGGAACAAATGAAAAAATGTAGGACAAATGTAGGACAAAATTTAGCCCCCAGATGTAGGACATATGTTTAGAATGGAGGATACGCGGACAACTAAAAAAGATTAGTAATTTAAAAAAACATTAATATAAACGCATGTTTCTTAGGCATGCTCAAAATGGAGGACATTTTGGCATTATTCCTAGACAGATGGCAGAAATGTACCTCCCTTTCTGGCCAAATACCCCCCTCCCATTCCAAAACACATACAACAGCACATTTGGGCATTGAACATTGCTTTATTTAACATGGCCTCTTGCATATTTCAGAGGCTTATTGCATAACCAAACCCTTTGGGTTTAACACTTAACACAGGTTAACATGGCTATGCATATTTAACATGTCATGGTGGTTTAACAAGAAGTGGATTTGCCCTCGGTTTCAGGTTTCTTACATCAACTGTACTTCTCAGAAGTGTGTACTTGGTCAAGTTACTTTGATTTTTTTTCACTTTGGCCATGCCTGAGAGGCTTGCTGATATCAATATCACCATCACCATCACTATCATTGTCAAAACAAGGCAGGCTTGTTAGCATTAAAAGCACAAAAATACACAGAAAATGCACTTTGGAAAGTCACACTCTTTCGGCTTCAGAAACAGTGAGTGCATGCCTCAGAAGCTGACTGATATC
>NC_056527.1:69321588-69325741 GCF_019175285.1 Sceloporus undulatus | reverse complement strand
AATTTAGATATTTTACAAAGACTGGATAGTTTATAAACAAAGATGTTTTGCCTGAAGCTACAGAACTTAGATCTAGGGAACAACATGAGCAGAAGCATAATGCCAAATCTGCCAATTAATGAATGATCTATAGCAGAGGAAGGCAATAATATATCCATAGACATCTCCCAGAAAATGTCATGATATTTGTGGCTTTAATTTACTTACATACAGATGTGTACACATACCATCCAGCTAGGAATGTTTTATAGTGAAGTGCTGTCATTCATTTACCTGCCACCTTTACTTCACTGAATGCTTCCCAATCCTATGTAAATACCCAAATATTTTTGTAAGTAAAACTGACATTTCACTAAGAAATGCTCCTAGCTGCCCTGATTAAACAGGAAGGGATAGATCCTACTGTTACTGCATGGAATGAGAGAAAGCTTGGAGCTGGCACGAGGGAGACTAAGGGAGACTGGTGGTGATCTGATAGAGAGGTTTATCAGACGCAAGTTTTGGACCCTCAATTCCGCTAAGAATGTGAAATGAACATTGCGAAATGAAGTTATAATGCAATGTTCTACCACATTGTTTGCTTTTCTGTCATTCCCCCAAAACGTGGTGTTAGCACTATGATTGCGAAAATAATTGCGATTTGTGTGATGCGAAACCATGCATAGCGGAACTGTTTACTACACCAGTGCCTTCCTTTTGTCTTGAACATTTCGCATCAACATCTTTGCGCATGCTCCTAGGAGGTTATGGTGGCATCATGACCTTTGTGCTTCCGGGGAGGAGAGGGAAGAAGCCCCTTCCAGTTAGGGTCACTTCAATTTCTAGCCTTCTATGTTTTCCTTCAGGGTAGAAGAAGGGACTGGAGTGGATGACCCTTTCGGGTCCCTTCAATTACTAGCCTCCAATGTGTTCCTGCAGGGGAGAAGAAGGGGGTGGGCTTGATGACCTTTTAGGGTACCTTCTAATATCTAGCCTCCTATGTATACCTAAAGGGCAGAATAAGGGGCAGGAGTGGAGGGCCCTTTGGGGTCCCTGCCATTTGTAGCATCCTATGTGTTCCTGCAGGACAGTATAAGGCCCAGGAGAGGAGGGCCCTTTAGGGTCCCTTCAATTTCTAGCCTCCTATGTGTACCTGCAGGGCAGAAGAAGGGGATGGGCTTGATGACCTTTAAGGGTCCCTTCAATTTCTAGTCTCCTATGTGTTCCTGCAGGGTAGAAGAAGGGGATGGACTTGATGACCTTTAAGGCTCCCTCTAATTTCTAGCATCCTATGTTTTCCTTCAGGACAGAATAAGGGGCAGGAGTGGAGAGCCCCTGGGGGTCCCTTCAGTTTCTAGCCTCCACTGTGTTCCTGCAGGGTAGAAGAAGGGGATGGGCTTGATGACCTTTTAGGGTCACTTCAATTTCTAGGCTCCTATGTTTTCCTTCAGGGCAGAAGAAGGGGCTGGAGTGGAGGACCCTTGGGGGTCCCTTCAATTTCTAGCCTCCAATGTGTTCCTGCAGGGGAGAAGAAGGGGATGGGCTTGATGACCTTTTAGGGTCCCCTCCATTTCTAAGATCCTATGTATTCCCTCAGGGCAGAAGAAGGGGCTGGACTGGATGACCCTTTAGGGTCCCCTTAATTTATAGCATCCTATGTATTCTTCCATCACACATCAAGGCAAAACACACACACACACATACACATATGCACATTTGCATTCGCACAAAGAATGTATCTCTGTATCATATTCACGCAGAACACACATTTATTTATATATATATTTATATATATACACTCAAAAACCCCTCCCCTGGGGTTGCCCTGAAAAAAGAAGGCCACCGGAAAGGAATGGGGTGAAAAAGCAGCTCAGCATCATGGGAACTTTGCAATCAGTAACGTTTGCGTTGCGTTGCATTGTGTTGCTGCCTACCACACCAAACCATTTCGCAATGCATTAGAAAGGAATGACACTAAAACTACAGAAGCCTTGTGCAACGGGCTCCCATAGAAATGAATGACGTCTGGAAGAATATTGTGTTATCACTTTACTGCGCAATGTTGGTGGTGCAAAAATGACTCTTTGGGCAGGAAAAATCACCAAAAACTCGCGTCTGATAAACTCCAGAGTGAAAGAAGGGAGAGAAGGGAGGCTGGGGGAGGACCAACCAGATGGGAGTAGGAAGTGGAGAGAACTGGTGACAGGAGTGGATAAGAGGCAGGGCTGGGAAAGCAGTGAAGAACACTGGGAATGGTTAGCAAGGAGCCCTGGTGGCACAGTGGTTAAATGCCAATACTGCAACCACTCATAGTCACAAGGTTGTGAGTTCAATAGCAGACACTTCACCATTTTAGTCGCTCTCCTTTGGACATGCTCCAGTTTCTCCACATCCTTTTTTAAATTGTGGTGCCCAAAACTGGACACAATATTCCAGATGGGGCCTGACCAGAGCAGAATACAGTGGCACTATTACTTCCCTTGATCTAGACACTATACTTTTATTGATGCACCCTAAAATTGCATTGGCCTTTTTAACTGCAGCGTCGCACTGTTGACTCATGTCCAACGTGTGGCCTCCTTGGACTCCCAGATCCCTTTCACATGTAGTTTCATTCAGCCAGGTGTCCCTCATCCTATATCTAAGCATTTCGTTTTTCCGCCATAAGTGCAGTACCTTACATTTCTCTGTGTTGAATTTCATTTTGTTAGCTTTGGCCCAGCTTTCTAGTCTATTCAGGTCATCTTGAGATCCTGACCTCTGGGGTATTAGCTACTCCCCCTAGTTTGATGTCATCTGCATATTTAATAACTATGCCCCCAGTTTTGTCCTCCAAGTCATTGATAAAGTCATTGATGAATATGTTGAATAGCACTGGGCCCAGGACAGAGCCCTGTGGGACCCCACTGGTCACTTCTCTCCAAGATGAAAAAGAGCCATTGTTGAGCACCCTTTGGCTTCCGTCAGTCAACCAATTCCAATTCCTGTAACAGTTGCCTTGTCTAGCCCTGAATGTTAAAAATTGTACTTGCTTGTAATGTTCTCTTCTGCATTCTTTAATTTGGATTGTGACATCTGAATATTGGGAGCAGGGAGGAGAAAATAGAGACCAGCAAAGATGGTTTGGCTTTATCAAGGATCTGAACGCCTGTGATTTGATGCTCTTGCAATATAGCGGTGTCCAGATGTTTCAATCTCTTGTCCTTTTTTTTTTAACTAAGGCACAGTGTTACAATATGTACAGGCCTCAGAAGTAAAAGTAGTGGTAGCAGGGAGATTACAGTTGGACTGAAAATGGCTCTATGGCTCTGAAGAACTTATACTTAATAATAAAACACATTGTTCAGTATGCAGACTTATAGAACCTTTGAGACTGAGTGTAAGAAGTATAAGCTTTTTGTACCTTGGTCTACTTCCTCAGATGCAACTAAGGGCTAAACACACCAGCAAAATACATTGGCTTAACAGCAGATTGAGGGTGTGGCGTCCATACACCACACACCCCAACTCTGTCCCCAAGAAAACGTCATGCTGCCTGCCCAACCACATGGTGGGCACCATTGCGGCATTTCAGCGGCATGGCGTTTAGAGGCCGCACGCCACTGAAATGCAGAAAATCTGCCACCTCAGCGATAAAGGCATCTTTTCTCTGGCGCAAAAGGAGTGGCTTTCTGCCACTTCTTTTTGTGTCAGAAAAATGCCAGATTGGGGCCATGGCATGTCGTTACTGTGGCCCTGATCTGGCACTCAAAGGGGTAGCCAGAAGCTGCTCCTTTGGGGCAGACTGTTTCACCCCTAAATCTACAAAAGCTTATGCTACAGCTTCTTTCACTCAGTTATTCAAAGGTGGTGCAAGATTCCTTCATACACTGATATTCCAGGCTAACACAGCTATTTTTCTGAATTCTGTTTATATTACAGTGAGACTGGTGCTTCTGTTATACAAACATTGTCACATAAAGTAGAGTGCATTGACACTATGGTTCATTTCCCCCCACCTTACTGAGTCTCTTCCCATTGTTTTGTATATCAAGTCAAGTTCCTTTATTATGATCCAAAGATCCAGCAAAAAAACAGATGACAGAAAATGCATAAAAGCCTAAAATGAGTATGCACAGAATGTTTACAAACCTCAGAATAACAAAATAATTACAACTTGCTTTTATCTAATAAA
>NC_056527.1:69277515-69321563 GCF_019175285.1 Sceloporus undulatus | reverse complement strand
ACAACAGGATAAAATCTACATTTACAAAAGTTATGTCCTCAAAGTCCCCCCTTAAAACGGATTAAACAGTTACAATTAAACATCTATTAAAAACACAATAAAAATACGGGGAGGGTGGGTGAGGAGGAGTGGGGGTGGGGGCGGATACATGATGTGAGGGGCGGTCATTCTGTGGCCGGGCACTTTTGATTCAGGAAAGGACCTGCGGAAGGAGATCCATCTTGACCGTTTTTAAGCTGTCTAAGCTGGCAATTTGATGGATTCTCTGGCAGGACGTTTCCCATAGTGTGGGAGCAATGGAGAAGAAGGGCCCTCTGGGAGGTAGCAGTTGGCTGGGTTTTAAGGCTGCAGTAGATTCCTCCCAGAGGACCTGAGGGTGGCGGGGCGGATTATGGAAGGGGGGGGCAGGGGGGGGGGGGCGATGGGGGAAGCAGGGGCGATCCCTCAAATAGGTTGGACCCAAGCCATGTAGGGCTTTAAAGGTTTAAACAAACACCTTGTACTGTGCCCGGAAACTAAAGGGCCAGTGAAGAGATTTTAAGATGGGTGTTATTCGGTTATCCTAGTTTTTCCGGCGACAGCCTGGCTGCCATATTTTGCACTAGTTGAAGTTTCCGGACTAGGCAAGGGTAGCCCCATGTAGAGCGCATTACAGAAACAAGTCATGAAGTTACCAGTGAATGTACAACAGTTTCTAGGTCCTTTACTTCCAGTGGCTCAAAACCAGTCTAATTGGTTGTCTGTTTCAAGTCACAATTATCTAAGGTACTATGCAAAATGTTGAATCAAACAGAACCAAGAGTTGATTGCCTTCTCTGTGTGGAGATTTCCCCCTTTTC
The DNA here is from genome assembly GCF_019175285.1 of Sceloporus undulatus. NCBI lineage: Eukaryota > Metazoa > Chordata > Lepidosauria > Squamata > Phrynosomatidae > Sceloporus > Sceloporus undulatus. The sequence goes on along the minus strand of NC_056527.1, from coordinate 69,320,724 downwards.
ACAGGCCACAGAGGTTTCTAGGTTGACAACTGCAGGCAAACACATATTTGCCAGATAACCATTACACAGAGACCATCAGAAATCAGAAACTTTACACCCAAGTGAAATCTTTGGCAATCTGGGAAAGCATCTGCACTGTAGAAATAATGCAATTGGTCACCATTTTAACAGCCATAGTGCCATCCTGCAGAATGCTGGCATTTGTAGTTTTGTACACTAGCACTCTTGGCAAAGAAGACTAAAGATCTTGTAAAACTACAAATCCTAGGACCCATAGGAGTAGCTACAGCACTAAAATTGTGTCAACCTGCATTATTTATATAGTGTAGATACATTCTTTCCGCACCAGAACCTTGAAGAATTGATGGTTATACAGCCGACCCTCTTATACACAGATTTTTTTATACATGGATTCAGCATCCCGGTTTGAAAATGTTCAAAAAGTGTAAATTTCAAATATCAAACCTTGATTTTCCATTTTTATAAGGGACACCATTTGCTATCATTATATTTAATGGGACTTGAGCATACACAGATTTGTTATACACGGGGGACTTGGACCAAACCCCAGCATAATACAAGGGCCCACTGTAGTACCATTTTTGGCCACGCAAAGAACTGACCAACGTTCCTTCACCAAAGTGTCATGATGACAAGGGAATGATGTGCCTGGAACCTCTGACCAACCCTCATATCTTAGATGGGCTAAGAGGGTCTCAGAGTGGTTTGTTGGGAGAGACTAAAATATCTGCCTCACTGTATTACCCCAGGTAAGACAAGGAGTTGGGATGAGCCCTGAATCTAGTTAGGAAAAAATACCACATACATAAAGGATTTGGCCAACGAGTTCCAATGCTGCTCACAAAGCTTTCAGTCCAACCAGGAGCTTAGACTGGTAAAGATGGACAACTATTTTCTGAAAACACTAAGCATTTATGGAACTTTTTAGCTTAAGCAAGCATTTGTAAAGCAAACATCAGATATGAAACCAACACTCTTCTCTTCCTCCACGTCACTCCTCTGAGAACAGGGTCTGCCTGACTTATACAGGATGTAGCACTGACTTGTTTTGTTCTAATCTCAGGGCTGGGAAAGCCATCACTTTGTTTAGCTGACTCGGAGTACCAACTTTTGTAGTTACAGCAGAGTTTGAAATACCAGGAAGTTGACAATATGTAGTAACAAGTGAGAGTTAAGCAATTTTCCCTTCAGGTTAAATGTGAACTAGATCTAAAATACAAGAGGCCTCATTAGTATACATGGCAGCCCCCAAAGAGGTATATATACCAACAAGCTTATGATGTATTAAAAACAATATAGATTTGCCTTTCTGTAAATCTTAGATATTTTTGGTTGACTTTCTAGAATTACCAGGTATATTTAAGTGTTATATCTATGCACAGAGTGAAGTTTAGCTCTGAGGCTTATTTTTATATTAAATATAGCAGGCAAGTGTGAAGCTCTATCACTTTGTGTATACTAAGTATTGCTTCAAAAAGTGTGTTTACAGTGAGAAAACACATTTATCATTGCCTTTATGCCTTTAAAAATACAGTATATTCTTTAAAAAGTATAACATCATGTAAATCTAGAGGAAATAAACAGCAGATGCAAAATATCACCTGGCTATCAAACTTTTGATTAAAATGCCCTTTTCACAAAGGTAAACAGCATTTCTTTAGCTCCCGGAAGAACAAGCATGGATGGATTGCTGCATTTTCATTACAGGGACCATGTCTACTCCCATGTTCAGTATTCCCCCGTCCCTCTCAGACAAGCAGTGCCATGAAAGAGACCCATCTTCTTCCAGTATTAGCAACTTATAAAAAGAATTTAAAATAAAAAAATAAAAAGCAGCACAGATGTATCTGTCACGTCAGGCATCCAGCTGCATCTCAGGGAAAGAGAATTCTTGACAGCTTCATTAGGCTGTCAGGAAGATTCAGTTTTGGATCCTGACTCTGAAAAGCCACTGCAGTGCAGATGATATCTTCCCACTGGGACACCTATTCCTTTTGCAGCACACTTAACAGAGGCTGGCTTGTTATGCTTTTCCTCCTGCCACAAACCCAATAGGTGATAACAAATGTTCTTGCATGCTCTGGACTATAAATGAGATATTGGACTTGGGAGATTGACTAAACTGTGGAATATTTGGAAAGTCACTACATTTACGTCCCAGTGCTGGTCTTAGGTGCTTTCATTTTGGGACAACAGAAGCAAGTATTTGCTACCTAAGATATTTTGACCCAACATATTTTGCTGCTTCAGATGAGGAAGCAAATGGTTCTCCATTCATCCACAACAAGGTACCTAAACCAGCCAAGGTTGCATCCACACTGCAGAAATAATCCAGTTTGACACCACTTAACTGTCATGGGCTCACTGCTATGGAATTCTGGGAATGTGTTTGTTGTGGTAAAGAACAGAGGCAAATGTCCCAAAACTACAATTCCTAGAATTCCATATCATTCAGCCATGGCAGCGAAAGTGGTGTAAACTGAATCATAGAATCACGAGGTGGAGAAGACATAGGGCCTTCCAGTCCACCCCCCTGCCATGCAGGAATCTCAATCAAGCATGCCTCACAGATGGCAATCCAGCCTCTGTTTAAAGACCTCTAAGGAAGGAGACCACAATACAGATGGAAAGACTCCTCACTTCACCATGACACTGACTGGGATGAAATTAGGGGAGAGTCAACTGTGGTAAGCTGATTCTTCTCAGCATCACCCCAGTCTGTGCCAAGGTGAATCAAGGGAGAGTGGAAGTGTTTAGCTGAGGCACTGCTGAGTGACTATGCCCATTATCCCTCCTTCTCCTCTCACTTTCACCATGCTGCTGACCAGAGTGCAACCTAGCAAAGAGTCAACTTACCACAGCTGACTCTTGCTAGGTTTTGCCCCAGTCAACACAATGGTGAAGCGAGGGGAGGAGAAGTAAATAGCCTAGTCACTCAGTGGCACATTGGCTGAACAGTTTCACCCTCGGGCTTTTATAAAGAATGCAGCTTTGTGACTGGTTGTGGTGGTTGACCACTGGCAAAGGTCAAGGCAATCCTGCAGTTGCTCTGTTCTGCTATTTTCCCTAGTTTAGTGGGAAAACATGAAAGCTCCTACACAGCAATTCCTTGAGCTTCCCTTCCCTTCTGCTGTTGGTGAAGACGACATTCCTCACAAGTAGGAATCACAGTCACAGTGGGCACAAATAGCATCAACAACACCACATCTCTTTTTCCTGGACCTATCCTACATTTCAAACCATCAGAGGAATTAAATAATGTCCTCCATTCTGAGCATGACTAAGAAGCACACTGCATAACAAAAGTTCGCTTTCTCTTCAAGAAATTCATCTACGGGGCAGCCTATCCTCGCTGCAAATACTGGAATAGGAAGGGTCCTTCTAAAGTTCTTTTTACCTAGGAGTAGCAGCAGACAAGAGTTTCAGAGTGCAATTGTTTCTCAAAGGGGAAAAGGTCAGCAAATGTGTTAGGCAAAATACAGTATATGTTAATACACGAGAGCCAGCAAGGTAGTGGTTTGAGCATTTGACTAAACTCTGGAGATCAGGGTTCAATTCCCCATTTGAGCATATGGACCCACTAGGTGACCTTGGGCAAGTCACACTCTCTCAGCCTCAGAGGATGGCAATAGCAAACCCCGCTCTGAAGAAACTTGCCAAGAAAATTCTTTGATAGGTTCATCTTACGGTTACCATAAGTTAAAAATAACATGGAGTCACACAACAACAACTGCAATAATATAATATGTCTATAAATAATCATATGAAATAAAATTATATTTATATTAGTGTCTTTGGCTTTTATTTTGTAATGTCCTACATTTTCTTGAATGCCCTATGTTTTGTGGTGCATTTTTATGGTTATGACATCTGTCATCCTGCCTCTGAGCAGTGAAACAGGTATCTTCCACTTAATCACAATTTAGGGACAAGAGCACATGATGTGTCGAGTAAGGTTTCTTTCACAGTGCTCTGGTCCCTAACCTGGGGAATAAGCAGGGGCTTCCTGTAGAATTTTCAGATAATGGAAAAATACCCATGATTCACTAGAAAAGACAATAATGGCTGTAAGGCAGAAGACAGTAGGAAAAGAAGACTACAATACAGATGGAAAGACTCAATCAGAAAGCCACAGCCCTGGCATTTGCAAGACAGGAACAGGGATGTTGATGCACAGAATTTGGAGGCCCCTCATTCATAGCATCACCACAAAGGGGGCATCTGAACTTAGGAGCTGGCCTGGTTGCTGTGCAGCGGCAGCGGCCTCCCTGGGGGCCGGTGCACGAGTGGGCAGGCCCGCGCCGGGACGGACGCCAGCTCCCAGGTCCCTCAGGAGCAGAAGTGGCACCCCATTGAGTGCTTGGGCTGCTTCCTAAGACTCAACTCCCAGAATTCTTTGGAACAGAGGGAAGCGGCCCTCATTGGCTGGCAGCAGGGGGCTGTAGCCCCAGGATTGGCCGGAGGGCATTTTCGGGTCTCCTGGCCCCTGATTGGCCAAGGGGCCTATTTGGGCCCATGGGGCACCCGAATCAGCCCATTTTCAACCCAGCTCCCCTCCCTCCTTCCCTCCCTCCCCTTGCTTTGGGTGGTGACGCGCTGTCACAACTTTCTAGCATAGGTCTCGGATCTGATGAGTGTGGTTTCCTGTGCGGCGGAGCCTGTTTCGAGAGTCCATTGGGGACCAGGCATACTGAGGGACAGCAATATCGCCAATGTGGGGGTGACATTGATTCAGCGTTCCCTGGTGACATGGGTGGAAAGCACATATGTGCATATCCGGTCGGGCGATGTTGGTTACCCCCTGTCAATCCCGAGGCATGGCTGTGACCAGGCGACGGTTCATTGACCAACACGGGTTGATGAATGACAGATCCGGCTTTATGCTTTGCGGCCAACCCTCCTCTTGTTGATGTATTCAATAAAGTTGTGGCCTTTTCCTGCAATTGGTGTGCTGTCTTTATCTTCTCCTCCGGTCCCCCCATCCCCAGCAAGTCGACGTTGACTTGATAACAGTTAACAACGAAGTATTTGATATGCTCTTCAGTATGCATCATGTATATTACTGTTTCTAGAAAGGGAAATGAGGCAAAGAAGCACTCCTCTTAGAGCAAGAAAGATGGCAACCAGCTCAAGGCCCTTTCAAACAACAGTGTTTGGGTTTTTTTTTACAGCTTACTGAAATGCAAGATCAAACACAGACGTATAGAGTCCCCAAAGAGCATCCCTGTATATGCAGTGCCCTTTATATCAGGTATCAAGTTCTCCCATTCTTTTCCTGTCACCAATATAACAAGCAATTTAAAACAGGAGACACCTGTGTCATCTTCCAGTCTATATGAACAAACAATCACACTATTTCTTCAGCATACCACACAAAGGATGGGCAGGGAGTCTCTAAAGACATGCAATTTGAACTTTCAATCTGGCACAGATCTGACACATCTTGGGTTAATTAAATCAACTGCCAGATCTTGTCTTGTTCTGATTCTAGTAACTGTATTTTTCTCATCTGGATATAATAGGAAATCATGATAAATTAATCCAGGAAATGCTGAATCATAGTGTACTGATAAGAGAAAATGGTAAGGATCACGGGAGGTCAGAATCACAGAAAAATCAAATGGAAAATCAAGTTATAAGTTAAGATATCTAGAGCAATTCTGGTCTCTTCCTGCGGAATGGCAATTTCAGCTGAACATCTAGATCCGTACATTTCTCCCTGTTGAATTCTTTTGTTAGCTTTGGCCCAGTTTTCTAGTCATTCAGGTCATTTTGAATTTTGGTCCTGTCCTCTGGGGACTCCTCCTAATTTGGTGTCATCTGCAAATTGATAATATGCCCCCATTTTGTCATCCAAGTCATTGATAAAGATGTTGAATAGCACTGGGCCCAGGACAGACCCCACTGGTCACTTCTCTCCAGGATGAAGAGGAGCCATTGTTGAGCACCCTTGTGTCCATAGATCTTTATCCACAGATTGAAATATGCCATTGAAAATATTTTTTCAAAATATATAAATTCCAAAAAAGGAAACCTGATTTTGCCATATAAAACACCATGAGAGGGAAAACAGCTTGAAGATATGATTTGAAGAGGGAAGTGGCAGAAAGAAAGAAGGATTAAGCAATTACTCCCATTGCTTCAATTTCTGCTTTTGCATTGTGCTTGGATGACAAAAGGTTTTGGACTTTTGTTATATCTGTGGTTTCTTCTAACCAAACAGAATATATGTAAAAAGAAGGTGGAAGAGAGAAATAGTTTTCACCCCTTTGTTTTAAAAATGAAATATTAGTGATTTTATATACTGGTATGGGAAGAGATTTTGGACAAAGTTATTTTTATTGTGCACATGAGAGTGAGTGAAAGATACATTGCTTTTTGCAATACACACAATTTCACATTGAAATGAAGGGCATCAAATAAATGGATTTCAAAGGGGGACAGAGAGGAGTGGAAAAACTTGAGCTGAAATGAGAATAAGCACATAGGACAATTCATCAGGAAGTAATGGAATCTGCTGCACATAGAAAAGGCAACATCGGGACCAATAAAGATTAAAGTCAGAGAGCCAAGACCAAGCGTGTCTCTTAAAAAGTGACTGTTTGATTCACAAAGAAAACATTTAGAAGAGTAATGGTCAGAGAAACATTCTCCTTCTCAGGATGTGCCTTTATCCTTAAGAATCTGTAATTTAATTATTCATATCTACTCCAGTAGGCTTTTTTTTTTTTAAAAAAACAAACAAACTCTTAGGCCTGTATTAAACACCTGTGAAAAGTTACTGAGAAGTAACTGCAATAGTTAATAAATAAATGACGTTTTGAAACATATTGAAAGCACATGCCCACAGAGACGGCAAGAGTTCAGGTACTACTACTATCACTGGGCCTCTCACAATCAGTTCATGGTAAGTAGCCCCAAAATGGTTCTAGATTTAAATAGTTGTGGCACTCAGGATATTGGAATCTAAGACCCCAGACTCTTCATAAAATCATCCTAAGAACCATTAACTAGGGGAGTGGGGGGGGATGAGGAGTGCCAAAGTCTCCAGGATTTGTCCATTTCAGAAAAGATAGAAAGACCTTAGTTCAACACGCACAATATTTATTCTGAATTTATAAGATCTCATGTTTAATGTATAGTAGCCCCGTTTTGTTTTTTTAAAAAAGGATGGGGAAAGACATGGAGGGCTGCGGGCTGAGCAAACGATGATCTTAACTGATACATCAGTGCAGAGAGGAAATTTTTAAAAGATACATATCTACTAAAAACCCTGTCAGATCAATAAATAAAATAATAATAATAAAAATAATAAAATAATACTTTTATTTGTATACCGCTTTTCCTTCAGATCTCTCCAGTTCAGCATTATTATTTATTTTATAATTAATCTTTATTGAATTTCTATAAAAGAACATCGATATATATCCACAACATACAATCTACAGCATAGTTATAGAAAAGGCTGGAAAATTAAAAAAGAACAAAACAAAAAACAACAAAACCAAAACAGAACGAACAAAAAAGAATAGGGGAAAAAACACATACAATACAAAAATACATTTACATAGACCTAAATTGACATCCTTATACATAAAATCATACTTCCTGAGCTTCTGACATTTCCTTTCTTATATGATGATAACCAGCTAGATCGACTTGAATTTGTTGCAACTTACTTGCAGCTTCCAAAGTTTGTTAAATAAATACAAAATAACAATCTGAACTATAATACTTTAACTTCTAGACAGACACATCTATACCTAATCCTATTTGTTAACAGAAAAGTAGCATATTAACTGTTTCCCCTCCAGTCTCTCCCTAATTTTGGTAAGGTATATCCTTCGAAAAAGAAAAGAAGAATATATAATCAATGTTTCCTTCTTCTTTTACTAAAACCTCAAGAGTTCTAATAAATTTGCATTTAAATTTTCTGGGAAGCACAACAAAATAAAAATAAATTATTCTGAAGTGGATATGTAGATGTCTATAAGAAAGCTACACTGACAAGAATATAGGGCCTCCGCACTCTATTCTGAGCAACTGGTATTTAGCAAGGTTATACCTGTGACCTGCAGGCAATAAGGGCTATAGTTGTCAGATCTCAGGACATGCAAGCAATCCCCAGTTTGTTAGGCCACCTCTAGGCAACAGACTGGTGTTTTCACATTCCCAGTTTCTTGGGTCAGTTCTGCCAATGGGACAAGACCGCACATAACTCCAGTCAGGCTGACAGCCTTCTATACAAATACACTTATTTCAAGCAGGAAAATAAATTCTGTCTATGCACGTGTCAGAATGAAATGCTATGAGCAATACTTGTAGTTTCTTAATGCATAATGTTTAAGGGCTTCATCTTTCCAGACCTATGACACATCAGGGCATCCTAGGTATCAGGTTTTTGGGCTGGAAATCACAGTGTTTGAAATGATCCTGGCCTGGGAACGTTTATATACTAGACAATGATAATTCCCTCCAGAAAATTGTCGAAACACTTGCATGTTAGGTGGCCATCACTTATATCCTGTGGTATGGGAACCAAATATGCACTCTGTGAGCACTTGCTTTGTATATTTATGCGCATATAGAAATAAATGAAAGTTCACCATGTGCTTGAGCCTCTTGCCTAAAAATGAAATACAGTATTAGAGACCAGCCACAGTGTGGATGGGGAGGAGAAAGGTTTTACCATAATAATTTTCCCTGCCGATAATTTAAAGGATTTGCCAAACACTGAAGGCATTTCTAGTGGCTATCTTGGCCTGAGATCTTTGATATACTCTTAAAAAAGTCAGCAGTACTGAGACAGCCTAGAGACCTAGCATGGCCAAAAGCCAACATCAAAGAAGCAATCCCCAGAGCCTTCTGGAATTAAAGTCTGGATATCAAATCAAATGCTGATCCTGTTGAAGCTGCTGCAGTGGCAGACAAAAAGGAACTGGACTTCAGCGAGGAAGCCCCTTATATAGGGCTGTCAGAAGGGGGTGACTACTGAACATATTCTATTAGAACATTGTAGAATGCTCCAAAGGGGCGCTATGCAGATAACCCAGTTGTGTGAGGCACAGGATCAGGAGAAAGAAGCATGTCTTCGTGTTCCATCATTTAGGAAGCTATTAAACAACATTAGGCCCACGAGGGAACCTTGAGGCACTCCACTAGTCATTTCTCTCAGAATGAAGAATAATGATTGGTGAGTACCTCTGAGTTCAGTTTTGTCAGCAAATACGATCTACGTAATATCCAGAAACAAACTGGCAGCCAATGGTGCAGTTTCAACAGGGGTGTTGTGTGGTCTCTGTAACCTGTCCCATTTAACAGTCTGGTTGCAGTTCTTTGGAACGAACATCTTCAAAGGCAGTCCCACAATAGATTGCAATTGCAGTAGTCCAAACGGGATGTAACCAAGGCATGTACTACTGAGGCCAAATCAGGTGTCTCAAGGAACAGGCACAGCTGGCACACAAGTTTTAAATGTGCAAAAGCACTCCTGTCACTGCAGAGACCTGGGCCTCAGGTTCAAGGCTGAATCCAAGAGTACCCCCAAACGGTGAACCTACATCTTCAGGAGGTGTGTGACCCCATCTAACACAGGCTTGATCTATATTGCTTTATCTGCCTTCTGATGACCAGGAGCACCTCTGTCTTGATTGGATTGAGTTTCACTTGTTTGCCCTCATCCAGTCCTTATTGATGACAGACACTGGGTTAGGATCAAGAAAGCCTCCTTGGATTGGGGTGGAAAGTAGAATAGAGGGAGTGTCAGTGGCAATAGTGGATAACACACACCCCAAAACTCCAGATAACCTCTCCCAGCAGCTTCATGTATATGTTAAATAGCATAGGGGACAACACAGAACCCTGAGGAACCCCACAGGCTAATGGCCAAGGGGTAAAGAAGTAGTCTCCCAAACCACCTTCTAGTTCGTCTCAAGAGAAACAAGACAATGTAAAACAGTACTTCCAAGCCCCATCCAAGGAGGTGGTCTAGAAGGATACCATGATCAATGGCATTGAAAGCCGCTGAGAGATCCAGCAGAACCACAGGAACATACGTCCCTGTCTAGTTCCCTGTGTAAGTCATCCACCAAGGCGACCAAGGTGTCCGTGTTCCATAGACATTCGTATGAGAAGATAACCTTTACCTTTACCTTTACCCTTCCCCTATCCGGCCCCTTCCATCTCTTTCCAGACCACCTATTCCACCTCATCCATTTCTCAGACACAACAACACAACAACACAACAAAACAACAACAACAACGAGGTATCTTGGGGATGAGACCCAAGTCTAAAATATTAATAATTTAAGTTTCATATACACCTATACAAATAGCCAGAAGGTAATTTTTACACAATATTTTAAATAATTTTATGCATGAAAAAACAAATTGTGGCACATGGAAACCATCAGAACCATGAGAAGTAAAGGTGTCACTATCCCTCACAAGCACATGGACAATTAGGGGCCCATTCCCACTAGCTTTAACACGCATCAAGAATCGAATTATGGGTGCAATGTTCCCCATTTGAGTGCGCATTCGATCCTCATTGCACCGATTAGTTCCCATGGAAGTCAGATCTGATCCCCATGTATCGATTTTTCCTTGGAAAACCCGAATCAGGGGTGGGTAAACCGTTTTTTCCAGAGAAGATGCCCATTTCATTAACTGTACTGCTGGGGTTGGAAGCATGAGTGATAAAGCAAGCAATCTTAAGCAAAAATTGAAAGAAAATTGTTTAATGGATAGGTCAGTCTCCTCTCTATGATATGTCCTTTAGCATCCTCCCACTTAATAAGAGAATAGCCCACACAGAAGCAATTGTGTTGCTGAGCAGGTTTTCTTATCTCCATAAAACACCAAATCCAGCTGTTCATTACCAGTTGTTTTTCCTGCGCATTGTTTGTATTTAGTATCTCAAGGCCATTAGTAGGAAAATTTCCATGAGTGCGTGTTGAAGATGCTATTTAGGTAAATACAAATGATAGGGGAGTTTATTTTTAGATTACTGAAAGTGGACTGAAAAAGGAATCTTTGCTCATTTCTAGACAACATTTTCTATTATTTCATATACTTGAGGGCTCAGTGGTACCAAGGGAGCTGTTTGAGTACATTGTGGAAAGTAAATTCTCCTCCCAAGCTGTGTTCAGCACTTGTGAAAACTTTGTTCATCTTCAGTCATGGCAGCTGTTGAACGTTGTCCAGTATTTGTGTAGTTCATGGCTTCCCTGTGCATCCTGACTTGATCGTTTTTTTGGCATGGTCCATAATTTCAGTGTTCAAATAGCATTTTATGCCTAGGATTGGTGTATAAGTGGTTCTGCTACTGCGGATTTTTTCTGGCTGCAGTGTCGATCACATTTCTTGATTCTGTTTGAAATGCTGCATTTGTTTGGTCTCTAGATAAACATGTCTGTGGCTTCACAGTATGCCGTAAACTCTGCACCTGTAGAGGGTCTTTCCTGTTCTTTGCTATGAACGCATTTGCTGGATTTTCTTGGTTGGTTTGTAGATTGTCTGGAGATTGTGTTTCCTCACCAGTTTTTCCTTTTCGGTCTGTAACTTTTTTGATATATGGTAAAAATATCTCCCTTTGGGTGGTTGTTTCTCCTCACTCTTTGGGGTTTTTCTGGGTCTGACAGTCCGTCTGATGTTTGAGCTGTGGAGTAACCATATCCGGTAGAGCCCAGTCCAGGTGCTTCAATCATCTTTCAGGAAGTGGCATCCAGATCCTTTTTGCTTGTTTTACCAGTCTGTTTTTGTGGCTTTTTTTTGTCCTGGGTTTTGTTCTTGTGTAGGTATAATTCCTGTGTGTAGGTTTTTTCTGTATACTGTGTGGCCCAAATGTTGGGTTCGTTTTGTGGATGGCCAGGACATCCAAACACTAATAGTGTCCAAAACCCCCACAAAAAACTAAGCTTGGATAAGGTTTAACGTGGAACAAGGGACTGAGGTGAGAATACCAAACCCATGTGTAAGTCTTCCCAACAGTGGCTAGTCCGCGGGCTCTGGAATCTCATAATAAGTGCATGAGGGAACAATGGACATCTCTTGTTATTACCTTGCAAGAGGGTGTCCAGAAATATACAACCCCAGTTTATGGACTTTCTATTTGGCTATCAGTGATTGCGAGCCTTTTCCTCCACATGTGTGCTTGTATTGTTTAATCAAAACCAGCTCTTTTGTTTGGTATACTATATGTGCATGTAGGAAAGAGAGACAGCACAACCATTTGAAAACATGGTCTTCAAGAGAAGCAAATCCCATCCATTAATCAGCACAACCAACCATATCAGTAATTAACAATATTGCCGGCTAACCCTTAGTAAGGAAACAGCTTTCTAAAACACTAGGACATCTCCATCATTCCTTAGTAGGAAAGGCTGAAATTTGTGCAATGAGAGCAAAAAGGAGTTTGAGAATGAGGGAAAAAAAGTTTTATATGGGGTAAGAAAAAGACAACTTCAAACATACTGCCTCCCAAGGATGCACTTATTTTAAAAGGGGGGAAATGTAGGATGGTGGAAAGCAATGACATTTTTAAGCTAAAGGAAATTTCCTGATTGAAAAGTGCATACTTAAATCAAAAAAGAAGTGAAAGCACTATTGCCAGTTTTAAACTATTCAGAGTGTTCAAGTGCAATTAGCCCAAATGATGTTGTATACAAGAGTTAAAAAACCCTTCTGCAGCTGATGAGGGGGGAAAGGAATATATATAAGCTTGTGGGGGAACGAGAGCCTCATGGTAGACAAAGTCTCCATTTTTCCCCCAAGGGAAAGATCCAAAGATGTCATGATTGGTAACACATGAACTTGGTAATGATATGTTTTTTAAAAAGAAGAAGATTCCAGTATTAGTCATCAAAATCTTTATGAAGATTCTCTGCATAAGTCACTGACAAATAAATAACAGATTTCATGTTGACATCTCAAGACTTGCACTCATACAAATATATTTTAATGTTTTTTGAAAACCCTATATTGGAAATGTGTGTGTGATGAATAGACCTGCCTAGCAGCCATCAGGAGAGGAGCATTTGACCAGCCAATGGGAAGCCACGGGCTGGAGTTAGTTAAAATCCTGGGAGGACAGTTAGAAGGGGTTTGGTTGGGAATCAGAAGCCGGAGACAGGTCAGGTTCTGAGAGTTCCTGAGGGGACAGTTAAAGTGGAATTTAGACCACAAAAGGTCTGATTAGTCCAATGTGGGCCAGTGTAGGTTTAAAGAGTCTAGTAGTAACAGACTCAGAGTAAGCTGGACTCTGAGATTGGAGGTTATATTGAAATATTTTAAGTAACAGCTTGTGACTAAGTAACCAGTCAACTGTAACCATTGAAATCCAAGTCACAATAAACTTTTGATAGTGTTTTGAACAAATACATGACCTGTGTTTTACAGTCAAACGACGCTACCAAACTAAAAAGAAAGGGGTTTGGCCATCATAGTTGTGAGAGTGTGGTGGGAATTTGTGTGGTTCTTAAAAATAAAAAACAACAGCAAAACAACAGCTAAGCTTTACAAACCGCCAGGTTGTGAGTTTAATTCCACCAAGGACTCAAGCTCGACTCAGGGTTGCATCCTTCTGAGATCGCTAAAATGATACCCAGCTTTGTTGGGGGCCACTTAGCTTACACATAGTAAACCGCTTAGGGAGTGCTTAAGTGCACTGATAAGCGTATAGAAATGTACTTGCTTATGCTATTACGGTAACAAACATTTTAAATATCATTATAACAAAGGGTGTTGTGTAACCTATGCGTTGTTACCTAAAAATAAGCCACTGACCATGGTGGAACTTAGATTTCTGTCCAGATGTACATAGGATTCACGGGTTCCATTCATATCCTGTTCAATTGTTTTAATTGACTAGTATCAATGACCAGTTTGCTCTATTTGATGGCTACATGTGTTGCTATTCATGCTTCAATTTTTGGATTATTAACAAGTTTACCATTGTATATAGGCAATGGTTTTTTCCTCCTTCACTCAGTATGTAATGTGCAAGACAATGTTGCTATGATTTATACAGGGCATCCTACAATTTGTCTATTTTTCAACCATTATGCAGATATATAATTGTTCATTTTTGGTGATAAAATGAGCTCTAGAGTATGAACAGCTTGTTGTTTGGTGCTTGGTTCTGACTAGAGTGACCCTAATGGTTTTCTGGGGCTGAGACTGTGTGACTTGCCCACGTTTCACCCAGTGGGGTTTCATGGCTGAGCAGGGATTTGAACTTAGTCTCCAGAATCGTAGTCCAATGCTCAAACCACTACCCATGCTGCCTCAACAAATAGCCTAAATGTCTTGGTTCTAGCTGGATAGCTAAAACATGATCATCTGACCCCTTATGCAGCTTCAACAGGACATGCTCCATCCAGGGGTCCTCCACACTGGGGGAATCACTATCGGGTGTGGCATTTGCCTGCCTCCTGTTAAAATGATGAAGAGATGGTGTGAGTGAGGGAGGGTTTAGGCTCAGTGAGAAATAAAGGAGATGCTCCAGGATATTTTTTTTTTTAAAAAGAAAATTAGCTTTTAAAATTTTCTTTATAACACCACATTTATCATATTTGACTTAACCACATGAAACATGTAACTGTAACTATCTTTAGGCTGTGTGGATGATACTGTAATTTAAAGGTATAATTTCAATTCTGCTAGTTATTTATGTCAGTAAGTATGGCCTTTATATTCAGTGAAACGGATTATGATTATGAGGAACAGTAGCACAAAAAAAAACCATACTAAAGATTGTGGTATGGTGTGGTTCAGGAGGAGGTCAATGAGGGAGCAAACCAGAGTTACTGCCTGGGTAACATCAACGCTAGTGAGCCATTGCTCCACACTATCCAAGCCTCAGGATTGGTGGGAATTATAGTTGGCAATGACCAGACGTTGGCTGACCTGTACAATGCGATTCTTGTTTAAGTATTTTGTTGGTGTGAAGTTCCAGTAATGCCAAGCTTTAAAACTTATCCGGGGTGTGGGTCCCCCCCCCCCCCCAGTTGCAGGAGTTTGATACAAGCCAGGTAAATTAATTTACTGCTCTCATGTCGCAGTTCCTCCACTGTGGTTTTTGGGCAGTCAGCCTGGTCCATTAGAATGAAGGTGTGGAAGTTTGCATGGAAGGGGATTCACAGTTTTCTGTCCTCTCGTAGATGCTGGGTTAGGAGATCATTATTTCTTCTCCGTCCCCCGCTTTCGTTTATAATTTTAGTGAAAGTTGTTATACCATTTTAGGCACTGTAACATTGTTTTTAAAGAGAGGTGAGAGAGAATGTGGATACCGGGGAAGAAGTTAGGAGAGCATGAGGGGAGGGGATGGAGGGAGAGGCACATCACACCACAATGAACTCACCTCAAGCAAGAGGAAACAAAGGGTTGAAAGAACAGGCAGACCAGAGCAGTGGCAAAAAAGCTGCAAACAGTAACAAATCAGGCCAAATGCCTGGATGGGGCATGGCCTGGGGGGGGGGAGGTAGAAGTGAGAAACAATTGTGACAAGATATGCAGGTGTGAAGCGAAAGCCGCCATATTAGTGGACTAGTGGTGGCCTGTAGAGGGTCTGAGTCAAACATTGAGCTCATCCACCTCTGGTTGGGTGATTACGGAGAGACAACGTGTCTATGGAATGTTCTTCCCAGAGAGGCTCACCGGTCCGTGACATGCTTCTAGCGAACATTTACCAATGGTGACAATATCGTGCCAGGGGTTGTATTTTCTGAATTAAAATTGAGATGCACTTTCACGTAATATCTTGATTTTTTGCCCAAAGGAACCAGCTTTCTGTTAGCAGTCAGTCAGCAGTAGTGTGGCTCTTGTCAAAAACTTCTATCCTGGGGAGCACACCTTTGAGTTTCAGCGGGCTCACTGAGGTCACCTGGGTTGCTAAAGCAACGACCGTTTTAATGTTCATTGCCATCAAAAGTGTCCTGCCTTACCCCATCATGCCTGATCCAGTTTGAATAATGCCCTGAAGTGAAAGCTGATTGGACAGGAAGGAGGGCCTGGGCAGGCATGACTCTACGGAGAAGGCATGGGCAGCCTCTTCTGTGTGGAAGATTAATTTGGGCTCATGGGAGCATTGAATGGAAATATTTCATTTCTTGTGCATCACTTGCGGAATAGTTAGCAGGCCTTAAAGCATGTGGAAACTATTCCTTAACACCAGTACTTTCGGTTTATGGGTATTAGAAGATTTTAGCTAGGCTGCAGGGGGATATTAATTAGCAGCAGGGGCTGGCCCTGGCATTAGGCAGGTGAAAAGGACCACACCAGGAAGAGTCAAATTCTGACAGGCAGCAGTAAGGGTTTTGGAGAAGGAAAGGTTGTTTGGGTCATGCACTGTGCCCTTACGTCGAAGTTAAATAGTTATGCTTTAAGTGAGTGGCTGTCACCAGTCCGGGAAGAAAGATGCCATGCCTGTCCATGGAACGGAGGGAGGTGCCACCTTTGTCCCTCTCCTTTTCAATCCCAGGCCACAATATGGCAGCCTGGCTGGCGTGAACAGATCTGTTTGTAGATAGGGATGGGTTCGAGGGGTCATTGGAATGATACTTACAGTCTTAACTATAAAATGGATAGTAGGTGGGGGGTGAGGGCATGTTGGCAATTAAACGCAAAAATGGTTGTTTTACAGAGCAAGATAAATTCTCCATGCCTTTCTCTCAAATAGAAAATGGTGCCATGAGAGGTGGGGTTCTTGGAGAAATAACAAGATTTGCTCTTATTTAGACTTCAAGTTATTTTGTTAATTGCCCTGTCCTTTAACGGTTCTAGAAATGAAACTTAATAAAAAGAAAGGGTATAAGCGTCTAAATAGCACACAGGTTTGGAAGAATAGCATGTCTGTGTTGCGGAGAACAGATATTTGAGGTGGCACTACATGTAATCATACTTGTGGGATGAGCATCTGACAAAAGCGGTATTGGCCATTAGACAACTTGTCCCCTGGCTTCCACGGTCTCTTCACACCACAAGGTCGTTCATTCAAATGGAAGACTGATTTACTCTTTGGGGATAAAGAAGCCAATTTCAGAATGTTGCAGAATGCCACCTGCCTTTAGAGTTTCTTAAAACGTTCCACAGAAGCAGATTACAGGAAACCAAATGTTCCATACATTTTATAGATGAGAATGGGGAACAGAACAGAGTCAGGACACCAGGGTGAACCCTTTTGGGCATCTGGTCAATGGGTATGTGTTTTTGGGTCTACCTTTCATTCAAATGGAGAAATGTAAGGTACTGGCACCAACTTAGGGCGAAAAAATGAAATGCCACAGAATATAGGATGGGGGAACAACCTGGGTTATGAAACTACCGTAGTGAAGGGATATTGGAGTCCCAAGTAAGACCATAGTTGAATATGAGTCAACAGTGTGAATGCCGGCACTAAACAAGGCCCAATGCGATTTAGGCTAACAAGCAATAGAAAGTATAGTGTTCTAGAGCAAGGGAAGTAATAGTGGCCCACTCTATTATGCTTTGGTCAGGCCCCCACCTGGAAATACTGGTGTCCAGTTCTTGGCACCCACAATTCAAAAAGGTAACATTGAGAAAATGGAAGCGTGTCCAAAGAGGCGACTAAAAATGTTGAAGGTCTGGAAACCATGCCCTATAGGAAAACAACCTTAGGGAGTTTTTTTGGGGAAGTTTTAGCCTGGAGAAAGAAGGGTTTTAAAGGTGAGATGATAGCCCTATTTAAAATATTTGAAGGAGGTTGCCATGTTGAGGAGGGAGCAAGCTTGTTTTCCTGCTGCTCCAGAGACTAAGAAACCACGGAAACAATGGATGCAAGCCTCCAGGAAAAGTGATTCCACCTCAACGGAGGAGAACGTCCTGACAGTGGAAGGGCTGTCCCCCGCAGTGGAACAAACTCCCCTTTGGAGGTAGTTGGAGTCCCCTCCTTCCTTAAGGTCCCTTCAAAAACAGAGGGCTGGAAATGGCCCAGATGTCGTGGATGCTTTGATTGTGGATTGTCATGCATGGCAGGGGGTTTGGACCAGAAAATTGTCCCCTTGTGGGGTCTCCTTCCACTCTACGAAATTCTAAATGATTCTAGGATTGGGGTACCCCAGATCATAGCTCAATTTACTTGACGTCATAAAATAATCTGGAGCTTTTGAAACTAAACACAAGAAAATCAAAAATGCTAGTTAGTTCATGAGGGATCTTCCAGAAGGACAAAGGACCTTAATACTATCAGTTAGTTTGGCAGTGTAATACCTATGTCCATCTTCTCCTCTTTTATATTTGTCTGAATTAAACAGAACAGGCCCAAAAGCAATGAGAAAAGTGGTTGAAAGCTGCAAATTGGGGCAACAATGATGGCTGGATTTACCCATAAAAATTCTTCCTTTGAAGTTAGGGAAAGTTTTTTTTTTCTATGGATTCAAGCTCTACTTCTTATATTCTTTAAGTTGTGTCCATAAAAGGCTTAGGATTTTTGCAGCAAAATGAGGATTTTCCTTCCTTTTCCCCCACGCTAAAATGGTTACCCCCCCTACTAACTCCCTTCCAGTAATCAGTGCATTTGCAAACAATGAAATTAACATTTTCCTCTTCAGTTCTTCAGTCCTAATGGCTGAACTTTACCACTTGGACACACTAACACGGGCCACATGAGCTGTAAATGTAAATAATAACTATGGATATTAAGTTGTTGCAGAAGAAATGTCCCGAAATTGATTTGAAGTGTAAAATCGTTTTTTAGAAACCCTAAATGAATTGGGACTTACTACCTGGCTGTAGAATCAAGTACGTACCGAGATCTTGTAGCACCTGTTGGACTTTACTGAAAGAATTGGCAGCATGAGCTTACGTAGAACTTCATTCAGTCTACTGTACCTCATAAATGCAAGTTGTGGAGTGAAAGCCAGGTTATTAGACTCCCCCTGGCCGTCCATCCACAAATGCATAATGAGGAAGTAGACGAAGTCTACAAAACCTCAATGTTGCTATTGCTTTCCTTTTCAGTTTAGTCCTCAAAGTGCTGACAAGAAATTCCCTTGATAGAGAGACCACTAGTTCTATTTGATGCCAAGCCTAGAAGCACATTGCTTTTGTTTTGTTTTTAGCTGTCCCCGCATCA
This sequence comes from Sceloporus undulatus, assembly GCF_019175285.1. NCBI lineage: Eukaryota > Metazoa > Chordata > Lepidosauria > Squamata > Phrynosomatidae > Sceloporus > Sceloporus undulatus. The sequence continues at coordinate 69,301,610 of NC_056527.1, read as the reverse complement.
CAGTGTTTTTGACTCCATGTGCAAACTTGGGGGGGCTACAGGGGTCCATTCCCACTACGATAACTCTGATCATGATTCCAAGTTATAAATGCCCCCTAGGTACCACTGGAATCGATTCCCGGATACTCATTTGAATTGATTTCAGTGGGGAAAAAGCAGAGCAAGCGCAAAAAGCCCAGGCTTTTTTTTGGTAGTAAGTCATTTTTGAGGGGGATTTTTTTGTGTGAGGAATCGATTCCAGGCATGTATCCAATAAGTGGGAAGCAACCAGATCGCAATCAATTCGTTCAGAGAGAGACAAATGGCAGAAGGGTGTGGTGGCCATTCCCAGTGGATGTCCACACACACAACCATAGCTGCTGGGTCCATTTTTCAGTTCAAAAAAAATTGATTGAAAAATTGATAGATTGGGTCAAGCAAGTAGTTGCTAGAACCATTCTAATCATTTTTTCGATAATTTTGATTTAAGGGAAAAAGTGTCCCTCCTTTTTCCGTCTCTCCCACTCCACTCCCTTCCCAGCACCTTGATCTCCCCCAGAGCCCGCCGTCCTTGCCTCGTCCCTCTCCAGACTGCCTTGATCCATCCCGGCCCTTGCCTTGCTCTGTTTCCCCTGTCTAAACCTGCCTGTTTGTTCCCCCCTCAGCCGCACACTCTTTCGCAACCCTCAGGCACACTCCTCCTCACCTCCAAACCCTCCCCCCCCATTTCCTAAGCTGGTCTTAACTCAGATTGAGTTGACAGGGGATTTTGAGGTGGGCTGCCACTGGGAATGACAATCCATGCCAAAACAGTGATCAAACCAGGGAAAGGGGAAAAAAACCGGTCATATGGGAAACCAGGGATCTTTGACATCACTTTTACAAAATGGAGCCAAACACAAATCAGGAAGTGATTCAAAAGCTGCCTGTCAGTGGGATGAACCTGTAGAACTACTAGATCCTTTGAAATGTAAACGGTTGTTAAGACTAGGTTCCTCACTCCCGATATTATGTAACGTTGCCATTGTTTCTTCCCGGGTGAGTACCTTACATTTCTACCTGTTGAAATTCAATTTTTGGTTAGTTGTGTCCCAGCTTTGTCTATATCAATCAAGGTCATTTTGAATTTTTGATCCTGGGTTCTGGGGTTCACTACGCTGCCTATTTGTGGTCATCTTGCAATTTTGAATAACTTGCCCTCTATTCCTTCAGCCAACAATAGATATGCTAAATGAACCAGAGAGAAATCAGCTCCTTCTAGATTAAGCTTGTTCCCTCCAGTGTAACAGTTCTCTTAATATGCACACCGTTACACACCCACCCAGGAGGCATGGTGCAGTCCCGCCATATGGTTAAATATTCATATGGGAATAAATGGCAGACAATTTCACAGAGTGTAATTATTGGTCTTTCTCCCTCCCCCATTCATTTTGCATTTTACAGTCCCCCTAGCACATTCTGTTTAGAGGACATAAACAGATGTATTCAATCCATCCGTAGTGCTGCTCAACAAACATACAACTTTAACACACAGGCAGAATTGTGCCCGGTAGAAGCAGCCCCCCTGGAATTCCTGCCTTCGGAAATGGGTCCTTTATTAAGTTGAAACCTAGTATTACAGGATAGAAATGGAGAAGAAATCCATATTACTTCTCTGTTCACAACTTTGTCCTAAAACACAAAGCCCGTGTTGCAGGTGAAATATTTTGAGAAACAACATATGTGGTTGTTTACAAAGAGCAAGACAATCAGCCCAACGACCCTACAAGAAAAAAGAGAAGGCACTTTGAAATAGGCTGTCCCCACAAACCCAGAAAAACCATTTTGGAAAACAATCCTCAAAACAATTTTTCAGAAATAACAGTTAATTTCTTACAGAGCCTTTTTTCTTCCACAATCGATAGGAGTGGGAGTTTTCGTATAATTTGATTCCTCGCATGTAACCAAACAAGTGGGATTGTTTAAGATCAACAATGAACATTCAGTGGTTTGCCGCCGCCGCCGTCTGAAGACTAAATAATAAAAAAATGATAAAAAAATACATATTTTAGCCGGAAATACATGAAAAAACAGTTTAGTACTGAATTCGGGGAAATATTTATTTCGCTATTGGCATGTTCAAAATATCTTAACTGCGAAAGAATTTTAAGATAATTCACTTTGCCCTTAAACAAGTCTTAATGTATTTAACAAAGTAGGGACTGTATTTAGTTAACTAAGCCTAGGCCCATCCTTGTAATATTTTTTCTATTAATTCCATATTGTAGAACAACACTAGAATAAACTTTGGATGTGCATTAATTTAAGCTCAATGATTAATCTCCATTTAAAAAAAAAGCAGTCCCACGCATGAATAATTACTTGCACATTACAAAAAACTTTTTTCTTTTGACTAAAGATGTTAAAAAATAATAGAAGTGGCCGAAGGTTTTACTTGTTTTTAATCTAGAATAAAACTGATTTTTTATAAAGCACCTGATATAGCACTAGTTGATAGAAATGTGACGTCCGCCATATCAATTGTTTAAAACAAGGAAGACCACAAAAATGACAACTGTATCTCAGCCTTTATAATATACAACTATGTAACAATTTACAAAAGTGGTCTAGGTTCAATGGTTAATGGGACAAATGAGTGCTAACACCATAATTAAGTTCCTTAAAAACCACTAGCTTACATCCTTTTGAAGTAACGGGATCCTAAAACGTTGGAATTAAGGGCTACTAGCTGGTTTAGTCCACGTCGGTCGATTTTTTAGGAAAGTAGCTTTAAACGCCTCTAATTAAAACCAAGGCTTCAGTATTAACCAAAGACGTAGCTTGGTTGCTCTAACACTAACTTCCCCAAGACCAGACCTTTGGGTATATGAAGAGACAGTAACGGGCACGTTTAAAGATAATTTAATTTGACTGCAGGTCCAGCCAATGTTCTTGCTAATATGTTACCACCACCCGGACCAACCTTCTAAAACTGATTTGTTCAGTCTAATTTTAAAAGTGTAATGTAAGTGATTTCCTTGAAAGGCTATTCCAGTTCTTTATCAATCTCAATCTATTTTCAAGATTCAGTCGATTTATTACAGAACAGTTAGCTGTTCTGAAGCTCAAGACCCGAGATAAGAAATTGGATGGTAAGTTGGACAACATGGCAGGGAAGATTAATAAGAAGGGGGAATATTTTTTCCTTTAATTCAATATATTGAGTCTGTAATTTGTAATTAGAAAATTTTGCAAATCTTGAAGCACTGTTTGGGGAAGTTAGCTCCTTCCATTAGTCCAAAGTTGTGTACATTAGTTTGGGTTTGGAGATTTTTAAAAACAAAATAATAAATAATAATAATTAATAATAATAATATAATTTCCAATAATCAATTTAAGCATGATGTTTTTTTAAAAAGTACAATTTATTGCCATTGTTTTGTTACATAAAACTCAGAAGGAAAATAGAGAAGAATAACTAAACTACTTTTAACAATAACTACTTTTAATTAAATCCCCCTTTTCAATAATGAGACAAAACAGCATTAAATAGGTATTGGCCATAGAATGAGGCTAACATTTGGCCGCCTTTTCCAGTGTAGTTGTAAACTTAGTGAGGGGACTTTTTGTCACATAGGGATGAACTTTTAAAAAGCAGAGGGGAAAAAAAAGGGAATTGCCTGGGGTCCATGCTGCGTGCTTTGGTGCCTTTGCTCAATGAAAAGCACTTTTAGAATTCATGAAGCACACTGGAAAGCCTGAATGTGTTTTGTAAATCTAACAATTTCTGTTTTCTTTTTGAGAAAAGAGAAAACAAAAATGTAAAACATAATGGTACTAGTTTGGGAGGGCTTGGATTTATAATGGTTAGGGTTTTAGGGGTTTTTGAGCCCGAGTGTCCCAGGAAGATATAGAATATTGATCAGTAATCCCTTCCATTGTTTTTTCCTTTGGATGATGAAAAGAGACGAAGTAACAATCAGATTACAAATTTGTAAAATCCGCCATCAGAACTTTGGTTAATCAGGGAAAGACCAGTTAAGGCCCTGAATCATCTTGGAATATCCTCCCCGGCTTGCAATCCAAAAAAGCAGATATGAAAAGCCATTTAATGGACCACTTAATGCCATGTTTAAGGTTTTGCCTCTGTGGAGCAGAAGGGGGGCACAAAACCAGTGGAATGCCAGCAATTCTGACCATAATAATGGGTTATAAATTTTTTTTTTAAAATGAAGGTTCACTTGAAGATTGTAAAGTACTATAATAATTTTTTCAATTAATATTTTGTCTTGGAATTGAGCCAAGGTGGGGTGAACTGCCCATGGTGGCAGATAATTAAATGAGATTAAATAATGTTTCCTTCTGATAAATACGAGCATGCCTCCCTTTACAATCATTTGACCAAATTAAGCTGAGTGAGCATCACTCATATAGAATACTTTTTTTTCTAAACATTGAAGCCAGGGGAATTTACGGGCAACAGAATATCAGCATCAACGTGACATCTATTTTCATATTACAATCAAGAGCTTGGGGGAGAGATTTCCAAACTACAACTTCCAGGTCACCATAGCGTTTGGCTGGGAAGATTTGGGGAGGTTAGTCTAACATTTTTAAAGTTCTTAATATAGTGGGCGAAGCTGCTTTTGCAAAAATTGGGGCACTTCAATGAAATAAAATTGTGAAAGCATAAACAATATCTGGGGTTTCAAATAACAATCTTATTGCTTATTGAAGGAAAGCTTTCTTTCCTTCCTAAGTCCCAATCAGCGAATTGGGAAACGTTTTAGCATATCACAGACCACAGAGGCCGCCCATGTCAGAAGACCGGAATGCCAAACGCACTCCAACTGGCCCACCAGGCAAGAGAAAGACTCAAGAAACCCTGAACAAGCAAAGAGTTTGGAAGTGCTGAATGAAGCTGAAGGAAACAGATTAAAAGCAGGATTACAAGGCTGAATAGTAAAAGAAACACAAATTACCAAAACAGATTGAAGAAACTAGATAATGGGTCTCAAACAGATGGCGCCAAAAGGACTGCCTGTTTGGGCCTTTGATCTGGGGGGTGAGGCGTGCCATGACACTTTCCCTGGATCACTCAGAGAGGCAAACCCCATTAATTGTAAGTCGAAGCTTTTGTACTGGCTTGTATACTGTAATAAAATAATGTCTAATAATGTTCTAGGGCGGGTGGCGTGCCAAACACAGCCCTAACTGGCAAGTGAAGAGACAGCTTTCTTACAGTAAGGAAACTAGGCTCCTTTTTGTGCCGGCTCAGGATTGCAGCAAATGGGCACCCTTGGATTTGTGACGTTTTCTGGTTGCTGTTGGTTGCCGGGCCAGTCCCCGGGCCAATTGGGGCAGGAAACCAATTTTAAAAAAAGAATTGAAAAGAGGATTTTAAAATTTAAAAGAGGATATGGGAGACATGTGAAATACAACGCAGAGGAGCCCAGAAAGGTTTTTAAATCCCTTTTTGCCCCCTATTGATATGGCGAGCCCACGGGCACCCCCCATTCCTTTCCTTCTTCCACCATCCATCTCTTCGCACCGCCTGGTCCCTTCCAAACCAGCAGGACAGTTTTCACTCCCTTTTTCCACCCTATTTGAATATCACACAGCCCATGGTCCCATTCTTCCCCAGCCACCTGTCAAAATTCAAATGTTAAGCAAGATTGTCTCTTTCAGCATACCAAACGCTTTGGGGTATTTGCCCCTCAGAAATAACAGGCAACTTTAAAGAACTTTAGATTGGCCAGCTCTCTAGCAAACATTTGAGCACATACATTTTTTATTTTTTATACAGTTGTTCCATTGGGGGGTTCCACTCCACATTCACATCACCCGTCAACCAGTTGGTCAATGTCACTCCAAGAATTTCCCATTCAAGCAATTTTTCAAATTCAAAACAGTGTTTGCATAATCCCTATTTGTTTGTTGCACTACGACAAATCCCAAACACTGCAAATTATTGTTCAATAGACTGCTTTTTTTCTGTTTTCAATCTCCCAAGACCAGACTCCAGATGTCCCTAGAACCACAAACAGTTTCCCGCTTTATTACAGTGGATGCCCAACCACCTGCGGTTCCCGCAACAAAATTCCAGTTTTGCAAAGGTGTCATCAAGCCCCCCCAACCCCACCCCTAACTAACCACCATTAACTAACATATTACCTAACACAACCAATCCTTTTTTATGATTCCCAATTCTAAATAACGGTTCGAGCAATTGATCATTAATAACACTGTCCATAGATACATCCCGGGCAAATACATCCTTCCCGTCCTTCTCTTAAGATAAACAACATCTAACCATACCATCCGTATTTAAAAAAAGCCAAAAGCCAGTTTAGTCCATTGAAAAAAAGAGCACTCGTAAAACAGTTTTGAATATGTCCCCAAAACACATTACCAACCCATACTGAAGGAAATATTAAGGCATCCTGAAAATGACAAATATATTATGGGCATATAAACCATAACCAGGTATAACAAATAGTGTAACATGTTGAAGCAGTCATGGAAAAGACATAACCCCCAACAACAAGCCCTCTTGAATTACCTGTACTCCCATTACTTCCCAGAGTTCCTCAAACTCTTGCCCTGAGGGCATGGACCACAACAGTATGGGAAAATCTGCAATCCTAATATGTCGAACCACATGTAATCCATCTGTCATATTCATGGCAGGTGAAATCTAAGGTCATCTATCTCCTCTCAAACTCCCAAACAGCCAGCCTGCTCTTAATCCCTCCCCTGCTCAATTGTTTATTGATGAATGCACCCCATTCCCTGTCTTCCCTTTTTCCCAATTCCCCTCCTGGTCAACGTTCGGGCCGTACCCAAAAGAAGCCAACCAGTTTTTTTTAAACCCCTTGCCCGGCTCACTGATTCCTGGCTGGTTTAAATAACAGGATAAGAGATTCGAGAGGAAGAGGGGGGGAGAGAGAGAAGGGGGCAAGCTAGTTGAAGCTGACTGTAGGTAAAAATTAGTATAACCTTGGGGCCTCCAGATAAAGCCAAAATAGAGACTGGAAATCACGACTTAAGAGACTAGGTTTTTTGAAGGGGCAGCCTAGAAGGATTTAGATAAGAAACTTCAAGTGCAAAATATAATGCTTAACTAGCAAGGTCAGAATCATCCATACAATAACTATTTCCACCAATGTCCTTTGTGTAAATGGTTTGTTTGAGCTGACAAGTGAGAAAGCTGACAAGAAAGAAAATCAATAACATTTCAAATTGTGGGCCAAACTGGAAGAGATTCTATGGAATGCCGGTGGCGTTCCAAAAAAGAAAAAATAAATGGGGTCTTAGAGACAAGAAAGACATGACTCTCAACTTCAAATCCAAAGGGCTTAAACTGAAGGCGCCTGTACTTTGGGTCACAACTTGTGCAATGACATAACTAAGTATAAAATAATAGGGCCTTTACAAATAGAGAAGCAGGCTCAAAATAGATTGTTGCTGCTGCTCACTCTCCTGACCTCCATGAACATAAGAATGTTAACAAGTTAAAAATAATAATGTTAAACACAAAACACCCGTAGAAAGAATGGTAAGATTATTACTGAAATAAGGCGTGGAGTGTTCAGACTTTGTTGCTGCTGTTTTTTCCTTGCACTCCATTCAGTTTGTCTTTAAATTGTCTGTGTGGAGGCCCTTAAAGAAATCTGCTAAACAATAAAAGAATTCTGCAAGAAATAAAGATGCTGTAAGAAAAAAATATCCATGTTACAAGTGAAAGAAACTGAAATGAAACTGAGAATCGTTGAAAGATAAGGAACTTTGAATCTGCCAGGTAAAACTGGGAAAAAATTCTATCTCATAATTAAGAATGGTAAGAGGAAAAATATGATATATAGAGGGTGTGATAAATAAGAGAATGGGAATGGATAGAGCAAAAAATCAAAAAGTTAATTTCATAAATATTATTCAGTTTTTTTCTCAGAAAAAAAGCAAATCTCTGGAAAGAAGACTGGCAATACCTGAAACCAACATGGGGTTAAGGCTGTGTTATCAGAAAGAACAAAGACGGAAGATTAATGAACTTCACACAGAAGAGGTAATAGCTGCAAACTGGATCTTGCCACCAGGCCCTGGATGTCCTGTCCAGCAATATACAAAAAAGTTTGAAACAGGACCCTGGACCCACAGTTGTAATAAAAAATCTGTAAATCATTTTAGAAAGAAAAAAAGTACAGTACTAGAATCTTGGAAGATGGTAAATATAACAAACTGGGACTTTGGAAAGATTTTCCTGCAGGGATGGGGGAACGGATTAGAATGGTCCCATCCGAGGAGGCGTGATGACCAGGAATGGATTCCTGGGGGCTTTGGGGAGTTTTTTTCCTGGTGCCTCAGCAGGTGATGTCTGGTTTGAAGCTGTGGGCGACCTTTGGAATGGGGAAAATGGCCAGGGATACAATCGCTTCGCGCCTGAGTCACTTAACAGATTGAGCCAAATCAAGCCCCTGGTGGTTTTTTCTCCAGGGAGTTGATGATGCGGAGGCAAGTTGGAAGGAGTGTGAGTAGAGTTGGAACCGGGCGAAAACTCATGTGATCTATTTGGGCAAGACCAGTAGCGCCCTAATGAACTGGACCGGAGATCCCGCCTGGAGATAACCAAACAGCACAACAAATTAATACCGAGTTCAATTTAATCCCATGCTTGAATAAGAGGAGAAAAAATTGTAAAAAGAAAATAGTCTTGAAATAATACAGTGAGCCCGCCCTTAAAATGGGCCAGGGATGCCGTTTCTGGATCCCCTCAGCGTAGGGGAAATTGTTGTATGCGGGGGGCCCCATTACTTTTTCCAAATGGACATGCGTGGAATGGTGGTGCACATATGCCATGTGGCCATGCGCCCTAATTAGTTCTTCTGGGGTGTGCTAGGGCTCTTCCGCCGGCGCGCTTTCAGCATAATGCTGTACTCCTGGGCATTTACAAATAACAAGAGGATGGAAAGGTTAAGATCCAAGACAGTCTAGTCAATAGAAAAACAAGGGGCAATTTTTAACAATCATTTTTGTTAGTAAATAAGGAAATGCATCTGTGTGGTAATAGAGCCCTTTCCCTGGTCCTAGTGACTAGTGAAAAAGTGCTTGTTAATCCACATGGGAAAGTACTATTTTTTGGAGTCGAAGAACCATTTAATTACTCTATTGGGGAAGAAAAAAAACACTGCTTACAAGAACTGACTATTGTTGCCCTAACCAGTATAATCCCTTTTAGAACACTCTCAATTGGAGCAAGTTCATGCCTGAGTTTGCTAAAGTAGTAGAACTTTTTTTAACATCATAAATGCGTGCATTAGATGTTCCAAGTCAGCCAGCCAGCTGTGGGCAAGGGTCAGGGGGAATCATAATTAGTTGTTAACACGCAATTTACTCTCTTCCTAGAGGAATAAATCATGGCCAAGAATTAAAGTGCATTAAAAGTCCAGAACTATAAAAGCTGAAGCCCGTGTTTCGAGGGAGGGTGGATAAAATTACCAATGTGAATACCCCTTGGATGCCGATGCTTTCATTGTGATCCTGAATAAAGATTTGGGACTACCAACAGAATTCGGGCATAAGGAACTTTGTCTGCTCCAGTGGGGACAAAGTCTTTAAACCAGTTGCCATGGCAGGGAACCATTCGACACCTGAGGCTATTTTTTCAACAGCAACTTGCTAATGCGATTATGAAAATTAAAGTGAAGCGCAGATAACAGAATGCGATAACATGCAACTATTATTTTTCCAGCTGCACTCTTTTTAACTTAGAAAAATGTGTTAAAATGTGTTGAATGAGAATTTGAATCAAGTCACAAGTGAATAACACGGGCACAACAATAATTTGGATCTAGATTGGGAGGGGTGGGGAAATCTCTTTAATATTGATAATTAAGCCTAAGAAGTGCTGCCAAAACATAGAAGGCAGAAATATATCAACGGAACAAAAAAAATCATGTTTTTCCAGAAAAATAATAACGAATTTGGCTGATGGGCCGATTATAAAGGGCAAACCCAACATAAAATTTTTTTGTGAGTGTTTGTGGTAAGACTGAAGCTGGCATGTGTAAACCTCTGGTGTGTTTTTTTTTTTTTTCTGAGAATAACCACATTTGAAAAAAAAAAATTAGATTAGTCCAATTATCTTTGGAGAAGCAGGTGGGTGGATGTAAAATCCACTCATTCAAGCATTAGAAACTACAGAACGTAGACAATGCTATATGAATGCCAAGCTTCACCTGAATGATTGCCTATGTACAAAGCCTTTTGGTGATCCAAAAATGGAAAAGCAATTATGACAAGCTGATAATATAGACAGAAATAATACGTTTTTTTGTAATGTTTGTTTCCCCAAACTTAAAATAACCATGTCTAAATAAATTGCCTATTGGACTGGCAACTTCCCAATGAATAAAGAGTTTACTGGCTGGGAAATAGTTTCAAAGCAGAACATTATCAGTGACACTGTGAGTAATGAAGGCCAACGTTGAATAATTAAAAGTATTGTAGGATTTTGCATTAATAGACAATGATTGTTTCTTTGAGGTTCCCTGCTTGTGAAAGATAAGAATAATTAAATAATTGAGGTTAGGGGCCCCCCCCATAATAAAACATCACAAGTTCGCTCTCCCTTGTTAAAAGAACAATATGTGTGGCACATTTTGCCCCCCATGTTCCTGTATGATATTATGAAAAGCACACTCTCAGTCATATGTAAATAATGCTTCACTTGAAGGGGAAGTAGGGGGAAAGTTTCCCTGGGGTTATTCCATCCAGTGATGGAAAGAAAAGGGCCTTGTTCCATTTAGCTTTCAGTAGTACTAGGGAACGACTGCTGTGGAAGCCGCTTATGAGCAAGTTTTTATGAAGTGTTGGGAAAAAACAGCGCCTCATTAGTTAGAAATGGTATTAGCAAATCCAGAAAGCATAGATTCTTGATGAGTCATCTTTTCTACTATTAAAAAAATTTAAAAGGCATTTTAATATAGAAGAAAACAAAAACAAAACAAAAGCAATTTGGTTCTCAAGATTAAACTGTCCCTTTTTATGAACTTTCCCTTTGCATGCAAATATGGCCAGAAGCATGCATGCAGAAGAGCACAAATGTTTAGTGACATTGCTGGATGCAAAGGTACATTATAATGGCAGTCAGAAGGAAGCTAAGAATAACTCTGCTTTTGTGTTTCATGTACCTGGTCCCTCCGAAAAGACCTTCTCTTACGCTTTTTGCTACCTCCTACTTCTCATGTGGTTCGCTTTCGTTTGGTGACTCATTTGGACGAGCATCCTTTGGTTACTACCAACGAGAGTAGAACCATTCAATCAACGTGTTGAATAAAATGAGTCAATAAGTATGTAAAATCCAAAGGAATTCAATCTGTCCGACCTCAAGTGAGGCACTAACCAGACAGATTAAGCCCTTGAAAAGGAGAGATGATCCATATTGAAGCCCTGTTTTTTGTTAAATCCTGTAACGCTTTGATTGTCTTGTCACAGAAAAGCGGGATATAAATAAAAGTTTTATTATTTTATTATTATTTTATTTATGGTGTGTACATGACATATGCCTCCGGCACAGCCAGAAGTTGCGTTGAGATGAGCTAAGGAGTCCCAAAGCCACCAGCAAAAGGAGCAGCAAAAATCCACTCCTGCCAATGGCTCACTTGGGATTGCAAAAGTGACCTGCTTCTGGATCAAGCTGTCGGGTCCCATGGTCTTGGAGCGATCGGGAATGGAGCGGCCTCTGGCCGCTCCTTTTGGCCTGACTTCTTTGGCTCTTTGTTTTTCTGAATAATAGAGCAGAACACCTGGGCTTATTCCAAGGATGAATGAAATGCTGTACTTCAGATGTTAATAGATTGCAATGCCCATTGCCATCAGTGATGCTGACTAGACTGATGCAAGTTGTAGTCCAACAATATCTGGGAGACAATTACCTACCTCTGGCCTATTGGATAATGACCTTTCCTTTTTTAATGACATTTTGCTACTCTTTTAGTAGCCCTGCACTTCTCTTCTTGTAACAGAAGTGTGACACACAAATTTAGAAGAACGCTTTTCTTGTAATGAAATTGCCATTGAAATATAAATCAGGCTATTGTAGCTATAGAATAAAACCAGTGAAAAAGTGATGATGGTAAAACTAGCTGCTTATTGGTGTTATTTTTTAAAAAATCATTTCTCTAGATTACATTCTGATTTAACTACTGTTTTTCTAGAGTATTCCTTACCCACTACATTTTGCCTGTCCTTTAAAAGCCTGTCATTAATGAATTAGTTGTCAGTATGACATATTCCATCTGATAGCTCAAACAATCTGTAAATTATCAATAACCATAAGAGGGTAGGTGTTCAGAGGGATAAGAGGAAGAAGATGGAAAATACCCAGAATGATTAATCCAAGTTGCCTATTATACAGCAGAATTTTCCTGTAGTATACTTACATGAATGACTGGCTCAAACAGCTTCAGATGAGAAGGGAAGTAGCTTTCAGCACCTTTCAAGCAAGACTGGGAATAAAGGTTTGCATCTTAGGGGAAGCCACTTCACTTGGCTAGAACTTGCAAAGTCATATATGTGACAGAACATTAGGAATTCTGTTGCTTCTTCACATAACTAAATCAATCTTGAGACTTGCAGACAGCAGGAATATCTGAATTTGGGTGTAATTCATTGCATATTCTATAGCAAGGGTCTAACAACACCACATTTTTAAAAATACATTTTAACATTGATATTTTTAATGTAATTTAATTATGTGGAATATAATCTAGGCTACTCTAATGCAAACTGAATTTATTAATAATATATAAACCAGTTTCTAAGTTTTCAAATAATATTTGTAGGGGCTATTCAGACCGCCCCTTTGGGGCAATCTGCAGCTGCCCCCTTACTGGCTGCAACAACTACATGCTGCAGCACCGATCCAGTCTCCATAGAGCACAAAAAGGAGCCAGAAAAGCTGGCTCCTTTTGTGCCCTTGAAGGGGTGCCATAGCTGCCACCATGCAGCATAATGATGCCCCTTTGGGGCTGTGCCATTTGGACACAGCACCAGAGGTATGTCATTGTGGTGTGCGCAGTGTAGACCACTGCATGCCACAATGGCACCTTGCCGGCAGTGGTAGAACTTGGAGCATGTGGACACTCAGCCCTCACCCCACCCACAGGCTGGCACTTTTCTCCAGTCTGTACAGGGTCTTATCGATCTTTTGCAGGGGTAGGCAACCTGCGGCCCACGGGCCGGATGCAGCCCGGCGAGGCCTTGGGACTGGCCCCAGCCCGGTCCTGCCACCAATTGCCGCCGGAGTCTTTGGCGTCTTGCGAGAGGGGCATGGTGGGGCAATTGTCTATAGAAACCTCAGAAACATGCATTTATCTTAACATTTTTTAAAAAATCAGCAAATTTTTTCGCGTGTCCTCCATTTTTTATTTTAAAAGTGCCCTCCATTTGAAAATTTTGTCCTACATTTGTCCCGGTTTATTTATTTATTTATTTATTTATTTAAAAAACTATTTAATTATTTATTTTTTGGGTTCGGCCCCCCTGTTGTCTGAGGGACAGCAACCCAGCCCCCGGCTCAAAAGGGTTGCCTACCCCTGATCTTTTGGTTCCCTCTCTTCTGACCAGGAGGAAAATACTGCTATCTCTATTATATGCATTTACAATGCATTAAACAAGAGATTTTTCTGACACCAAACTCAGCAGTGTGTTGATATGGTGTTCTGCCAATTTTCCTTGATTAATTTGCCAGAATAGAGTTATGCATTGAGCTTGCCTGAAGATGAACAGGTAAAGCAGCTAAATAGGAAGAGTGAACAGCATGTTCTCAAATAGACAGAATATTAGTTATGGGACCCCACTTTAAGGGTAGAGAGGGCAGTGTCCCAGTCTGCAGTCAGATCACCACTCCATTCTCTGCTCCCTCCCTAGTTTTATATGGGGGACATATCCTAAGTCTCAATGTTAACCATGTATAGTCCAGACATAACCAGTTGTGCTTCAGTTAGCCCAAAGCAGTGTGTTGCCTCCGACATCCAGCTGCTGAAGGTTCAGAAACCTGACCTTCTGCCACACTTAATCAACTGGCAAAGCAAGAGTTCAAAAACTGTTTCCAAACCAGAAAAGTTAAAATGTCTTTGGCATATCGACACTGGGACACTTGTAAATAACACACCCACCTTTATTGTTTCAAATTCATTTCTGGTGGAAATATGTTTGGGAATGTAAGTATGGTACAACCACAGGACCTCAAGTCCCATTGTCTCCAATGGTGGTGCGGAATGCATGCAGCTGTTAGTGCCACCATTGGGGACAATGGGGCTTTCCATCCACAGATGCTTAAAGCCCGTGGATAATGAGGCTTCACTGTAAAGGTCCAAGCAGACATGAATTATGAAACACAAACCACTTGAGAGGCAAGATTTGTGGCAAGTCTGAGCAGCCTAAAGAGTGCACAGAGTTTGACTCTTTTCCTTTCTGATCCAAGGAAAATGGCCTCTTTTCATTCCAAGGAATGCCTCTATTGATATCAGTGGGGACTTTCTTTGAACTTCTCTTGAACTTCTCTTTATTTTAGAGTCCCAAGATTACTTACAGTACATAGTCTAGTAATGATTTACTTTAAAGAAATAGTTACATCAGTTATTCACTTCAAATTACATCTAATTTGGGCCAAAACATGGTAAAAATCCAAAATGTGGGTTAATAATAATATAATAATAAATATATATAAGGATCGAGGCAGGTAAAAGATTTAATGGGTTAAATCTTCTACAGGGCTACTTAGTATAGATACATTGAAATGAACAGGACTTCAGTCAGTCATGAATACTTTGAGTGCCATTGAATTTAATGGGTTTACTCAAGATATGTCTAAGATAAGACTTAGACTTAGCTGTGCTCATGTTGTTGGTTGTTCTGTGCCTTAAAAAGTCATTTCTGACTTACGGCAACCCTGATGTGAACCTATCATGGGGGGCTCTTAGAAAGATTTGTTCAGGAGTGGCTTACCATTGCTTTTCCTTGAGGCTGAATTTGTGTCGCTTATCTAAGGACACCAAGTGGGTTTCTGTGGCTGAGTGGGGATTTAAACCTAGTCTCCCAGAGTCCTCTAGAGCAAGCTAATCAAACCCTATTGACTTCAGTGAAATTTGAACAAGTCAACTTCATACAGTAGTATAGCAATTTCAGTACATAAAATAAGTTTGGTTTTTAGAACTCCTAAAGGCCATTGAGACCTGTTGAAAATATTATCATTTCAGGTGCATAAATGCCAAAATGAGCTTTGGATACTTTGATGCAATCCCACTCAGGCACACTGGAAATCTTTCCAAAATATCTCCACTAAAGTGATAAAATTAATCTTCTCTCCTCTCAAGTAACTGCATTTTGAAATAATAGGTTTTATTAAACGCTCACTAGAATGCAAAATGATCCCCTGAAAGCCATACATTCTTCTATTATGTCAGAAATAAATATGTTATTGACTGTTCTGAGTTTAGTTCATACTACATTAACTCTGATAGGAATGTTTTCATATTAAATGAAATGGTTCTCAAGGAGACATATTTTATTATACAACCAAGAATTTTTTTATGACACTGGTGATCTATGGCCTTCGTCCATTTTCTCTGCATATAGTTCTCAGTGTAGAAAGAACAATGTCCTTAACAGAAAAATAATATAAGCAATTGTTTCAAAGTGCTCTGTTAGTGAAAGACAACAATGCTATGAATATATTGGCCAACCAAAGCAAATACCATGCCTGGATTTTGGTGGAAAAGTTCCATATATATGCTATTAAGGGAGATTCTGGGGTGGCCCATGCAGATTCCAGGGTAGAACTAGAATGAGATCCTATAGCCTCTTACCTGGGAACAAACGCCACTAAACTCAATGAGTTTTCCTTTGTGTCAACATGTACTGGATTGTGCTGTAAAAAATTTTCAGAGGACTCTGCAACCTTTTGGGACATTTTTAAAGTTAGTTTTTATGAAACTTATGCAATTTGTGATGCATCAAACTGGATGCCACCCACAACCCACATGCCAGCCCACTAGAAACGTTTTAAGTTTCCTATTTGTTCTGTCATTTTTTTATTTAAAAAACAAGGAGAGGGTCAGGCATCTGGCCACTCATGCTCTGTGTTATTACAGAGCCAAATCAATAGGTATTCCAAGTCACACATACACACAGATGAAAACCTAGGCAGTTGCCTATCCATATTTAGTGGATAGAAGTATTCACGCTGCATTAGCAGATGAATAGTGAATTCCATTCCCAGTGCTGCTTTGGGAAAGCATGCATGATAGTAGGTCGCAAAGGAAAGACCAAGGATATGATTGTTAAGAAAAGCGTATCTTGCACCACCCAAGTTTGTAAATCTAAACAGTTACATTCACACTTTTATTCCAAAAGAGAAAAACACAAATCAAGGAACACGAGAGACACTGCAGACTGGGTCAGCCAGAAAAATCAACAGTAACATAACATGTTATAAACCATCCTGGGTATAAAATGCTGGTTGAAAACACTGAAATTCTGGACCATGCCAACAACTATTAGGTTAGAATATACAGGGAAGCCACCTGGACAATTTCAAAAGAAAAGAAGAAACCCTTAAAGTAAACAAAGTTTGGCTACCAGTCCTGAAAAACACTGAAATCAAGACCCAGCAAATGCAAATGAAAACCATCCAGGGTGAGGGAGTTTCCCAGCAGAGAATGGATCATTAATTAATAGACACCCTGTGGCCTTGCCTTCAACAACAGAACAATACAGAGATCAACATATAAATCATTCCCTCTCAACCAACAGTATAGATATATCCCACTTACTCCCATGCCAGCATTCTCTGAAGATGCCAACACAGCTGCTGATGAAACATTAGAAATAAACTCTTATAGAAAATGGCCTCATAGCCCCAAAAAACCACAAAAAGCTATGGATGCTGGTTGTGAAAGCCTTTGACTTCAAATTTTTCCATCTTTTTTGCAATATCATTTAGTCTCTGCAAAATAAGTATCAATGGCGGGATACGGACTGCCCAAAAAAGGCAGTCTTCTGCTGCCCTGATTTGCTGTGCGAGGGAGCCGCAGCGGACAAACCACACGGCTCCCTCGTGCAGCAAAAAGAACCCACAAAAAGCAAGTTCTTTCTGCGGCGCCGTTATGATGCAGCAAGGCGGCAGTGGTGCACTTGCGGCGTCACAAAGGTGTCGGGATGTACGGACACTACATGTCCATCACGTCAAAATGGTGGCGCCTGTATGTATAGGGCGCCACCATTTTGACACCCTCATCACATGTGAGGGGCGAGTTGTGTTTGGAAGCGCCGCCCCTCGCATGTCACGATGGCGCCCCATAGGGCCCGTCTATCCAGCGCCAATGTTTCTGCATACAAAAGGCAAACTTTGTGGAGGGCTACACATTGTTTTTGCTAGTGAGTTCTGGGAGTTTGACTTCTATACCTATGCTTTTCTTATTTTCTCCCTGTTCCTGGGAGTAGTTTCTACAGTGCATCCTGGTTAAACTGTATGCTGGGGTTTGGTTCCAAGATCCCCCGTGTATAACAAAATCTGTGGATGCTCAAGTCCCATTAAATATAATGACATAGCAAAATGGTGTCCCTTATAAAAATGGAAAATCAAAGTTTGATATTTGAAATTTATACTTTTTGGGAACATTTTCAAACCGTGGATGCTTGAATCCATGTATAAAAAATCCATGTATAAGAAGGTCCAACTGCATTTGTGCTTTGCAGATTTGGAGAGGCTATTTTACTTAAATCAGATTTCTGCAATGAGTTAGGGAGTGGAGAAACAGCTATAATTGCAGGTTTGTTAGTCACAGGGTGCGTTGTCTCTGTTGCAGTGAATCAATCCTCATCTGCTTCTCTGCTTTAAAAGATGCCTGGTTTTCAGTCTCATTGTGGAAACTGGTCCAGTTTCGTTTTTTGCCTTTGGGTGGCATTTTAAGTTGTTTGGAGATGATAAGGCCAGATAATATTGAGAGACTAATTAAGCAGTTATTAGTCTGTCACCATCTCACACTTTCTCTTGAGCATTTTAAAGTAACACAGACAAATGCCATAACCCATTTCTGCCCAAAGGCAGATATTTACTTAGCAGTGGTGTCACACACACACACACACACACACACACCAGGATTTCACCTGGTGCAGTCCACATCCCCTGCACCCCCTTTATGACAACACTGCTAAGCTGATGTTGGAAGAGTGCATCTTATACAAACAAAAAAGCACCATTTTTAAAGGAATTAGTTTCTATTTGGGGCAGGGGAATTATTTGACAGCTGGGCTCCACCACTTCTCCTACTTAAAGAGACAAATTCTGCATAGCGCAAGATAAGAAACATTTTGCTAAAAGCTAGACATATCTAAAAACAACAATTTTCCATTGCCATTAGACATGGGTGGAAAGTTTAAACTTTCAGAAGGTGGTAGAACTGAGAGGTAGAACATCACTGAATAACAACCATAATAAAAAAGTACAATAACACCCCAAATCCACAAAACAGTGATACCTTTATTCAACCAACCAAAATGAACAAAATGCACGATGCAAATTGTCCAATCTCAACTGGCTTCCTCATCAGGCAAAGCTGATGAGCTTTGAAAGCTTGCATCATGTATTTTGTTCATTTCGGTAGGCCAAATAAAGTTCTCACTGTTTTGTGGAATTTTGAAATTATTGTACTTTGTTATTTGGCCAACATAACTACCCCTGAATATGTTTCCTAGTCATAATAAAGAGGTTCAGGTCAGGGCACAGCTGTGAAAAGACTTCAGTTGCTCTATTATGGGTCAAAGATGGCAGGACTGCTATCTTGTTATTCTTTCTGGATCTCTCAGTAGTTTTTGATACCATTGATCAAGGCATCCATCAGATAGGAACAGGAGGTCCTGTCTATCAGTGGATCGACTCATGTTTGTGGGGTCATTTCCAGAGAGAGTAGCCATGGGGGATTCCTGTTCAGCCCCATGGCCACTGAGCTGCAGAGTGCAGTTCCATCTTGTCTCCCATGCTATTTAATACCTATATGCAGCTGCATACAATCACCAAAAAAAAATTTGTACTTTTTATCCAGAGAGAAATATAGCCACCTTAAACTATAGGACTTTTAAATAAGACATGAAGCCGCTGGGACAGATCATCTGGAAACATGGAGCACGGTGTTATCAGTACGCTGATGACACCCAGATCTATCTCTTCATGTCTCTGATTAAGACAGTGACTAAGGAAGGCATCTCTCCTCTGGATGCCTGTCTGGAGTCAGTAATGGGCTGGATGAGGGAAAACAAACTCAGATTGAATCCAGAGAAAACAGAGGTACTCGTGATAAGCACCCCAAGTCCAGGCAGGGAGATTTGCCATCCAGTCCTGGACGGGGTCACACTTCCCCTAAAGGACAAAGTTCGCAGTTTGGGAGTACTCCTGGATTCATCCCTACAATTGTCATCACAAGTGGATGCGATGGCCAGGAGTGCTTGGTACCAGCTCCGGCTGATACGCCAACTGCATCCCTGCCTGGACCGAAAGGACCTTGAAACAGTAGTACATGCTCTGGTAACCTCTCGTTTAGATTTCTGTAATGCGCTCTACATGGGGCTACCTTTGTACCAGGTTTGGAAGCTTCAGTTAGTACAAAATGCTGCAGCCAGATTGGTCGCTGGAATCTCAAGGTCAGACCATATAACACCGCTATTAAGATCTCTTCACTGGCTGCCTATTAGCTTCCAGGCTCAATACAAAGTGTTGGTTATTACCTATAAAGCCCTATATGGCTTGGGCCCAAGTTACTTGAGGGAGCGCCTCTCCCCACACAATCTGCCCCACACTCTTAGAACAACAGGGAAGCACTTACTTGAGTACCCTAAGGTGAGACTGACAACAACTCACCAAAGGACATTTTCATCGACAGCTTCGATGCTCTGGAACAAACTTCCAGATGAAATCCGGCTCAGCTCTACCTTGGATGCCTTTAAGAAGGCCTTGAAGACTCATTTATTCCGGTTAGCATACCCTCCTGACTCTTTGTAGAACGTTATTCCTTGATGGAAGTTCTTTTTAGGAACCGAATAGATTCTGCGACTGATAGATTTTATGCTTGTTGTTGTATGTAGATCTTAAAAATTTTATTGAACTGAATGTGTATTTGTGATATATTGAGATATGTATTTTTTAATTAATTCTGTAAACCGCTTTGATCTGCTGGAAAAGCGGTATATAAATAAAGTTTTATTATTTATTATTTATTATGTAGGAAACCAAATCTGGGTGTATACACTATTCATGTAACTTTTATTAAAACACTACATACATACACAAAAAAGGAGCGATGGATGTTCTATTGCAGCTGATTCAGGACACCCTTTTAGGAGATTTCCAGCAACCTTTTATCAGGTCTTTCAGTCTTTTCTCTCCTTTCTGGTTCCGTAGTATATTTTGTAATACACATCTGCTAGTCTTTATGTCTGTACCCTTGTTTTTCACATTCCAGTCCATGTTGTTCTTTCTTGATGTTCACCAGGACTGCTCTCATAATCCTTATGAGCAGATTGTCCTAGTTTTGTTCCAGTCCTGTTAATTCTGTTATTCCTCATTCTTTCCTTTTCTCTGCTTCGTATGTCAAATCGCCATTTTATCATGCATTGCACTCTCCCAAATTTTCTTTAGGTTTCCACTCATTCATTACACTAGGTGGGATGCCATCAGTATGCTGATAACACCCAACTCTGTTTCCTGTTGCTAGAGTCAACTGGTGCTGTGCAGTGCCTGGGTACTGTAAAGGGCTGCATGAGGATAAATAAACTAAATCCTGATAAGATGGGGACTCTGTTTCTTGGGTGTAGGAATTGAGTAAGCTACCTGTCCTAGAAAGTGTTGCACTCCCTCTGAAAAAGCAGATGATAGCTTGGGAGTACTCTTAGATCCATCATTGTCACAGTAAACCCAGGTAGACTCCATGGCTCAGAGTGCCAGCTCAGATGGGTTTACCAGCTTCAGCCTTTCTTGGGCAGGGATAACCTAGCCACAGTAGTCCATGCACTGGTAACTTTCACCAATTAGACTACTGCAATGCACTCTGCTTAGGGCTGCCCTTGAAGACAACTCCAGCTGATGAAAAATGCAGCTACTAGTCTACTGTCAGGAACATCATACAAAACCAGTTTTGAAGGAATTGTACAATTCTTGACAGTAAAAGCAGTTTGGCATTGGCACAAATTGCCTAGAGAGGTGGAGGTGTTTCCTTCTATGGATATCTTCCCAAAAGGGTGGGGTGGTGGTGGTTGGATAGTTACTTGTTCAGGATGTTTTAGCTGGAGATCATGATTTACCAGAAGTTGGACTCAGTCACAGTGATTGGCTCCCAGTTCCCACGCTTCAGTCATTAATAAGATGTAATGGCTTACTGTCCAGAAAATCCAGTAATTGACAGGCTGCATGTGAATCTACAGCTTCTCAACAACACTAGACTAAACATCTTTGAATTAGGATTTATCTGTGTTGGGTTTATGCTATGGATCACTTGGGATTGGTGTCACATATTTAACAATATCATCACACATGTTTGACCAGTATATATCAATGACAAAACATTATAAAAACTAAAACTCTATAAAACCTGTTATCTCTAAATAACATATCTCTATATTATATTTTCAAACTATTCAACTCATCCCCAACCACCCTTCTTTCTCAAAATGCCGGCTGGAGCCAAGGTGGGAAGCCTCCTTTCTCACAGTTCTTTTCAGCTTAATAATAATAATAATAATAATAATAATAATAATAAATTATTTGTATCCCGCCCCTCTGAGAACAATCGGGGCGGCTAACAAAGTTAAAAATACAGCACATATAAAATCCCTGGTGCCCTCCCCTCCTTAAAAAAGTATTAAATCCAATGCAGAATTAAAAACAAGCAAAAAACAACGAAAAACATACAAATTAAAAACTAAGCTAAACAGATTTATAGTGTTAAAATGGCTTAAAATAGTTTAAAATGAAGTGAATCCTTGTCCTTGGGAAGGTTTTTTGTAAAATCAATAAGGCCCCAAAAGCTTTCACAAAAATCATGTTTTTACTTGGCACTTGGCACAAGCAATGCTGGAACTTCCTGACAGTAAGGGCTGTTCGACAGTGGAATGCACTCCCTCGGAGGGTGATAGAGTCTCCTTCCTTGGAGGTCTTTAAACAGAGGCTGGATGGCCATCTGTCAGGGATGCTTTGATTTGGATTTCCTGCATGGCAGGGGGTTGGACTGGATGGCCCTTGCAGTCTCTTCCAACTCTATGTTTCTATGGTTCTATGACTGAACATTTATTAGATTGATTTTATTATGTGGCTCCCTGACAGCTTTGGTTAAAGAGCAGAATATAAATATTTAATTAATAATAGATAAAAGTATATTAGTGTTTGTATTTTGAATGAATATATTTTTAAAAAAGTCATAGGCCCCATACTGACATGCCAAAATAAAGCTGCTTCGGGTCACTTTGGAGGTATGCTGTTTAAATGACGCATGCATCCTAGGAGTCCGGAAGCTACACCAAAGCCACGTTCCAGTCCTTTGGAATGGAGCATAGCTTTGGCATGGCTTCTGGACTCTTAAGATGAATGTGTCATTTAAACAGCATACCTCCAAAGTGACCCAAAGCAGTTTTATTTTGGCCTGTCTGTATGGGCCCGTAGAATTCAGCAAAATTATAGTTACAGATTCCTATATAGACCATCATCATTATAACAACTGTTAATTTCACTATAGTTTACTTAATCATTTACTGTCATCTTCATTAGTCATTTCTACTTTATAATCTTTCATTTGATAAATGTGTGCAATTTTCTTCCCTTCTGGTAGGTTAATTAGCTAAGTTTGACAATGAGGATCATTCAGCTCTGTGATAGAAGAAGATGTGAACAAGTTGAGCTGTGTTTCATTAGCAAAACAGTTAGAAGTTAAACTTTAACAATATGGTACACAGCAAGCTGTTGTCTAGTAAAATGACAGAAATAATGTGATAAAAGCTTGAGACCTACTTCTTGATGCTGATAGTTAAACAGAATAATCGAACTAGATTTGTAGCATTCTGAATATGATGGTACTTACATATTAATACTTCTTTTCCATCAACCACTTCTTCACAATGCACATTCTCTACTCACTCTCTGTTGTTTATATGAATGTGTATAGAAGCTTTAAGATAAACAGGCATATATAGTCTGCAGCAGTGGTCATTTCCACTTTGCCTCCAACCCTGGTGGAAAGGCTGGGAATAATTCAAACAAACCATGACAATAGATGGAGTCAAGGCAAAGTTTGTTGGTTTGTTTTTTTAAAAAAAGAACTGAGATATGGCCACTAAAAGAAAATAACCAATCAGTTTGCATCTATTAGCTGCTTGGAGAAATAAAATATAGAAAGATGTAGAACACGTTAGTTTAACCATACTTCAGTATGAATACTACAATATGAAGATGTTACGCAGCACACTATACTTACTCAAAATATATTTACTGAAAAATCAATAAGGTTTAGTAAGGCTGTCAACTCCAGCTAGATTCCCAAGTTCAAAAATTCAAACTAGGTAGTAAATAATAAATAATAATAAAAGCTTTATTTTTACCCTGCCTCTCTGTCAAAAAGACAATCGAGGCAGCTTAAAATGGAAAAGAAACCATGCAATATACAGTTGGTCCTTCTTATACATGTATTTTTTATACATGTATTTTTTATCCCTTTTTTCTCCTGATATAGGGCCTCAAGACTGTTATAAACCTATGTGTGCTGTTTTGTGTGGCCATCCAGTCCAACCCCTTTCTGCCATGCAGGGATACATAGAATTCTAGAGGTGGAAGGGATACCTAGCATCATCCAGTCCATCCAGTAATAGATAAGATCCTAGAATTCGAAGGGACCACAAGGATCATCCTGTTGAACCCCTTTTCTGAGGGTTCGGAAAATTTATCAACAATCTCTGAGAGGGAGGGACAAATAGCTTTACAAATCTGAATGTTTATAAAAGAGGGATTTTGATGGAAAGGCAAACAGAGACTTATAATAATACTGACTGTTTAATTTCTTTTCAGAAGATTTATCACAAAGCATTAAAATCAATAA